>NW_025401063.1:6980426-7413993 GCF_015345945.1 Tribolium madens
TTATAGAAGTTTCCAAGTTATAGTTATCAGGTGATGAAAATTTAAATTTTAAATTGAAAGTTGTCAAAATCTATTTTATAATTTAATGAACAGGATTTAATTACATCAAAAACTATGAATGTAAAATTTTATTATTAGAAAATATTGTTCTACATTATTTGTATAACGTTAATAAGAAGTAAGCTAAAAAAAGAAAGCGTAAGTTGTCTTGCAGACGACTTTTTCTTTGCGTCGTCGTGCATAAGACCGGTAATCGCTTGTCGGTTTCATCAAGTCCAGAGATTCTTCAGGCGAATTCTTACAACGAGCCTCTGCAGAGTATCGACTCAAGAGCAAGGAAGGGGCGTTTAGCAGCAGGAAAGGAGGGAGAGCAGAGCATCCTGCAAGGATGAGGACAAGGACGGAGATTCCTGAGAGCCAGAGGGGTATGAGTAACCAAGATGGCGGCCATCCGGGCGCGGTCCCTTGGTATCGGCTTACCGCTCGCAATAAGATTTGCCGGTACAGTTCTGGTCATTAATATACATGAGTTGAGCCGATGCTACAAGAGCACATCGCTGAGGTTTCCGACAGATTACAGTTTGCCACAACCTCGTCAATAATAAAATTTATCTTAAACCAAATTTCTGGCGCTTTAGATGAAAGACTAAGGGTGATTTTGGCAACATTACAAATGATTCGAGAAGAAAGTTGCTGGCCGCAAAACTGGACTTGTTCAACTCATTCTGCTTGAATTAGTCATTTATGAAGTGTGGTGATCTCCCTTCGGGTGTTGGAGTTTCTCACTGTATTTCGGTCTAAATTTGGTCGAACCGCAAACGCTTCGTCTTTATCGTGGATATGAAAAGTAGAGTTGCTTTGTCTCTACAATAGAATTTCATATGCGAGTTATTTTGATTAGCTGCTCACCATGTATATGGAGTAATACGTGTGCTAGGAGAAACTGCACAAATTCCGGACCATAAGCGAGTCCGGACCAATTGAGAGTGTTTACAGCAGTGTTCATTAAGTCAACCTCATAAAGTTTAAGATTAGTGTAACAGAGGAGTTCGAGTTATTGTGAATGCAGTTACAATTTACGGCAGTTGTTACGATTGAACAACTAATTGGTTCTACCATTTGAGGAGTTTTGCTTGAAAAGCAATCTTTTATAACAGAAGAGCAATAAGTAGATGAGGTGGGATATAAGCTGCCATTCAAAATGATGTCAGACCCGTCAGGAATTGGATAGCGATAGAATGTTTTCCGATTACGTTTCCATTAACTTTGCTAACTACTCGAAACGTGCAATTCGAGAAAACACCGCAAACACTTTGCTAATTGAGAAAGGAAGTTAGAGGAAAATCACCTTTAAGACATTTTGTTCTGTGATGAAGTTCAATTAAACCGCTGATAATTGAGTTGTTGGGGTCGAGTTGGGAAATTGGATATCTCTAAAATAGTTGGTTTAAAGAGGATTTAGTAGTTTACTTCTTAAAAAGTTAATTTGAAAGCTGAAACAATTACCTGTGCGGGGCAACACTTGCATTTGTGCCAATGCCGTTGTTACTTTATTCGCTTCAAACAAATTATAGTAATGATGAGACTTCGTAAATGAGGTTGGAGTCGGGCAAGGTGAACGTAATAGTAGTAGAATAGTGTAGATGAGTAATGAATATATTGGAACATAAAGGCTTAATTTCACAGGAGGGTTATTGTGTAATAAAGCATTGTTCTCTGGAGAAATGGATTACAATATTCCGACCTGTCTATGAACCCCGTTGCCTCTTTCTTACAGTCTTCCGGACCAGTTTAACAGGCCTGCTTTACACTATTATCTCTTCGTCGAGGTTGATGGACACCAGCGTCTGTTACATGCAGCCTCATTGTTTTGGGAATGCATTTTTAAATAATATTGATTAATGTTGCTTAAAACAAACATTAAACCATCATGCTTTAATTTTATTTTACCTACACGATATATTGAGATGAATAATAGGTAGGTATACAAAATCGAGGCAAAACAAAAAAAAAATGAAACGTAAAAAAATTAATAATAATAATTATCAATAATTAAACAAAAATAAAAAAAAAACAATCGTACAAGTTAACAATTATAAGAATTGGTCAACATTTTCTTCTGTTTGAAAAAATCACAAATTTTTTTTTCACAAAAGATGTTTCCGAACAGCTGATATAATTATGCGAATTCATAGTTTTCTAAAGTAAAATTCATGTCTTTTTAATAACAATCGACGATCCATAGTGTAAAGAAATACTATTTTTTTTATAACACATTTTTGTATACAAGCCAATTTTGTCACAAAAGTTTACAAAAAAATTTGCCCGAAAATTATGACATATTACAGGTAAATTAATTTTAGTTTTATTTTAAATAAAGGAGAAATTATTTGATGTGTTCTTTATTCACTATTAAAACTTCAAAGATCTAAATAATTAGAAATGTAAAAGGGTCAAATTGCCAAGTTGTCGGAATAATTTAAAATTTAAAATAATTGAAAATATAAATTAATCAATAAAGAGTTTTACCAATTACATTAATTTTTGTTTCCCAGTTTTTTTATCACATGTCTATATTTGTTAAGAGAATAAACAATTTATCGTATTTGGTCGGTGTAATAATGTAACATGCAGATAATTTTCTAGCTTTCTTGCACGCACCTTATTATTATGCACCCTTTCATCCGAAAGCTGAAACCAGTGAAAGAAAAATGAAGATGTGACCAGCGCTGACCTCTCACCTGTGGCCTCGAGTACGAGATGACTGGACCAGTGGGAAAAAGCTTCAAAGTCCGTTAAAAATCTCAAGCAAATATTTAACCGGAATTTAAGTTTTAGTCAAATACTCGTTGTAATTTGATTCTGTTCTGTTTGCTTTATATTTCGTATGAAGAAGTGTTACGGTCGACAGTTTGTCAGCTAGGGCAAAACTTGAGACAGCGGCCAAGCCACCATCCAGTATTGATTAATATGCGGGGATAATAGTATGAAATTAATTAAAGGAGTTTGCAACCTTCATTAATAACAGGAGAGGAGCAACTCTTGTTCAACACCAGGGGTTCAGTGCTACCAACGTGACTAAATGCTTTTGCACATACGCGACCGATATGACGCCGCTGTCATAGTGCCAACAAGAGAATATTTCACACTTTGCCCTACTTAATTTTAACACTTTGTCTAAACATGCGAAAAGTTTTGTATTTTTTTTTTTTAACGTAATATTATGTTGTGGGAGTTTAATATTCCTAGCTTTATAGGTGTTATTATATTCGGGAGGTCGAATTCGGTGTCGGAGCTGTTCATAACAATTACGCTAATTGCAATTTATTGTTGGTCATAAGAAACGAATATCCTTGCACAAAACAGGATATAAATTATGAAGTTAGTATTAGGGAATTACAATATCAAAGGCGGTTCATCTAGGAATCCTCGCTGTAAGGGCCTGTAGATAACGTGAACGGTTCTGGTGCAAATATATTCAGACAGAAACGCTCGCTCATTTGGGAATTTGAATATGTATATTCAGAACACGGTTCCGATCCTGAAGCCATAACCTTATAGTTTTGCTTTATTGGTTCACTATTATCTGTTTTAGGCTTTGTAGCTGTGGAACCGTATGAATTATTCTTACCTTTCTCTACCAAACGTGTAGTAAAATGTTTACAAGTTATTGTTGAAGGTACAGTTAGTACCTATTATACTTACGTATCTACTATAGTAGCTATTTAACAATTATATCACATAAGAATATATCCTTCTGTAGAATTCAGAAAATAACTGCTTTTCTATTATTTCTATTATTTTTTTATAGACTGGTAAAACAATGGCAATAATAAAAAAACTTTTTATACGTAGCCGTCAAAACTTTTACGTAGTTGATAATACGTATGGCAAAAAAAATTGGTGCCAAATCAGGTCTGTACGGTGGATGTATGTATAATTGTTGTTACATCCGCTGAGCTGATTAGATTTACCTATTTAGAAGTACTTAGTAATTGTTAACTGTGTGAAACAAGGTACATTGTCAAAATTTATTATTCTGTGTGACTTACCTACTGAAGTAGGTAATTTATAAAATGTTTAAAAGTGACGCAAAGAAAATTGTAAAATTATACTTTTTGAATAAATTGAGCTAAATTAAGGTTAAACAAGTAAATAGTGCATTTACAAATAAAAAACTAACAAATTGTAAGTACAATTATTAAAAGATAATTTGTTTTAGAATAAATCGTGGGCGTACAAGGAAAAGCAATTAAGTCCAATTTTTGCTAATTTGAATTAGCAAAATTATTATACCCATGAAGACCATATTTGTTTGTTCTTTGACATGAAAGTCTGTATCTGTTGTTAATACAGAGCTATGGAACTGCGCATAATAGTGTAAGTCCAGTTTAGAGTACCTAAACACAGACAGCAAAAATATATTTTCCCAAAAATTTTTTATTGTGGACCTAATTGATTTTTCTTGTACGCCCACGAAATAAAATATGTATTAAGACGTTTATTTTTAATGTGTAAACAAATCAAAAATCTTCAGATGTAAGATGTAATGAATTTATTGAATCAATATACAGGAAGCCCAGAACTCGCGCTCCAGAGAAAAATCCTAGGTAAGGTAAGATAGCAGGAACATGGAAAGATGTTAAAAAAATTCTATCTATAAAAATTTCGATATTATGATAGTTTAATTTTTGCACCTTGACTCTACTTTTTTTTGTTGGAAAAATTATTTTACCAAGACCAAAAACCGATTTGTATAAAGGAGTATGAAAGCTCTAACTTACAATGTGGCGAAAAAGTAATAAGAATAAGAATGTTGGTGATGCAAATCTTACGATTTGGTAAATCAGCGTATTTTTGTGGACTACCGAAATGGTAAATGCACAGGATAATTTTTAGACATTTACAAAATTTGCAAAACTTGCAATATTCTAAAACCTACCAGAAATCTTTCCATTTTTAGCAATAGCTATTGCACTTTCTGAAAAAGTCATTAAAAAAGTAATTTAAATAAAATTCTGTATTTATTAAAATGCTAATAAACATTGACATGGTTTGCTGTGTCTGTTTTGGTCCACTTATCGTTATGATAAAGCTCATTTTAACAATATGGTATCATGAAAACGTTTTATAAATAAAAGTTTTATAACAATTTGTGATGAGGTTACGAAATTATAACAGAACCAAGTATTTTTAAAAACAAAATTTTATCTAAAATTTAAAAGTTTTACGTTTAATTGTAAATAATTTAACAATTTTTTTACATTTTTATTGTATAGTGATCTTTCTTTTTGAATTAAAAGATAAAAATGAGAAATATTCCTTTCTGCTTTAAGCTGAATTAATTTCGCTTAACGAGCGTAAAAATTCTTTCATGTCTGTAAAAAGGTGAGAATGACAACGACAATATTAGCAGAAAATTTTGCAGTCGCGCCATGAGTAGCCGATGATTAAATTAAAAGTTAGGTTTGAGCTTGAATACTCGAATCAACACCGAATTAACGGCGGAGTTTCATAATTTGATAACACACTCTAAAACGAGCAGGAAAAGTTCGTTTTCATTTTCCAAGTGCTTCGTTTCTCGTTATAAGGTTTTTAACTAATTGAACCTCAGCAGCAGCAACAGCAGTAGCGCTGATTCCAACGATAATTCGATTTACAGGTCTTAATTATGCCAATTTGACTTGTCCCATTCTCTGATTACGTAATAGATTTCAGATTGGGACACAAATTCGAAAAATTGACGTCGATCGGATGTAAGATAGGCGAAATTTCGACGTATTATGGAAGAGGGTGGTATGGCTGACACGAATAAGGGCGGCTCCTGATCTGTATTGATCCCAGCCCCAGGATGTAAGAAGCAACCCTTACATCACCCCTTAACCCACCCTCTTCGCACCCGCACGTCCCTCGCCCGCCCTGCTTCATGGCGATCGACTTGGGGATTGCGTCCTGTAATTGAACCGATATCGTTAAATTTAGACGCTTTTACTGAATTCTATAAAACGAATCTCCTATAATAACTTTAAGTGGACGGTATTCCAACTAATTTGTTCCTCACGGATGTCTACTAATCGGATTCTTTGTAACTTAAACTGGAACGCGCGGTTAACTCAGCTGTGTTTAGAGTGTCCTAAGTAAATAATTTTTACTTAAATCCTTATACACCCCACAATATTTTAAACCACCTTAAATATCTTGTAAACACAACAGGGCAACTCATTACAGTTATTCAAGCAAAACAAAATAAATGTGACAAAGTTTGACCAGAACTTTTAAAACTGATGTGAAACTTAAAAATCAAAATTATTGATCACGATAAGTACGAGTAGGGGTGAAGTAATTTATTCTTATAACTTTTCAAATACATACTCGAATGTACTTATAAAACTACATTTGTTAAAAGAAATCATTAGCTAATGTTCATTTTTTATTTATTACATAAAAGTATAAAAGCTATTAGTTTGTTTAAAATGTATGTTTTTAATTTCTACCTACGAGTAGTAGGTAGGCACCTTTTTTTTCAGAAACTACCAGAATAAAACATGAGCTTATTAAACAATTTCAAAAGTTTTCAAATTTTGAGTTCCAGTTAGTTTTGTAGGACGGCGTTTCGTATCGTTCAGACATCAGACATATACCAGGCGAATAAAAAGTATGGAACCAAACGTTTTTTTGTTTAAACTATTTATTTTTTAAAAAAACTATTTATATACTATAAAAATGTGATGTTTTATCAAGAATAAAAATTTTTGAAATTTTTATTTGTTTTAGAGTTCAACAAGATTTGTTATTTTTTTTAATGATGGCAACCCACTATAAAACTATTTCTCTGATGAAAATTATGAGCTAAAAATTTTAACTATTTTAATATCTAAAAAATAAAAACATAAATTGCAATTTTGACAAAAAAAAATGGCATACTTAACTCAAAAACAAAACAAAATTTCGTTTTCAAAATACGATCACATTTTTTGTATTACTTTAATTTATATTAATTATTTATTTTCTGGAGGTAAATGAATTAAAAAAAAAACGGTTGGTCATACTTTATATTCATATTTATGTTCATGTATGTTTATAAAATTTAAAATAGAATATCCATACGAGAATTTCTCACAAAGTCGATAGCAATGAAAAAATAATTTTGTGTTTATTGCTTATTACTATTTATAATAAATATATATTATAGTCTACATGTACAGTCGAACAAAATGAAAATGACGCCTCAATAAACCAGCCCCTGCTGGATGCCGACCCTTCTAACCGCAAGCAGACAGGTTCGTAAATTATCGGATTGCAGTTTCAACATAAATTCCTCTTGGAGCTGGTTTACAGAAAGCCAAATTTAAATTTAATTCAGAATTAAACTAATTCGAATTAATTTGCCATTTACTTTGCATTGACAAACGTCAAATTAATTAAATGAAAATATTGAATTTTTTTAATGAAAAATTTAACAAACCATTTCTTAAAGAAAATTATGCATTAATAATTACATTGACAAAAAAAAAACAAATCATTATTAAGTTAATATTTTTTTAACTATTTTTTCAAAATAAAACGAAATAAGTTTTCTCTATTTTAAACTAGATTTTACGTAAAACCACAAATGAATTAAACTATTGTTTATTTGCGAGAAGAAAAATTTATTCCACGTGTGCTTTTACCACGAGTGGTGTAATTCTTTGAGTAGAAGCGAAATTAAAATTTAATTCAGAATTAGGTAAACTAATTCGAATTAAGTTGCCATTTATTTTGCATTGACAAACGTCAAGTTTAAAATTTAATTGCGATTAACACGTTCTGTAAACCGGCCTTAAGTTTTCTATTAGTTTTGCAATTGTCATTGAAAACGAATCAAAATTATTTATTTAATTAAACCAGGAAAAAAAACGGCAAAATTATTTCAAATATTTTAGTTCTGCTTTTATTTTTTGGTAATTGTAATACTTTTAAATTAAATAAAAACGTTTAGTTTTATAAAAACACAATTTAACAAAAACCAGTTCTTAAAGAAAATTATGCATTAATAATAAAATTAAATTAAGTAACATAATTTTTGTATGAAATAGGCCTTCTCTATTTTAAACTTGATGTGTAAACTAAATAATTTATAAAATAATTTTATTTTGAAACAGTTAAAAAAATATTAAATAAATAATGGTTTGTTTTTTAGTCAATGTCATCATTACCTAATGGATAATCTTCTTCAAGAAATGGTTTGTTAAATTTTTCATTAAAAAAATTACATTTTCATTTAACTTGACTTTTGTCAATGCAAAATAAATGGCGACTTAATTCGAATTAGTTTAATAATTTTGAACTAAGTTTTCATTTCGCTTTCTGTAAACCGGCTCCTAAAGGAATTTATCTTGAAACTACGTCAAGTTTGCAATCCGATAATTTACGATCTTGCCTGCTTGCGGTTAGAAGGGTCGGCATCCACAGCAGGGGCTGGTTTATTGAAGCGTCATTTTCACTTCGTTCGACTGTACTTAGGTAGATGATTTAATATAATTTCTTTAAAAAACACAAGGTTGTGTTTTTTGAACAGGATACATATTTTATTTGATTTTTCTGATTGAAATTTTGAAAATCGTAAGTCACTGAAGAGTATATGTATTCAGCACAAAATAACAAGTGTAGAATGTGAAAAAAGCTAATAAAATAAACGCTTTAGGACGTTATCATAATGACGTCATTACCCCTGTGGACTGGTGGGCATTTATGTAGGTCCGGATATACAAGCCATCAAAACAAACGACAGCAAATAACTCAAGTCATAACCACCTCAAGTGTCGTATTCCGCGAAAAGCTACCTCATGTATTGCTATCGTGTTTCCACCCTTAACTGATCTTCCGCCATTCACATCGACTGGGTTATTATTAAGGCGGTAGGTGGTAATCGCACTACTCATAGATGTCGTTAGAGCCGAGTTAGTAACCTGGATTAGCGACCTTGTCGTTATCTCGGGCTCCATTCCTGCCACTATAAAGTTTATTGAGTTAGATTAGCTATAGTTTACACACGTAGCCCTTATCAGGGGTCGTTTGCTTAAATTATACATCGTGCCCGGTTTCGTCGTGTCTTTGTTTTACAAGCGGCCTCTGTGTTTTGCCTTATAAAGTAAGGGTTCCGAAACTATAAGGCGACGGTAATGGCGCTAACGCACAAGACATTATGGATAACGGAATGGATGGAATGGATAACGGCAAAAACGGCTCTGTGTCGATTCGCAAAAACAATGCCGCACAAAGGGATTTGCCCTTAACCTACTCTGACTATCAGGTGTATTATTTTTATCATATCAAAACATTTTAAACTTTATCTCATTTAGAAGAGATTTAAAAAGTAGTTATTACTTAGTCTAAGTTTTTTGAGAATGTTGATTACAAACATTTAATGACAGGACAAATAATACCTAATAAATATCTATAGTTTTTCTGCTCGATATACAACAAGACCAAAAAGTCTTTCTATCAAGTAAGCGTAATAGAAATTTAGAACGTGTGTCTGCGAAAGATAAATGTCCAAAGGATAAATGAGAAATGTCAGAATAATTTTTATGTAAATTATCACAGGAAACTGTACTACACGATTTGTATGAATAAACATAAACAAGATTTGATTTGAGGATGTTTTAAGAGGTTTCATTTAACTTTTACCTTTAATTTTTTTTTATATCTAAGTAACTGCCATACGACATACGTCTTCAACTAGTATGCGTACTATATGGAAGGACTTTTTACTTTTTATTTTTATGTATATTAATACAGGGTGTTTACGGTCTTGGAGTTGAAAATTGACCTAGTAATAGAAAAGTACAGAAATACTGTAACCGAGAAAAAACTCACACAATTGTTATTATTAAGAATGTTATTTTCAGTCCAAAATATTGGTACACGGTTTGAGGGTCACTGGAATTATTTCCTTGTTTAGATAAAATTGTATTGTTGTAACCATCGCCGTCTCCATAGAAATAATCTTTTTCTCGCCTGGGCATTTTTTGAGTTCAACTGATTCCCGTTGGCGCTTTAATCTGGGGAAATTTTTTGACATATCCAGTTTTTTAGCTTAAAGGGTTCAACCTCATAATATCAATTCTCCCAGGCGTATCTTGTTTTGTTGTATCCTTCCTTCCCAGCTTTTATTAATTGCGTTATTTTTCGTTAATAATTAAAAATCATTCAGTTTTTTCATAGTAACCCCCGTAACTAAGAAAAAATCGGAATCACTGCTCCAATGCATTTTTTAAGAAATGCCCAGGCGGGATATTGATACATTTCATTAAGGAGGCGGTGGTTGTAACAAATAAAAAAAACGTATCCATGACAATGAAAGAAAAAAGTCACTTCATAGTTTTGACACTGTTATCATTTGATTTGCTTTTGCTGTAGTTTTGATCAAAATTCAAAAGATTTTCAGTTTAGTCTCTTCCAGCGAAATGGTTTCTAATAGGTTTGAGTTGTTTTTACTTTTTTTCCAAATTTATGTGGGTATACCTACATGGATCGCAAATATTAAAATAATAAATTGGTTGTCGTGATTCACGGTGAAATAAAAGGTAATGATACTGATGGCCATTGTTGCAACTGAAGCAGCAATTCTCAAACAAATAATATAAAATAAATTATTTCCTTTCTCAACGTAAATTTTTGTTTTATATAGCGTATTAGTTTTGTTCTACCGTGGATATCATCTCATTTAAATTTCAACCTCAACACCGTAAACACCCTGTATAATATTAAAATATAATAAAATAAAATTATTTGTCAATTCTGGGTTTCTGGGATGGTGGAGAATGTCATTAATTCGATGAGTTGCATTATGTCTTAATGAAGTTGGCGATTACATCTTCTTTAAGTTTTGTTTTTTGGTGTTTTAAATATAATTACTTTTAAACCAATTATATTTATTGCATTAAAAGATTTCGAGAATAAACTGTTTCTCTTTTTTTAAACATTAGTTCACATATTTAAGCAGCTCAATAACACGTTATACGTAGTAGTTTCAATTTTACGTATACTAAGACATATACATGTTTTTTTTCATGGCAAGTTCTGATGAAAGTTTTTTTTTTTCATACGATATAAATAATATTTGTTCACTTTGATTCAACGTTTTAATTTAAATAAATTTGCAAATGAAAAGCGTTGTTTATAATCTATAGACTGTTTGTGAACCTTTAGATAAAATACAGTCTATAGGGGTTAGATCATGTTAGGAAAATTACTCGTTTTCTATAAATTTGTAATTTTAGTTGGGTACAACGTCTAGAAAATTACGAAAAGGGCTGTTAAAACAATAAACGCCATTACTCCCTAACCCTTTCCTAATAACTTAAAATATTTCAAATTATGAATCTTAACTCCATTTCATTTGGAGATGCTTAATTTGCACCCAAGCCTTACAGGCTGAGGTGTCTCTGTTCAATCCCTGTGCATAAAACAAAGACGAAGACATTTGCGTGTTGGGGGAGTGTGCACATTTTATTGTTAGGGAAGCAAGGGAGTGTATGAGTATAATCCTAGAATGCATTTGCATATATTTAATTAGAATTGTAATGGACAGGGTATCCCTTCGCCAACTAAGATATCGCTCTTACCACCGCCATCTTAATAATAAATCAATACTGGCGATGTCGAATCTCCCAGAACTCAACGCAACCGCAAAATTGCCAGTGAAATTCGGCTCGATTATTGTCGAAATTAGACAAAAAAAAATTTTTTAATTAAAGATTTTGCTTTTGGTCAAAGGAAAAGTCGAAAGAATAAAGAAAAAAATGTAATTTATTTTTGGTTGTTTACGAGAGTGGCGTCGTTTGTAATAACAAAGACAAAGTGGTTTAATTCCGTGTGGAGTTATGGGTTCTTGTATAAATGAAATCAGGAAATGAATTCTCTTGGACAAACGCGGGTTCGTCTGTACAGATACTTCCTCTCCTTTCAGCCTGTTATTTATCGGCCACTTTCCGTTCGTCCTTTCCTTTACTTTGGTCGCTTTTCTATGTATATAAACCACCGTCTACGTGCCCTTTTATCCCAAACTATTGTTGCTAAATCTTCTACAATATAATCCCGACCTAAATTACCGCAATTATTACGCATTTGTTAATAGATAATATAGTCGCTCTGATGGAATTTGTTTCACTAATTTCGAGGGGTTTTGCCGAAAATCGTCAATAATTAAATAACTTTCAAAGGCATTTCTTGTTCCGGCAGAACTACCTATAAATCCAAATTATCACTAACATATGCACTTTCTCATTTGTCTAATTCATTATAGAAAACATTAGTTTGTCATGAAAAAGTGATAATTTTGTAGAGTTTAAATTGAGTAATATAAATTAATTATTAAAATCTCTAAATATCTTAATTCTTAATTTTTTATTTTATTTTTAAGATTAGAAATGTACCTATAAACTCGTAAAAGTACGTTTTTTATAAATACGTATAGGTAAGTATGTACCTACTGTATGACAATAAATTCCAGTTTGCGCAAAGATAACTGATTAAGTATAAAAAATAAATATTCTTATAGTTAACTGTTATCTTAATGAATAAGTTAAAAAAATTATTTAAAAAGAGTAACAGTTTTTGTTGTTCACGGACAACGGTATTACTTCAACTTATTTAATTTATTTTATTTTTTTTAAACACAAATAGTTTAAATTTATTAAGAGGATTAAATAAGTAATTACTTACTCTTTAAAGGACTTGTCTTAAACTTATTATTAAAATAAAACACAACAAGGACTTGAAAAACTCTCAAACAACACTGAAGATAATTTTAGAAACCGTCTATGAGCTCAAACGTCCTGCAACTGAAAACTTGCCTTTCTGTAAAAATCTTACTTGTTCTCCAATCCAGTTTTACCGAATCATAAATGCAAATTAGTCTCTTATGATTCTAATTTCCAGCGCTGAGATCTTATAGGGTTGACTCCAAATAAAAGTAGCAGGTTAAAGGTGACAGGTTTGGTCAGTTGGTCCAGTCTGGATGCTGACGCTCTCCCGTGGGAAATCACGACTACCTTGTTAACGATAAACCCTTCAGCAATGATTTAATAATAACACCACGTAACTTCTTTTTGTTTAAATAAGTTTCGTTTTAATAATGTTATTAACAATTTTGTGAAGTTTGTGTAACTATAATGCAATAACAGTTCGGGGGATGATAGCAGCTAATATTCGATTTTACAGTAATGTTAAGCAAAGTTTGAATGTTTGTTTCTAGCATTAAATACAGTTATTATTATTGTTGCTACATTGTGATTGGTACAAGAACAAAATGACTGGAAACATTATGACGGAGTCTCTTTGGAATATTAGTATTTTTAGATACTCCATGCGGGTTTGGTGGAGATATCCTTAATTAATATTGTGAAAAGGAATATGTCAGAAATGTACGATTTTACGTAGATTGCTCCTAGGAGAATATAGCGTTTAAGTTTGTAATGTTCTGAGCAAAGGTCCTGTATGTAGATTACGCGATAAAGAACATAACGGTCCGCTGCACCTCACAACCATTTTGGGCTTTATTCTTGTTAAGTAACGACATAGTTGAGGTTTCTAGTTGTTAATGTTGGAACTCTGATGTCTGGTCTTTGTTCGTCCAATAAGTTCAAGCTTAAAACCTTGCAAAGCTTACAAAAACATTGAGTAATTGATGAATTTTCATCAAATAGAGTGAATCAAACAATCTCTTGTATTTTTAAAAAGCGATGTTACGTAAAATGCTCCACAAAGATATTTTACTTTGTTTCACTGAATAATGATGTAAAGGTGCACGTGTGTGTCGCACGTTTCAAATTACATATACTGCAGCTGAAATTGCATCAAATTAATTTTCGAACGGTAACAGAAGTTACATTTTAAAGTTGAATTTGTGCGATTGCACTAAATTCGTTAAAATAAGTAAAACACTATAACAAAATTAAAAAATAATACCCACTTTATTTAATTAAAGTGCCAAAGCAATTTCAGGGCACAGTGAATGAGCTTTTTAAAACTTCAACTTTAAATTACTTCACACTCTCTGGAGACGACTTTTAATTTAATTATTTTAAAAGTCCATATAAAAATTTTATAGAGTATATTATTTTGACGTAAACTATTTAATCACGACACTTTTTTGATGTGCTTGAAGTAACGATTTGTGTGTAAATTCTGTTTTCAAAAATTAGCGTATTAAAGATAAGATTTTATCTTGTACGCTGCTACTATGTATAGTAATATTTTCAAATCAATTTTCAATCACATGATTTGACGTATATTGAATGTTAAAGTTTTTTTAATATAATGTTCAATTTTTTGTACTAATAAATCTGCTTTATCGCCCTCTAACGTCGGGTAGCTGGAATAATTATCAACAACCCCAGAGCTTTACAGAGCTTTATAGAAATCGATAACAGGAATGAGCTTTCTTGCTCCCCTATTCCCTTTCCTACCGCTGCATGTTCACAGCGATGGGTTGAGAACCTTAATTTCAGATCTGGACGTTAGGGTAAAATAATAGACCAAATAATTAAAATATATTTCATTTTATATTTTTTATAAAGGTGTCACCTATCTAATAATTAAATTAGTTGACAAGATCCGGAAATACTAGATACTTAATGGTCTGATATGATCCCACGAAGAACATTTGGTTTCTGCAACAAATTAAAATAAAAGTTAGTACTTAGATAATACTGACATTCTTCAAATATGTATATGTATTATTTTTAGTAACAAGTAATAACATTCAGTAAAGGTATAAAGCTTTTAAGCATGAAACCACTAACATATGTTAAGGATGATTCTAAGCATTTTTGCAGAACTTTTATTTTTTTGTTCTTTTTAATTTTAATTTTTAAAACCTTTTTTTTAATAAAGGGTAGGATTTAAGAATTACATCTATCTCAATTTTATTTAATTTTTATAAAAATAAAATTCATATAAGTTGCCATTTTGAAAAGATGGCGTAACTCTGAAACAAAACAAAATTTCATTCTCAAAACACGAGCACATGTTTTATAGCTCTTTAATTTCTATAAATTATTATTTTCTCAAAACAAATGATTAAAACAAACGTTTATTGGTCCCATTCTTTTTATTCGCCTTGTATGTTTGAACAAACTTATACAAATAAGCTCAAATAGAATACTTACTTATGAATAAAGATTGGGTATAATATGTCCTACAGTAGTCAGTATCTATTTACAATAAGCGAAATTATGTTTATGGTGAGATATACTATACATACTCGTACAAGCAATTGAAACAACAAACTCTTACATTTGCTACCTTTTATATAAAAATTACGAGAGTAATGCACAAATAGAATGCGTCTTCTGTTCACACTCCAAGATTTTCGCCTTTTAGGCTTGTGAGTTTTAAACTTACTTTTTATGTACGAAATCAGTTTTCCGTACATTGATATGTTTTTATATACCTACCTTGAAAACGCTTTTTACCACAAAAATGTTCACATCGAGTTAGGTGTGCTAATTAATAACTACTTTGCCTTATCTTTTACACTAATTTTTGACAATAGATACACAATTTGAACATGACAATCTATGTGATGAACTGATGAAAACTTAAAAGGTCAAATAAAAAATTGCATTTGAAATTCCAATTAAAAGGTGTGGGATAAAATTTTGTTCGGTACCTACACGTGTGTTACTTATGTCACTCGCCTTACGAGCTCGTAGGGGTAAGCTTTTTCTTGCGTGACATGTTTGTAAAACAAGGTGTTTACGGTCTTATAGTTGAAAAATTACCACCAAAAGATTGGTACAAGGTTTGAGAGTCAAAGGAATTTTTCTTTTTTAAGATAAAATTGCATTATTGTAACACATAGGTACTTAAGAAAGTCGTATCTACGGCATTGAAAGAGAGAAGTGACGTCATAGTTTTAATCTTATAGTATTATTTATCTTATAGTATTATTTATAGTATAATTTATTATTATTTAGTTTATGGACATAAAATGCAAATATTAAATTATTAAATTGGTTGTCTTGATTAGATATAATTTACTAAACATAAAAATAAGTGCAGATTTTTTAAGCTTTTTTTTGAGAAAGAACAAAACTGTCAATTTCCATATTGTCATGTAGACACTTTATAGCTTTTTTGTTTCCGATGTTGTCAAATTTAATTTATTGCTTTATTTCTTAATTTGTTAAATGTTTTGTACACCATAAGGTATCTGTTTAATGTTGTTCCGCTAACTTAAGTAAAAAATACACGATCTGATCGGCCAAAAATTTAATCCAAAATCTAATTATTGGAGAGCTATATCTCGTAAAAACACTTTATTGTCATGGGTACATTTAACTTAGTTGGATGTTCTTTATTACCATCTAAAAGATGGCCCAATACTTTTGAATCACTCTGTAGGTATTATAAATAATTTAACTTTTTTCACTGCACCATTTTTTTTCATTTTTTGATGTTTTGGCTAATATGTAAATCTGTGATTGATGATGAACGTTACTCTATTCTACATTCAAATCAATTTATTTCACTCTCTCTTCTACAACTACTTAATAGGAAACTTGGTTACTTGCTATAATAATTAAAATACGTGTAAAAATTATTATTATTTAAACAGAATTATGCTGCAAGTGATGAGGTCAAAAAGCGAATAATAAAAAGATAGACCTACTGTTCGAAATGTTTTAACTACGAGTATAATAATTGATAATTAAATTTGAAGATGTTTTATAATCTTAAATTTAAGAAGATACCGTAAAACGGGGTTACTTTGAGTTTGAGAGGTTTTGCTAATGTAACTTTTTTATTTGTTGCAAAATTTTCTTGGAAAAATTAGCATCAGAACAATTGATCCTTTTGCTTTAACAAACAAACTTAAAATTTTGCCNATCAAAACAAACAAAAAAGTCTTAATAAACATGGGTCCGCAAAGTACCGTAAAACTTTGACATAGTTTGAGAGGTTTTGTTAATATTTGTTGCAAAATTTTCTTGGAAAAATTAGCATCAGAACAATTGATCCTTTTGCTTTAACAAACAAACTTAAAATTTTGCCTCAAAAGTTAAAAAAAAAAATAGAAAATTTAGTGTCAAAGAAACCTCGTCTTCGGGGCTATTTTGACAGTTTCTTTAATTACGTTTAAAATCAAAGTTATGCTAGCCTGGGGGGTACTTTGACACATTAAAAATAAAAATATGTAATATATGATGTAAATTAACTTTATTAAACTCATTAAACACAAAACATAAAATAGATATACACTGTGTCAATTTCAAAATTTGCAATCGGCAATTTCTCTCAACTGAAAGAGTTATTAATAATCACTCAAAACCGTTTTGGTGGTTCCTTGGGGGAATTAAAATGACATGATAAGTGACACACCTCCACCCACCCTTGAATATAATAAAAAAAATAAAATTTAACGTCTTCGTTTTTGAATAATTGGAAAAATGATTTTACCAAATAGGCTGTTGTATGACATTTTTGAAAAGCGCTTGTTGTGGGCTTTCCAACGATGTATCGCAAGTAGGGTCGTGCCATTTAAAATTTTCAACTTAAGGTGACTGTGGCTTGAAGGGTGGGTGGAGGAGCGTCACTTACCATGCCATTTTGATTCCCCCTAAAAACCACTGAAACGGTTTTGAGAGATTCTCAATAACTTTTTTAGTTCTAGAGATATTGCCGATTGCAATTTTTAAAATTGGCACCCTGTATATTTTATTCGTATTTTCTTAAAAAAAATAAATAAGTTATTTTTTGGTATGTTGTGGTTTTTATATGGCATAAAAATAAAATGAACATAATTTCGGTAGGTACCTATACCTACTGAAAATGAAACAAAATTAGTAGCACCATAACGTGTCAAAGTAACCCCATTTTACGGTAAATCCTCTACTGCTTTAAATTCTTAGTAGACCAATCTTAAATTATTACTTACTAAAAATTATTTTCGATGACTTCAAACATTGTTTAAATAAGTTATAATGCATGCAGCTTGCAGTATGCTTTTTTTCATTCAGTTTGGTTGCAGATTATTTACCATGCAGACCATGCTGTTTTCGATTAAACTTTTTTATAGGTAACCATATCAGAGCGGGTCAAATCAAAATGTTAATTTTATTAATTAATAGTCTAGTAATTGTAGTTAATTGAAAGTAAGAAAATTTTCATTTCTATACTTACTATAAAAATTTGCAATTAAATGTTCTATAAACCAGACCAAATTTGGCATTTTTAAGTTGCTTGTAAACATAAAAAAATATTACTATTAAATTTTTGTTTGGTTTTTATGTTATAAAATATATAATTTTCTCTTTGCTGGATATAATAAGAGATGCAAAAAAGTTTCAAAGCTAAAAAAGATTATGCATAGTGCAGAGCGTTATCCTGTATAAAGTATTGATGCTTTTCTATTACCAAAGCTGACGCTGTTTAATTGTTATGCATATTCCTTCGGCACATTATGTAAATAAGATGAGACGTTGCATCAACTTTCTGAATTAAAATATCGACATCGTGGTAAATTAATTCATAAATATGGATGATATCCGGGAAAAGCTTTATAAAACGTATTAAAAAAATAATCCATCGCCGGCTTCGCATGGTGACTTCAAATTACTACGCCATGATTATGCAAGTGTATCGTTTAGCAATTCTTCCAAAAAAAGACAATAAATAATAAAATACGCCAGTGTGCAATAAATTACGTTGACTTTCTTTGTGCTATTTCGCAGCAGGGACAAATGTAGGCGAGCCTGTAGGTATGCAAAAGCCAATAAAAATTCGATAAATCTTAGTCTTTTCGCGACACGTAGTGCGATACCAAGAGAAAAAGCGCTGGCGAAATTAAAACTTACATAATCTATACGCATGAAGGCGCCCTTTAACTTACACCATTACAGAAAACAAAACGTATGTGAATTCAAAATAAGACCTAAAATAGCATAAAAGCAAGTTAATTATACAAGAGAATAGCTTTCACTGTGCCTAGAATGACAGCGGAAAACTTTCCATAAGCTAAGGGCTGTTAGGGTTGGATTTTGTCTGTGCCAAGTTCCCCTTTGCAGGGGCAAAGTTTTTAGAGCGTCCGCACAACTTTTGCGGCTTGGGCCCATTCGCTAACTCCACCCACTGTTTTTAACGCCAGGACGGCCATTTTCACTTTGCATAAGTTATTCTGGCCATGGACCACACCCTGTCGTTTCCCAACTTCGCTCCGGACACACTAATTTTCTAAACTTTAGATCTAATTTACACAAATTCGCCAAATTGAATTAGTTATTACACCGAAAAATTTGATTAATACGACGTTTTTCAATAAAACATTTCAACGAAACACCTACCTTTGTTTGCAAAAAGTAGTACCTATTAGCAAAACTGCTGTTTCAAACGTAAAACTTCAAAATATGAAAGCTCCATTTCAAACAGTTTCTCCACCTTTTGTAAATTAAATTATTTTCTGAGAGAGTAAAAGCAGCAAGGTTTTAATAATATTTATTACCATTTATGCAGAACGTGCTTTGTAAATGCGTGCTTAACAAAATAAAACGGCTCCATTACTCCATTTGTACATTCAAAGAAAATAAAGATTTGTTTCTATGTGGATCGCAAATTAAGTCACTGTTTGTGATAAATAAAGTTAAAAGGGACGTTTTATTAAAATTTGGTATAAAAAGCCATATAGGGGTCATTGTGAAACCTGTTATCAGTACATGGCGAGAGGTTTTGCAAAGAATTGCAAGTTTGGGAAGGGCAGGAAAAAATCAATTCCCTCAACAAAACAGCACTGAGCATGCTCCACTAATTTAAAAATCATGGTTCTGTTTTAAATGCTGCCATACTTCTACTGATGATGCGGTGTTACCAAATAAACTTTTGTTATTGTTGGCAAATACAGTTTTGAAAATTTCAAATTTTTCCGAGTAATAATTTAAAAAGTTTTGAGTCAGAAACAGATAAAAGGGTTTTAAAGTTGAGAAAGCGTATATTTGCAGGGTTGGTTAAATCAGAAAGGATGTTAATGCGTCTATAAAAAAATATGCATGCACGATCGTTAGGATTAGGAAATGCGTTAAAGGATTTGTTCTAGAACAGTTTATAAAAAGTTAAAATTCAAAAAAAATTACGTTTTTCTATTATTGTATTTTACATTTTTTATTATTATACTCTTAAGTGTCTACGTTACAATTTTTACTCAAAGAATAGGTTTCACTTTATTAATCGTTCAAATATAAAAATTTAAAAAAAACGTACTAAAAACTCATCCAAGAGTATTACTAGGTAATTATTTATTCATGGAACTAGTAACACAATATTAAATTTAGTGTAACGATTTTACAATATACATTTGCATAAATGGTGAGTTCCTAAAAATGGCTACGAGTTTCAAAAAATTAAGTTATCCAACAAAATGGCATTCTTCTTGTAATTTTTGAAAACTGATTAAATATATTAAAAATTTGCCACTAGTGAAAAAATAATTTTCATAACATTTGTCGTCCAGTGCCATAGCACATACAGGTTGCGCCAGAACTCGCGCCCCAGAGAAAAATGCCATATAAGGTAAGATACCAGGAACATGGAAAAAATGTTAAAAAAATTTTATCTATAAAAATTTCGAAATTATGAGGGTTTAAAGTTTGCACTTTGACTCTATTTATTTCTGTTGGAAAAACAATTTTCCAAGTTTTTTTGCTATAGGTTATTAAAAGAGGAAACAAGGTAACTGTATCCTAAATTGTAACTCTGTTCAATGTTATTTGTGGCTTTTATTGGCAAAATTTTTGTCCCTTTACTAAATAATTGTAAAAAAAACATATACAAGATCATCAGTATCCTTAAGTAGAAATAAAAAAATGTCAAATGTCAAAAAATAAATGTCAAAATTTTTTGACAGATAGAATTTTTTAAACATTTTTTTCATGTTCCTGGTATCTTACCTTACTTGAAAATTTTCTCTGGGGCGCGAGTTCTGGCGCATCCTGTATAGGTGCCATAAGCAATACATAATTTTATATTATACAACTTCAAATTTTGAATACAAATCTTTTTGTATTTTCTAAAGATGACTCTGTAACTATGTGCAAGAGTATACGATATTATGGTATTAAGAGTAAAAGTGATAGTTACGTGGCGAAGCTGAACAAATAGGTAATTCATTTTATGAACCACATAAAATCACTTTTACTTTAAACAACGTAAAATCGGCAAACGTATTCAGATCGAGAGTGAAGCGTAACACTATAATTAGCAAGTAAATGAACAACATAATTAATTAGGACCCTTTGCAAGTATTGAAATTATAACAACGCTTATAAACAAATATCACGCGTCAGTATCGGAATTTGTGTTGAGATATTTCGATAGTGTTTATTAATTTAACTAGTGCATGACTAGCGCAGTTAGTTGTGCAAAATGTCGAATGCTGATGATTGACAATGTACCTCTCGCGAAAAGCTGAAACAGCGAAAGAAACAAGAAAGAAAGACCTTTGGTAAATGTTATTGTAAAAGAGCTTTTGCTTGGCGCAAAATATAATTTTCACTCCTTTTCTGAAAGACAAAACTTTTACTCATTTAGTCATAAAAGTGGTCACTTTTGTGATGTTTGAGGATAAATATTTATTTAAATAATGGAATTTTCTACTTTACTATCATCCAAATGTTTTTATTTGTTAAAAACATCAAAGATCTTTGAACAATAAGTGTTAGTTTCAAGGACAAAATTATAAATAAAGAATTATAAAAAAACAATAAGACCTATTTATCACTAAAAATATAAATTTGCATAAAAAATATTTCTTTTGTATAACCAAAGTCTTAGAAATGTCACAAGTCCTCTATAATACTATAACACGTTCTATACATACATCAGCCTCGCGCCACAAACCTCCCTTGGCCAAAAACCTGTTTACCTATAGTAAGTGTAAGTGTATTATAGTTATTTACGTATTACTTATTGTTTGAAGTACGACGAAAAATAAGTCTTACGTGTCCAGGCCTGTTAAGAGGCCATAACGACCGAGGGAGTTGTTTAAGCCCCGACGAAAGAGGCAGGAATGTCAGTATGTGGCTACACTTTTCTTAATTTTGGATAATTGTTGAGAATTCATAAATTACTGTTCTTTTTACGATTCGATGTTTCAAAGCTAACAAAAAAATAAAAAAGTAGGTACAAATTTTCTCCACAGATTAAGACAATTTTTTCAAAACTTGTATCAAAAACTTTGCTGTAGTGGTTTATAGTTGGTTCTAAAAATCATTTACATCATTGTCCAAAATCTCTACGATTGTTTAAAAACCATGTAAAAACGTACCCATATTCTCAAATTGCAGTTGCGCGAGTTCTGGCGCATCACCTGTATTAGAGTTACATATTAAGAGTAAAAATTTTAATATTCTAACAATGTCATTCTGCTTACAATAACAGCGATAGTAACAGAATAGCACTATCAGATATTAAATAAACGTATGAATTAAAATTTTCATATTTATAATCAGATATTTCTTTAAAAAAAACCTACCTAAGTATATTTTTTAAATTTATCTGGTTACTTTTTTGTTTTTTCTTAATAATAAATAACTGTTATACGCAGTACGCTGCAAGTGTCCATCTTCGTTATCTCTCTCTTTAAGTATTTGTATCAAAAAGCAAAAACTTTTCATGCGCATACCTACTCGCGCAAATATATATATACTTTGTGGTTATGTCTGTTTGAAATAGTTTTAGAATACAAACCTACAAGTAGGTACCTATAAATTTTTATTATGATTGTTTTTATGATTCGTGCTTCTTAAAAGTGTTTAGGCTACCTTGAGTTTTTTTTAATGTTTTCCTATAGAAGTTAATGACAGTTGTTTGTCTGACTGTCAAGGCAAAAAACGCAAAGAAAAAGAACAATTAAAAATAGAATGCCTATCAAAATTATTCCATTTGAATAGACAACTCAGAAAGGTCGCCACACTTTGTAAAACAGATTTAGACACGCGTCCAATCCTATCTTGATGACAAACCTGTTTGCCTGTTATAAGAAAAGCTCTCTGTGACTTAAAACAGATGTTTATAAAAGTTAACTTTTAGTACCTGCTTTTTTAGTGTTCAATAAATACTGCTCTTGCTGCTTATAGACTTATTGCATAGGTAGGTGTCCACCTTGTTTTTGTTCTAAAGAAATCATCATAGCTTTGAAAACTAACAGAATAGAAGGTATTAGAAATATTGTTAATTAATTTGAGTTATTAATTTATTTTCTATAAAAATATGAGCCTGCATATGATAGTGATTAATGTCTTCTCTGTTTTTTATAATGAGGTGCATTCAGAATTTTAGCAAATTAATTATAGCAATAATAAATCAAAGATGTAAACATAAATAAATTTATATTTATTCAAAGCACAAGTACAAAATACAAGTAAGTAAGTAAGTATCAAACACTACATTTTGCAAAGAACTTATTTTTAAATTAATGGATAAAATAATAGCTACAAGAAATTTGTAAATACAAAATCTGAAAATTTATCTAAAAGCACAATATTTAGTTTAGGTATTGTCAAATTTTAAGTTGAAACATAATTTTTCTTTCGTTTAACTAAAAAAGGAAGGTGAAAATGAGAAAAAGAGCTAGTCGCAAATTTTCCGATCTGTGCCGATGGTTACGAATGTAACGCGAGGGACATGTCTGTAATATTAAATTGCAACTTAAGTAAATCAATATTCATCAATGAGCAAGCACATTTATTAATCTACGTTTACGCATAATTTGCGTTTACCATGCCACAGTTGATCGTTAAATAAACAAATTATAGAGATTGTTCGTCAAGCTACATCTTATTACACAAACACATAGGCGTGCGCTAACCGGAAATACCTGAGACGACGCTGATCTAAGATGCGTTCGGCGTCCGTCGGTAAGTTAGAAAACTGTCACTTATGCACTCCCACGGGGCACTAGATCGGAGCGTGGACATATCAGTGCGGTTCAAACAACATTGGAAGAATCAATCGCAACATTTGTAAACAGGGTTGTCACGTATCCCCCTCCCCCTGGTTGTAACGTCCACGTCCCATTTGGTTATTGGCTCATTGCTATCATTGATTGAGTATTATTATTTTGGAATGCGCGTTTTTAAAACTCTGAACAAACACGTGTGTACGTGTGGGCATGTGTGTGTGGAGTGTGACGTGTTGATGTTATTTTTTTGGGTTTTTCTTTTTGATTGTATTTTTTTAATGTGCCAGGTGAATTTTTGAACGGAGTATTTTGATGCATTGGGATTTTCGCAACGTTGCATGTTTACGCAGCAGATGATTTTGTTGTTGTAATTATTGAACCTTTATTAGGTTAATTAATTCCTGCTGTTTTTCGTTTATTGGAAAATAAACATGAGTTTTCAATATAGGAGTGCGGAACGGATTCCACAAATTTTTCAGGTTTATAACTAACTACACTAAAATTAACAATTAGGTATAGATAATAGATATCTACAGTATGTCCCCGGATTGAAAAAGGGGAAACATTTTTTTATCTTTAATTTTACTCCAAAACTGCAAAGGAAAAACATTTTTTGCTTTTTCTGAAACGAGCAAATCTGTAATTAAAAATTCATTATTCTAACACAGTAGAAAGAAAAAAATATTCTTCTCTTGATTTTCTATTCTATACCTACCACAGTGGCCGTTTTATTTATTTGACAATGATGTATCTTTGACAAATGAGTTTACGCAAGTTAAATAACAAAAATGTTTGTAAAAAACATACTTTTTATAAATGGCAACCCAAAGAAACAGCTTTAAGATAAAAAACAAAGTCATTTTTAACAAGAACTATCATTATTTAATTAATAAATTAATTGTCAAAGTGACATATACAGGATGCACCAGAACTCACGTTCCAGAGAAAAATTTCAAGTAAGATAAGATATCAGAAACATGAAAAATTTTATCTATCAAAAATTTTTGCCATTTATTTTTTGACATTTGACATTTTTTTATGTCTATTTAACGATACGGATGATCTTGAATATGTTTTTTTACAATTATATAGTAAAGGTACAAAAATTTTGCAATTTTGCCAATAAAAACCATAAATAACATTGAACAGAATTACAATTTAGTATAAAGCTTCCTTGATTCTAATAGCCTGTAGCAAAAAAAATTGCAAAATTATTTTTCCAACAGAAATAAATAGAGTTAAAGCGCAAAATTTAAACTCTCAATACTTTGAAATTTTTACAGATAATTTTTTTTTAACATTTTTTCCATGGTCCTAGAGTCTTACCTTATATGACAATTTTCTCTGGGACGAGAGTTCTGGCGCACCCTGTAGTTGTCAAAAAAATAAAACCGCCAATGTGATAGGATTTAAAAAGCAGAGAAAATTAAGAGAAAAATTTACTTTTCTTTTCACTTATAATCAGAATAATGAATTTTTAATTAAAGATTTGCTCCTTTCAGGTGAAGCAAAAAATGTATTTCCTTTGCAGTTTTGGCGTAAAATAAAAAAAAATTTCTTCTTGTAAACTCAATCCGGGGACATACTGTATATATTTTATGTTGGTTTTCATTCTGTACAGCTTTGCAAAGCCGTAACAGTATCACATTAATTTATACTAATTGTCTGTCTATACCTTCCCTAATTTTGACGCAGGCGCCGACAAAATATTTATTTAAGTAAAGACTTAAAGGTACTCAATTCTCAAGGAATTATCTTGATCTTAAACTGAAAACAAGAAATACAATGTAATACAAATTGCATAATTGCGATTATATCAATTGAAGAAAGTTTACTTATTTTTTTTTTTTTGTAAATGTCAGTTTGTGTTGTTAGTAGTAACGTGTGATCATTAAACAAATTTTAACATTGCTTTGACAAAAATTTTGCATGTCTTTGATTTATTCATTTATTCACTTGTTAAGATGATAGGTAATTAAAACTCATTAGTGGACTCTGGACAATATCATATACGACGACATACGTTCGCTAACTCAGAGTTTTTTTTAAACACGTTATTTGTTATAATAACATGTTGTTGTTATTTGTATGTTTGACAAAGTAGGTAAAAATAAATGATATTCAAAAGTTTTTAGAAGTTGTTATGTTAAATATTACAATACAAATATATAATCAGTTATTGTTTAAGTTGAATATCGAAATGAGTACATTATACCGATACTATAATGCTATAAAAATTCGCTTCTCGGACTTAAAATGGAGCCGGGAAATTTAATTTACCGGACAGTATTAATTAAATTAAGCCCCCCGGTTCCACTTTGATTCTGAGAAGTCAGGTTTTCTAATACCTAACAAAACCAATAAATATGTAATAAGAGTCCGGTAATTGAGCTATAACGTTTCAAAACCGGTAAGTGTAACCATTTTTTACGTATTTAGTTACTAACTCTAAAACTTTTTACACTTCCTGTTGGGTGCGCCAGAACTCGCGCCCTCGAGAAAAATGCCATATAAGGTAAGATACCAGGAACATGAAAAAAAAAATGTTAAAAGAATTTTATCTATAAAAATTTCAAAGTTATGAGAGTTTAAATTTTGCACTTTGACTCTATTTATTTCAGTTGCAAATAGTAGATTATGTTAATAGGAGTAAAAGTAATTGTTTATGTGGCGAAGCTGAACGTTCATTTGGCCGAACGGACTGAGGCAAATGGATTCAGCTGAGCCACATAAACTCACTTTTACTCCAAATAACATATACTATTTTATCTGCAAACGATTCAGATGGAGAGAAAAGAGCAACACACCAATAATCAAGTAAATCACCTCAATAATCAGGACGCTTTGCAATAAAATCATAACAAACGTCACACGTCAGTTTTGTCAGTTTCGGAATTTGTGTTGAGATTTCGGAAGTGTTGATTGATTTAACTGGTGAATAACTGGTGTAGTTTATAGTGCAAAATGTCGAATGCTGATAATCTACCTTGTACCTCTCCAGAAAATGCTGAAAAAGCGAAAGAGACAAGAAAGAGACAACAGTGGTGTAAATGTCAAAGTGAGTGTCAAGTAAAAGTGAAAACGCCTAGGCGTAAAAATAGTGTTTTTACTTCATGTCTGAAAAGTAAAACTTTTACCTGTGTCATTTAGTCATAAAAGTGGTCACTTTTATGACGTTTGCGGATAAAATAATTTTCCAAGTTTTTTTTCCTAGAGGCTATTAGAAGAGGAAACAAGGAAGCTGCATCCTAAATTGTAACTGTGTTCAATGTTATTTGGGGCTTTTATAAGCAAAATTTTTGTACCTTTACTAAATAATTGTAAAAAAAAACGTATACATATACAAGAACATCAGTATCATTAAATAGACATAAAATGTCAAATGTCAAAAAATAAATGTCGAAATTTTATGACAGACAGAATTTTTTAAACATTTTTTCCATGTTCCTGGTATCTTATCTTACTTGAAATTTTTCTCTGGGGCGCGAGTTCTGACACCCTTTTTCGTATTTGTACGTCTCCCATAAAGGTGGTTCCGACTTTGACAATATTATAAATTTTTTAATAAGTTTTATAAAAAAAAATAGCGTTAATATAAAATAAATTAAAACAACAGTTAATAGGGCTTTACTTATTAAAACTTCACTAAAGGATAAAGTCTGAAGTATGTGCTTAATGTTTATACAAATCATAATTTTAATTATTTCGCGTTTTGTTATAGTGCATTTCCTAAATTAGCTCCAATGCGTAAGTTATGGCTATAATTGAAATAAAAACTGGTTTTTTGACGCGAGAATATGCTGTTTTTTCTTCGAGCTCGAAGATGGAGACACAAAACACTGTCGCACACATGATGTAGACACGTTTTTTCTTCAATATGTAAAATAATCATTTAAAAGGCAATGCTATCGCTGCCGGCAACGGTGCCCAAAAAAGGAAATAGAAGGATGGTCGCCGCGCTCATTGGTTCAGATTCCTGATTATTTTGGCGCTGTGAGCGGTGGCAGTTTTCAATCTGTCAACTCCATAACATTAAACAATCAAAACAGAAGCTGAAGACAGGTTTTCTTCATATGAAGAATTTAATAGTTCTTTGGCAAATCATTTTTAGAACTTTTTTTTAACTTGCTTTGTTGTCTGTTTTTTGCGAGTCAATGAATCAGCTCCAAGACGGAAAAAATTTCGTACAAGTTCAAAATTTGCATACACACGTACATACGTAATTCACTGAACCATATAATAATATTTACTTTAATTAATAATTTATAGATTAACAATTAATAATGATTGTTACTAACAATTATCAATATCTCGGCTTCTAATTGAAATACAAATTTGAAACCAGCTCCATTGGATAGAACTGAAAAAAAAGTTCACACTGATAGGGTGATGTGTGATAAGAAAAAAATACGAATTTTTTTTTACTAATAAACTACTCAATTTTATGCCAGAAAACTTAGAGCAACACATATGTACACACAGGTAGGTTTAATAGGTAAAAATTTTAAAAGGTGATAACAGCGTTCAGAAGAAGCAAAAATAATTAATTTTTTTCTAATAATTTAATTATGTGAATGTTTATACTAGTTATACTAGCAGAAACTAAACTTAAAGTATGAACTATAGAGGGTTTTAGTCTCTACGGTAAATTCTTCAAAAACTAAATATTATTCGTATTGTTTAAAAAAAACTATTTTAACTCAATATCTGAATGATCCCAGAGGCGAAAGCAAAACAGTTATGGTTTCGCCTCTGGTATCGTTCAGATATTGAGTTACGGTGCCATAACCTTCTTTTTCTCCCTTTTCTTCTATTTCAAATATTAACTTTCTATACCAGAAATTGGGCCGAAAAGTTGGTCTGGCTTATGAAAAAATACGGGAAAACTTCGTTTTGGTAAATAAAAAGTAATACCTTGTCTACATCATCGTTTTTAAAACACACAATATTGAAAAAAAGCCACCACATCGACCAAAAAACATACGAAACTGTCATTCTAATCCCACACATAAAAGCCTATAACGCAACTACATTTGTGCCCTGACCTATGTAGCAGCGATTTACTGGTAAATTTATTTTTAAATAGCTCGCTTTGCAGACCCGGTCATATATATTTTTTCGAAACATATCGTTTCATTTGTAGGCATTCTGCGATACAAATCACAATCCGATGGCTTGGATCCACCTGGATTACTGTCAGTTATGGCCAGGCACGAACGGATCACATCGACAGCATATGCACTACCGAGTTCTGTCTCAAATTGATCTTATTTCCTTCCACAGCGAATGGTTTTGCATACAAATAGCACTGATTTATGGAATACGTTATTATAATGTCGAAATGTTAGATTAATACCTATATTACCCTTCACAACTAAGAAATTATTTCTGTTCAAAAATGTTTTGCCCTGTAAAAAAACGAAGTAACTCCCTTAATTAATTTAAAGTTATACATATACTTTTAAATTACAACTATTCAGGTTTTTTTATACATACTTTAAACTAAAACAATGTACGTACTTTAATATTCACGAGTTTTATATACTAACTTGTCATCATTTTTTCGAAAGAAGATGGAAGATGTAGTAAAACTTTTGTAAATGTAGACAACATTAAAAACTAAACTTTAACTTTATGTTTCCGACAATATGTTATAATAATAACCTTATTTGAAAAAAGCCAAATCTACCTGCTCTATGTAAACTTCTGATTTTTTTAACTTATAGGTACAATTGTCACGTTTGTGCCAGTTTTTTATGACCACCTATGGTGACCTGTTTTTTTTTAATCTTCAGTGAGTTAAAAAAGATAAAAACATCACAATGGTTTTTGAGTAGATGTGTTGTTCAATTATTATTAAAAAATGTTCTTTAAACTTATTTTTATATTAAGAAATTATTTTTTATTTTGAATACATATAAAAGTTTTAGCCTAAAACTTTATGCTTATAATATAATAATCTAATAAACTTCTGGTTTCGCGGAATAAAATATTTTTGTATTGTAGCTAATTTACCTACTTGACAAAAACTCAAGTTAAAAAAGTGAGTTTTTTTAGTTTTTAATAAATACTCGTACTTTTCTTATAAGATGTTATTTTCTTATTACCTTGAGTATTACATAGTACATAATACCTGAAATAAAATAAAAAAATAGATCAAATTATTACTCACACTAGGTAATGTTATATATCGAACAGTTTATGTTAACGTTTCGTCATGATAATCTGTTAATCGGGGAAATAACACAGGTTTGGTACAATTTCGATAATTGATTAATTATTAATAGCATGTTAATTGGTCGTGAGATGTTTTACATCATGTCACTTTGGTTGTAAAATCGTAAAGTTTATTTTAGCGAATCACCACAGTAAACTTTATTTATTGTTGCCATTCTATAAAAATAATACTTCTTTTTTATTATAATAAATAAATAAAAATTTAGTAGCGTTAAATCTGCTTAAAAACCTCCAATTTGTGTGGAAACCCGTAGATTTCTCGAGCTTAGTGTGTTTAATCCAGCTCTGTAATCTGTTCAAAGACATTAGCCATTAATAGGGTTGATTCTGTTATTAATCTGGGTTAGATACAGGAAAAAGTCGGAAATTTCTGCCTCGACGACGTCGAATACTCCTGAAAAATCCCTAAAGCTTTAGAGCTGATAAAGCTCTTCTCTGATCAAAAGATAACTGGTTTTGCTTAAATCTATCGTCGATAATTCTTCCAATCTGCAGGTTTTTATATCGAAACTGGGATTTCGGCTTTAATTAAAGATCGTAAACGAGTTAAACCGCCGGTTTTTATTTTCAGGACCTCCACAAAAAGGATTAAGGTACGATTACAGATATAGCGACGTAATATTAAAGAAATTTATATTAACAAAACAGGCGACCAGCAACTTGGACACAACAAACAACAAAAAATTTAATTACAAAACATTACATGAGGATCTTATTTTGCCCATCTGCATATCTATGTTGACACTTTGTTTTGAATCAGAATATGTACTTATTTAAATTTATTTATTAAATTTATTATATTGTGCAGAAAAAATATAACACATACCACATTAACATACTCAATTTCTTGATTTCATAGTGTGATTTGCTTTTGCGATGTGTCCATTTATTGGTGTAACCTGAAAAAAATTAATGTGTAATTAATCAAAATAGAAATAGTAAGGCTTAAAATACAAAAATACACAAGCAAATAAATATACATAATTGTGTTGTTTTAAAATTTTGAATTTTTTGTTTAGTAAGTATTTGGGATAATTTTTGTATGAACGCGTGACATAAAAAGAGATTGTGATCTGTTCCCGAAAAGTGTTTATAAACATTTTTGGAAGAGCTATAACAATAAAATATGTTGGGGTAAAAATAACAGTGGGCAAATAAAAAATATATAGAAGCGGTATAAATGCAATTATGTTTATCAAGCTAAAATGTTTATCCGGATGGAAGTTAGGCGAAGTTGTATCAATTTCCAGGTGTACCTGGATACTGGTCAATTAATGAATGCGTTTGTATTTGACACCAAGTCGTTAAATTCCTGATCTTTGTTTATTTTCTTGTTAGCTTAACTATTTCCCGCGTAATGAGTAGCAATTTTTCGGGATCGCTTCGAACATACTTTTTAAAGCCCCGTAAACGTGGTTTTGAGTTTGTTTAAACAGCGGGCGGAGTATTAAATTACTCTCATATTTTTTCCAGTGTCCTAAGCAGGAGCATTTAAAAAGTACGTCCAAAAAGAGATAGATGTTAAAAAGCGATGCAGAATGTGAGGGCGTGTCCGCTGAAACTTTTCATTGGCTGAAAACAGAAAAAATGCCTGTTACTCCCTCTGGAATAGGAACGGCAAGCAAGAGCAAACATTATTTTTGGATGCCATAAATTTGCGGACTAGAATAAATATTTTCGGAAGAGTAAAATGTTAAGGACTTTTCATTATGCTGCAGAATATAAAGTTTTAAGGCTATTATGCTCAGACCTATTAGCATAAAGGAATATTTCAGTTAATTGGTCTGGACTTTCAGCACACCCGGCTTGAAAATTTCAGGAAATGCCCGGAATTATAGCGGTTTTATGCAAAATACCACCATTTTTGCCTTAATATTACTTTCAGCGGCTTCCGCCCAATAAATTATACAACAAAGACTGCTTTGTTACAATTTATAGACTTCTCCAGCTCTGGTCTGTGTTTTCAAATTTCATCCAAATGCTCCACTAATTATGGATTCGATCGCGGGGCAATACGTTCTTCTCAAATTGGATCTGGTGGAGTATTAATTAAAGACTACAATGGAGTAATTTATCTGGGCGAACGTGAAGTAGTTAGGAGTTTCCAATTTCGTGAGGGATAATGAATTTTTAGCTAGAATGAGGCAATTGGTCACTGTCAATACCCCAAAGATACATTTACATTAACAATGTCTATAGAGAAGGTTAATAGCTTCGCAGGCTCGTACTTAGGGCCACTCGAGGGCGCCGATAATAACTCCGATTAATATTTTCGTTGTCTGATGAAATTAATTTGGGAATTTCGTCAACAGCCCGCTCGCAGTGGAATATTGACCCCGTTTCGACAACGTTACCTATGCATATTTAATAGGCGCCCCCATACTTCTGTTCGCATTGAACTTTTTAATGTATTCCACTCTTGCTCCATGTTAGTTGGTCTGCATGGCATCTCCCTCGCATAATTTGCACATCGCCCTGTATCTCTGCGAGCTACGGCCGCCAGAAGGATGAGAAGTGGGAGGGCTGGTGGTCAGATCTCCCCCTTATGAGGGTGGTTTGAACAACCCTCTAACGGTCTTTAGTGTGAGGTCCAAGGGGGTTGTGATGGATGACCTCGGGGCTTCGGGAGTTCACACAGAACTAAGCGCATTGCACGCAAAAATTTCATTTAAAACTTTACTTGTATTACTTAAGGCATTACTCCTTTGAGATAGACACCTACCAGACCCATTACCGACAAGAACACCCCAGATGGTACGTTGGCTAAAAATTTTCATAAGCATACAAAATATTTTCATTTGCGGAATTAACTTTCTCATATACAAGAATGTCTAAAAGCTGCTCTCATTAAACTCCATTATTGTTGCACTCATTTTTATAATTAAAACTCTAAGAGGATATGGAACTACGGAAATAAACAAACAATTGTATATTACGAGTATTTAATATACGAGCAAATACTACTAACTCGATTTCTATTGTTACATTTAGTTATCTGCACCGTTTTCTTGTTACTGCTGTATTTCAAAATAAAAATTATAAAGCATTTCAAAATATTGAAATTTTTTTTTCACTTTTATTAAAGCTAAACTGATAAAAAATTAAAGGATTTTAATTTTTCTGATAAAAAAAATATACAGCATGTTAAAGATTTATAAAATAGTAAGGACTTGAAGCTGATATACGTGGGGCGAAGTATAAATCTTTAAGTGATACGTTGTCAGCCTTGATAGACCGCAGGCTTCAGTTGGAGAAAATAGAATAATGTTAAATTAATAGTGCAGAGTATTAATTATGTAATGAAACAGATGAATCGTTGAAAATTTCCTGCTCTCGCATCAGGCGGACAATGAGCGAGCAAAATTCCAGTCTGAGGAATAAATGAACCAATTAGGAGTTAATTGCGGCGAGGAAAAATTTTTATTGCTAAAAATAAAAATAAACCCGGAAAATTTGTGTTAGTAATGAAAAAATTCGTCCGTCGGCTAAACGAAATGGCATCGGGGAGCCGACGGACCCGTGAAAAATTCAATCGATAGCAAACCGTATAAAACATTTTACAAAAAATAAAACACTATTAGGTGGCAACGCTGTCAATAAAAGGTAATGGAAATATAAAAAATAACAACGGCATAGCAGCGGATTTTTCTAATTTTTGTTTTTTAAACGAAATTAGAGTGAAAGTATCTCGGAAAATAAAAATTTTAAAATGTGGCTTGATTATGAACGAATAAAAGAACAAAGGAATTAATTTGTAACAGGTTTATTGGAATTAAATCATTACAAATAATTTGGTCATCTTTGTTATTTATCATCATAATAAAGCAAAATATAAACATTGTGTTTATGGCGGCGTAACTTGTCAATTGTATAAAAATGAAAGTTGCGGATATCGATTTTACAATTACAACGGATTTTTATTTTTACAAATAATTGTGTCACTGAACAAATGTGTGCGTGGCTATTAATACGGATTTTTTTCATTCTGCAATTAAATTTATTACCCAACATTAATTATTTTGTCATTCTCTGAATATTTCTAATTTGCATTTGAAACCGAATTATTTACAAGAGTAAATTCACTACTGTTTCTTTAATTACCCGTGTTTGTAAAATTTCCGTGCATAAAAATCGCTCTGTAACCATATTTTCTATCACAATTATTCTTTTGTTTTCCTAATAGGTACTGTATTACTTAAAAACTAACAAATCAAATATCTACTTAGGTACCTAAGCAGCAATTTCAAAAATAGTCTTTTATTTAATCTTTTTCTAAATACTTACGCTAAACATCTGTTACATATTATACATTATTCACTTTTTGTAATATTTCATATACCTACCTATTCACAAAAAAACGTTTTTATGATGAAATTGAACAACATAATCCTCTCTTGAATTTTACGAGTTCTTTTTTATTTTAATGTTATAACATGATATTGTCGTTTCATCTTAAAAATCTGTTTAAAATAATTGTTAGAAGAAAAAGAAAAATTTTGTTTTGTATAGGTAATTTCATAATTGAAGCCGATGTTTTTTTTACTGCTTTAAAAGATTTTTTTGTACAAAAAACAAAAATTAAAACAATGGCTTTTAGGTGGTGTTGAAATAATAAATGATAAGTTTAACTGGCATTGAACAATGAAATAAGTAGTATCGTTTTCTGCTTGCTAATTATAATTTGTTGATTCTTGAGGATGTGAGAGAACTCAGTAAGATAGTTTTAGGAAAATATATAATTTAGTTGCAATTATTTTGGAGTTTTTAAAATTTTATTAACATCCATTTTTGAGGCTCGAACCATTAGGTAAAGAGCGTAATTTTAGTATTGCGGTTAATGCAATGTATATTTTTAATGAGTGACCATTAAAACGTCGCTGTTCGCGAACAAACACTTAATTTTGAATTAAAAGTAAGCTAATGCTGCATCCTGGCCCATAAATATCAAATAAAACTTTTTAAATACGACAAAATGCGTTGCATAAATTCAAATTACACGAGATAAGGCCAGTTTCTGCACGTTCGTTTCGAGGGATGAAAAACCTCGGAAAAACTTTAATTTCACCAGCAAACCTTGTAAAATATTGCTTTAATCTCTGCGAAATGTGAAAAATAACATTGGTGTCTCTTCGCCTTAGCTGAATTTAAATTACTTGTATAATCCCTGAAAGGCGTATAAAAACGTCAAGCTGCTACCACGAAACTAGCTTTAAAAATGTATGTATGAGATATGTGCACAAGAGTATAAATGCTCGCTTTTATTTCTTAGTTTTAATTGGGAAGAGGAAAGCACGGACGAAATTAAAAATGTCCTGCTGCTGGGTTATAAAATGCAAGAATTTTATTACTTCTACCAACGCCAGATTTGCGATTTCAAGATTAAACTATAAAACGTAACTGATGTGGCGGGTGGAGGTGGAAGGTTTGCTGCTGACAGAAATTTAGATTAAGTACGCACAAAACATATTTCATTTTTTTATTAAATTCCTTTAGACTGTAAAAAACAGTTCTTTTAGAAGGGTGGGACGCAATGTCAAAAAATTTAAATAAATTAATTGAATATTTTTAGGATCACTCTACAAACATTTCCTTCTGTTTGTTTTCTGAGTAAACGAGTTTGTCGTGGTCATTAGTTATTGTTTATTCCAGGTCAATTATTCTCATCTCATGTAACACTGTTCTATAGCACTTTTTATTTCATAGCTATAATTAATTGCTTTTGTGCAAATGCAGCTTTGTAATTATTATCCAATAATCTTTTGTTGCTGATGTACCCGGTATCAAATTACCTTCCACCTCAATACTAATTAAAGTTTATTTTGTAACATTTTCACTCATTGTGAGAGTGAATGCAAAAAAATTAAACAGAATTAAAATAATACAAATAAATGCGTATTATCCTATGTACTAATATTGACAGGAGTTTAGATTTAATATTAATAAGTTCTCAAAATGTCTGAAGACTCTCATTTCTTGATAACAGTCATCCTCTGACTTTTGAACATACTTTATTGATCAAGTAACTTTATCTCTGAGAATTGGTGAGGGTGAAAGTGATAATGTAAGAATTAAAATTTTTATTTAATGCCCTTACTTCTTGAGATACTTTACTCAATAAATAAAAGTAGGTGTATTCTTGTGTCAAATATTCTAATAATAAGCATTATCCTCCGTACAAAAATGCAAATAAATCTTTCCATAAATGTGTTTTGGATAGAATATTATATCCATGATATCTGATTTATCTACAGAAAGTAAGTTTTTCCACCATCATATTTTTATAAAGAAAAGTGGCCAGTTACCTCCCAGGGGGTAAACATTTTATTTCTCTGAGAGGTAAAAAAATTTCTCTCTCATCTGTCAAAGTGGCAATAAAAAGATATGTAACCTATCAGGAAGGAAAAAATTTTACCTCCCTCCATAGAAACGAAAACATACTGCTACATTAAATGGCAAAACTGGGAAATTGTTAGTTTAGAAGTTTTTCTTGCTGAATTGTAGGAAAAATTATATGTATTATATTGGAGAAAAGAGCATAGGATGTGGTGAATTAAAATCAGACAATTATACCTAATGCTGATGAGTAAGTACAGTGTGAAAATTGCAGACGTTGGTTACATGAAGGATATTTCAAATTTCCAAAATTATTTATCCTACGAGTACGTGTTACGTGCAAAACTGTATCTACGACTTTTCAAATTGAAAAATAATTTAATTTTTGTTTGACATTTTTATTAGTTTAAAAATGTAAAATAGTATATTACATAACGAGCACGGAAAATAATAAATAACGCACAAGCGGGAAAGTTGCGCACGAGGCGTTAGCCGAGTACAGGCAATCCCGCGAGTGCGTTGACACTTTCCTGCAGGTTTTGTACACTATTTTTCCTACGACCATAAATAATTTTTTTCTTACGAACATATTTTTTTTCATAACGATTAACTTTTTATAATGGATACAAAAATACGTTGAATAACGATTCATTTTTTATAATGGATACAAAAAAATACGTTGTATGAAAAAATACAAAACATTCGAGTGTGAATTGTGCGTTAGATTTCTAACACACAGTGCAAAAACAAATCGCACAGGTTTTTGACCTCGAACGATATTGCCAATTTTTGCGCATACCTATGTAATTGTGCGTTATGATCTAGTTTCGTATATGGTCGCAGGAAAATATTGTTATCAATGTTTACAAAGAATAAATTTGTAGGAACACACTTTTTTGAATTGGTTAGTGTTTTAATATACATATAAGGCAATTAAAAATGTTTTAATTTAGATGAAATTTATTAAAGTGTTTCTTTATTATTTTTACTTTAAAGAAGTTTAACTCACTCGGACTGCGTGGTGGAACAATTATACGGTCAGAGCGACCGAAATAAACTTTTTTTATTACACAATTTTTTATTTGTATTTAAATAAGGTGGTATATTTATTAACAAAATCGTTAGTTTCTCACTGGGTCGTTACAGTTGTTTCAACCGCGACAAGAGCGACAATTTTGCTAGTTATAGTACATATAAAAAGTGGTCTAATTATTTTGGGATTAACTTATCAGTTATCATACTATTTTGAAAATAGATTTAAAGCATTTTTCAATAAGCACGGGAAATTTTTTAACAAATATTTATATTTAAAGACATTATTGTAATAAATTAACTTTTTCTGAGCTTGTGGTCTTATAGATACTTTTTTACGAATATTATAGGTATAAGAGCGGAATGATACAATAGTATATTAATAAACAAGTGTGACAGATATTCTCGTTATGATACGAGTATACGTAATTATGTGTGTAAAACTCAAATGCCGTTTTGCCTCGTTATAAAAAAGTAGAACAAAATATTTTGGTCCTATTACACGTAATTTCCTTGATACACAAAATACCTGTAGTTATAGGTAAGAGATTGTTTAATAAAAGTGAGAGTCATTTCTGCTTAATGCTATTGTGAAATCGGAATAACCTTTGGCAAAAAATAATAAAAATCTGGTGCAATAGGAGAAAGTTGTAAAAGGGTTATTATTTGCATCTGAAGAGGCGATTAAAAAGAGAAATGCTCTTGTAAGTGGAGTAGCACTTTATCTTGACAATAAAACGCGCCCTGAATGATATATTCGCCTCAATAGGCGATAAATTCCGGAACCGATCCGCCACCAAACTCCAATATTCTGAAGCTTCCAAGACCTGTAAGTAATCGCAGGATATCTGAGTCCTTGCATTTCGTGTAATTTTGGTCGGTCCAGGGCCCGTTTGATTTATAATAGGGTCGAAATTCCAGTGCGCAAAATTCCAAAGTCTTCTTAATGAGATGCCTGTATTGTAAACTTTTTCCGACCAATGGCGTTCCTGCGGGGCGGCGCTTGAAACTTGCTTTTTTCGAGTGGGGAGAGCTTAAAAAGCTCTCTAGATCCCGGCTTTAAAAATACATCGGTGTTCCAATGGCTGCCTGAAATGTAGTTTTAGCCGCTTTTTTACCCCACGGGTTTTTGTGGAAGGTAGGATTGATCGACGGAGTTTTTGCGGCGGAGCTTTTCTGTTTGAACGAAAGCTTTCGGAATGTTTTCTAGAGGATTTTCGGCTCTTTGTCCATTCTTATTTACAGCTTTAACGCCGCTGCCGGATCACTAAACTTTTTAATCGAAATATTGAGGCGCAATTGCGAGGGGACGCTCTGTCCTGGTCTTTAATTTTTAATTTGTAACACTCTGGATTTTGTTTCAACGAATTCCGGACACAACACTCGCCAGGATCTAAAGATTTTTTTCCAATTTACTGTGATTGCGATCCTCTTAAACCGATATCTAGATTGTAATTACACGTTCATCAAACAAAATTAATCCGGTAAAGGCTTTTTGTTTATTACACACGCTTGCATGTTAATTTTATAACAATGTAACCTTGCCAAATTTTGCATTTAGATGTCCCGTAATTTTACGCTACTGAAATTCATATTAGATGAATTTATTAGCTGGAACAAAATGCATACAAACCACTACTTTTTATGACATCTGTTTAAAATGTAACGTCATGGTAGGGTTAAGACAACATTCACATTATACCTACATAATTTAAGAGCATTATAGAATCACTATAGTAAAACTGATATTTCTCTCAGAATATAAAAAAATATGTATACAAGATCTATAATTCATACGAAAATAGTATATTATGTCATTAGGAGTAAAAGTGATAGTTTATGGAGCAAAGCTGAACTTTTATTTTGCGAACGGAGTGAAGCAAATGATTCAGCCGAGTCATATAAACTTACTTTTACTCCAAATAGCTAATAGCATATACTACTACTATTTTATCTGCAAACGATTCAGATAGAGAGAAAAGAGCAACACAATAATTATCAAGTAAATGACCAAAATAGTCAGAACGCTTTAATGAAATCATAACAAACTTCACGCGTCAGTTTCGGAATTTGTATTGAGATTTTTGAAAATGTTGATTAACTAGTAGATAGTGTAGTTTATAGTGCAAAATGTCAAATGCTGATAATCAACACTGTACCTCTCCAGAAAATGCTGAAGCAGTGAAAGAGAGACAAGAAAGAGACAACATTGGTAAATGTCATAATAAATGTGAGGTAATAGTGAAAAATGCTTAGGCAAAAAAACAATGTTTTTACCCCATGTCTGAAAGGTAAATCTTTTACTTGTGTCATTTTTCTGACGTTTGCGGATAAATATCATTAATATTGAAGTCTTAAAAGTTCGTTTTTCTTTAAGGTTGTTTTGGAGCTACAATTTTTATTTAATCCTATGAATTTGAACTACTAGAAAGCTAGTTATTATACAAAGTTATAGAAAACCTTAGTTTTTGAGTTTTCAAACTACGTATAAGTACCTAATGCATTTTTATATCAAATTTAAAGGAATGTACAATTAATTACATGATTTAAGCATCAAACATTTTGTTCCAATAATTTTTTTGTAAATAATAAACCTTTCAATTATCCCACGTTATTCTTAAAAAAGTAGCATTAAAATATTGTTTGGGGTATGTATTTGTGTATTAGATAAAATAGAGAAACAAATAGATACAGTGCATATACAGGGCGAGTAAAGTCCTAACCGATTTTCAAAATAAATTCTCAAAGATAACTTGGTTTTTGTAGTGTTTGAAAAATTTAGATTATTAAATTTAAATCAAAGTAATTGTTGATGCGTGATTCATTAAATTGAACAGAGTTATCAATATCACTTTTTTTCATGAATTCAAAACGTGCTTTAAGGACGAAAAACTGACATGATATTTATATACATCTCTATACCGTGAAAGAGACACCGTAGGATGCCAATTTATAAAAACTGTCAAAGGTATCAGAGGTATCTATGTTTATATTTTTGAAAAATTAGGTTAGGGTCATGACTCAGTCTGTATATTTTTTCTGCAGCTTTTATTGTTTATTGTATCTTTTATTTTAATTTTTATTAAGCCAAATTTGGATATTGTTAATTAAAAACTTAAATTAGGTTGTTACACTAGATTGGTGTACCTACATATTTAAACGAAAGAAAACATTACAAAATTTACTTTCCATAAATAAAGTAGAATTTTTGCTTTAATCATGTTTTAGCAATATAGGTACGCATAGTGCTAAAACTAAGAAATGTAAAAATTTTATTAGTGGAAAGTGTATTTTGTAGATAAATATACCTTTTGGAAATACCACTACACTGTAAGAAAACCTAGAGTGTTACCGCAATATTATTTTGAGTAAAATTTTGAGTAAAACTCTATGTTAAATTTTGCTCAATAATCCTCAGTTATTATGGTATTACAAATTTTCAGTTTGTTATTAGCATGTGAAAGCAGCATTTGTGACCTGTATTTTTATTATTAATTATAAAAGATAATCGAAAATTATGAATTGTTTGTAAATACCTAAAGCTAGTAGTCACTGGTTGTGTACAAAAATGCAATTTTCTTGCTCAATTTATTTCTAAAACTTTTTTACTAAAGTCACTCACAGTCAAATTTATACATTTTTTATTTTTATGTATTTTATAAAACAATGCTATCATTTATCATTTTTTTAAATAGAAGAGCTGATACTTTATTGTAAACTATTGTAGAAGTCCAAACACATCACACTCCAATATACACCACACGATTCTACTCTTACCTATAGATCTATAGCAGTAATGAAAAATACCATTTGCTGGCTAGTAAACTTTTTTCTTATTTTTAAAAGCTGAAAATTTTGATCTAAAAGATCTGATAAATTCGAGGTACTTTGTACATTTTTTAGAACGTTGGTTTGGCATTATGTAATTATGCCAAATCAACATTTACAGTAATAGCTATGATATGTATTGTAATTAAACAAATACATATTAGAAACGAAAAATTTGTAACATGTATTTCTAAATGTAATTAATTTTTTTCTAATTTTTAATACTGGAAGGAATTTTGTTGTTTGGTTCTCGAATTTTAAGCCTATGATCTAATGTCGCAACTGGCAGTTTCAAAGCCAAGGTACAATCGTGGTTTTGATGACAGCCAAGGCATTAAATCTGGTTTATTATAAAATTTAAGTTTTTTGTTGATCATTTGGGTTTTCATTTTTATAACACTATGTAGAAATATTTTATAAAAAATCGATTGCGTTAAGGCCGCAGCGGCAATTTTACAGAAACAGCGCTATACTATATGTCAAATTTCATCGACTAGGTAGCAAATGAGTCACTTTAGTGGGCTTTAATTGTCACTAAAATATGAAATCTATTGTTGTATTGTTAAAAAATTAGATCTAGAAGGCAGGAGACTTTATTATACTTTATTTTTCAATAATTTCTTATTTTTTAAAACTGCATAAATGCAATGATAGTTTTTCTGCTTTTAATCTTTCAGACTTCAAAGCTTAAATGATCACAAAAGATGATAAAAAACCTAATCTGCATATTTCAAGATGTCTATTTCGTGTAAAATCTAAAATTTATTTGACATTTACTTGAAAGCAGCTTTGCAATAGTTGTCATTCTTCCAACCTGGCAATCCACATTAATTAGTAAAAAATAAAATCCGCTAAAGGCTTTAGTTGGCGTCGCAAACAGTCGTCATTGTTTACAGCGATTCAGACCTGGACTTAAATAAATTCGGTGCAATATATTGCAGCATACGAAGAGAATTGCATTTGGCCTCCGGTAGGGCAGTGGACATATTTTTTGCATTGTTCAGCTTACGGCAATAAATAATGGAACTCTTTAACAAAGTGCGCCGACCAACCAGAACAAAGACGGTTGCCGATAATTCGTTCTCTTTTACACACGTTATTGGTATTCCAATAGCGTGCACGGAACAGGGTAGCAAATTATTTTACAAGTTTCTATGTGTATTTGGAAAAATGTCAAATACAGCGTTATGACAAGGCATAATTAAAAGTGCTAAAAGTTATCGAAATGAATCATGCCTGTTTTACGGCAGGTTTTTCTGCTTTACTTAACGACTCGAAAGGACAAACATTTAATTGGTACCTATCAATTTCTACCCACAATAATCATCAGGTTGCAAACAACAAAGTAATTTTTAATAAATTGTTTAGTTTATCTATACATTTTTGAGTTTATAGTTTAATATACAGGATGCGCCTGAACTCGCGCCCCAGAGATAAATGCCATATAAGGTAAGATACCAGGAAAAAATGTAAAAAAAAAATTATCTATAAAAATTTCGAAGTTATGAGAGTTTAAAGTTTGCACTTTGACTATTTATTTCTGTTAGAGAAATAATTTTCCAAGTTTTTTTGCTACAGGCTATTAGAAGAGGAAACAAGTAAGCTGTATCCTAAATTGTAACTCTGTTTAATATTATTTGTGGCTTATTGGCAAAATTTTTGTACCTTTATTAAATAATTGTAAAAAACATATACAGGATCGTCAGTACCATTAAATAGACATAAAAAAATGTTAAATGTCAAAAAATAAATGTCAAAATTTTTTGACAGATAGAATTTTTTAAACATTTTTTCCATGTTCCTGGTATCTTATCTTACTTGAAATTTTTCTCAGGGCGCGAGTTCTGGCGCACTCTGTATTCTACAAAAATTATACTTATACCTAGTTATTTTATTTCTTAGTAATTTATATGATTATTGCTTGATTTCTAGGAGACACAGGGTGTTTAAAGTATAGGTTGAAATTTAATGGAAATGATCCTATGCTCGGTAGAAGAAATTAATACGCTACCTATACCGGGTGGAGCATTGGTTACACACAATTGATAAATCGCGATTTCAAATTCATTAAAACTGGCGATATTTTATATACCTAACTAATTATTGATAGGGTATAATTTGATAATTTTTCTAATTTTTTTGGATAATAAATGAGAATGTACCTTACTAATGCCCAGGTAAGTGTGAAAAAATTCAACACTTTTATTTGATTAGGAGTGGGGATTTTCTTTTTGGGCGTTACGGATGCCCCACCCGGTATAAAATATATACGAGTAGACATAAAAATCGCTTAACATTTCAGCTTTAGTATTTAAGATTTGATTTAATTTAAGAGTTCGCCAACTTTTAACTTTTTACGTTAAATAACAAATAAAATTGATAAAATCTGTGACTGTCAGAAAATTGTCATTAATCACATTATTTGAAAAGCGAAACTTTTCTCTGAAATAATTAGAATTCATATGCAAGATGCTGTTTTCGTCGAAACTGTTAGAAAATTTAGTTTATAGATTGTCACAAATTGTCACTAATTTAACAAATGTTTGTGTAAAATACATTGGTGCTTTGCTTTGCTTAATTTAAAGAAGTATACATTACAAAATGTAGTAAAATGTTAAATCCATTAATTCTTAAATTAAATCTTAAATGATATATCTTAAATATGGAAGCAAAAATCCATCATAAGGCAAAAGCAAATTAAACGATGACGGTGTCAAAACTATGAAGTAACTTTTCTCTTCCACTGCCGTGAATAGGTACAATTTTCTTATTTGTTGCAACAATTAATGCAAAAATATTTCCAGTGATCTAAAACCAATATTTTGGAGTTACATAACATTCTTATAATAATAACAATTCTGTGTTTTTTTCTCTGTTCAAAAGTGTCTCAAATTATGGTAAAAGACTTTCAGCTAAGCATACAGGATGATTCTTAAATAGACTGACAAAATTTTATCACAGCTTTTCAAAAATAAATGGAGACAAACTGTACCCTTTTCTCGTTTATATCTTTTAGGGGCAAAATCTCCTTGACCCGTGCCACTTACGTCGTTTATGAATTGTTGCAATGATTAAGTACATTTTCATTAAATTAATACCATGGTTTCCACTACCTGTGCTAATACTGCTTACGAACACATCAGTGGCGTACGCTTTACCTCGAAAATAAGTTTAATAAATTTTATTTGGAGAACGGTTAAACAAAGAATTTTTTAAATATTTTTTCCAGCATGTTCTCATTCGATACTACCAAGAATAAAATTTTGTCGGTCTATTTAAAAATCACCCTGTATATAAAAATAAATACAGATTCTTTTTAAGATTTGATTTTTGACAAAAGGCAGAGCCGACAGAACGGACAATTTCCATAATGTTATTATGTAGGCACCTTAGCTCTTTTGTTTCCGATGTTGTCGGATTTAATTTATTGTTGAATTTACTAGTTTGTTATGTTTTGTAATTTATAAAACACAAATTGGTAACTAAATTCAAGAATACATAATCTAAACTACAAAAAAGTTAACTCAACCTTTGAAGAAATGGTCTGACACTTTTGAATTATCCTGTATTACCATATCAATTTTCAACTCAAGACCGTAAATAGCATTGTAATCTAACTATCATACGTATAGATAGCATATCAAGTAGAGTCTGCCAAAATACATATTGTGTTTACAACTTAATCTGGTATTTAAGTTTTACTAATTTTTATGGAGGTCTGACCGCAAATTATAATTTGTAGACCCCAATAAAAGGAGATAAACAGATTTTCTCAATGCTGGTCCAGGCCCGTTCTTCATATCCTTTTGTGTGGTTACACTTTTATGTTGGGGTAGTCATAAACTTATTAAAGAATCAAACCCCTAAAAGGTTGTAAACACGGTATATCTTTCGGCAGAACTTGAACTTGAAATTAAATATAGTTAAACAGTTTTTAAAAATACAAAATTACAACTAAGCAAAAATGAAAAATGTACGAGTATATCAGAAACGAGATAATTGCATGTTGCAGTTTATCAGGCATTTAAAAATAAAAATTATTTAAACCAAAAACATTGAAATAAAGCTTTTTCAAAAAGGCAAATCAAATAAAAACTTGAAAAAATAAATATTAAATAAAAAATACATATTAAATTTTTGTTTTTGATTTTGTATAGCTAATAAATTTCTAAAAGAGTTCAGTTGCTTAAAAGATTTTCTTTTTGTAATAGGACTAATAGGACCAGTGGTTGTAGTTTTTGTAATAAGTAAGCCGAAATATTGTCAAAAAAATTTAGTAAACAAATGTAAAAAAAATGGATAAGCATCACATTTTATAAACGCAATCAAGACCATTACTAGGTATAGGTATTTTTTACTGTTATTTTAATTGTTGAAATAAAATTGCAAATTGTCTGTACTTTCACCTTGACAGTAAAGACAATTTAAAAATTGTAATTGAAAGCTCTCTAATATGTTTCAGCCAATAACAACAAACTGCGGACATTACTTTAAAAACAAGATGGCTGTATACATATACAAACACACACCGTCCATCATGTAGGTAGGTCCTCATTTTCCGGGGTAGGTAGCCTTTGAGTTTACAGATTCTAATTAGAGAGTTTGGTTGCTTTTAAATGTGGGGCCTCTGTTTAAACAGTAGTTTATTTGACATAAGAAACCCAAAACGGTAGAGCAAACCTCGCCTTTGCATACGTTGCTTGTTCCAAATTAGTTATTAGATTCATGGTCCGTTGGCTTTAATTAATTTTTAGTAAAACAATTATTATTATCAAGGAACGAAATTAAATTCCGTTATTTAATAAACTCATTTCCATATACGGTACTCTTTCACAATTCGTCGAATAAAGCATAAATTAATTTCCTGAAATCCTAAAACTGAATTAACAGAAGTCTGTTTAAAACAATCAATTTTGAAAGAAAAACTGCTGTCAAAAGAAAAGAAATTATAGTTTCTATAGCCGAGATATTCTCACATTTGCGGAGATCTACACAAGTTGAAATATCTCTGCGGTTGATAACATAATAATTGAATAACATGTTTTGTTTTGAGACATAATAGAAGAGAGCAGATTGAAGTTCATATCTCTTATACTTTTGGTTTTAAGCAAACGTCATGAGAATTTTTATCTCGTTTATTTCTAACAGAAATTTCATTTTAGACCATCATGCAATGTTCATATTGTTCTATGCGAGAGAACGGCTACTGTCTTAATCGACTATTGGTATCTCTGAACCCACTTCCTAATTCAAGCTAATTTGCTTATCACCTTTCATTTCAGAAATTTCATTCAAATAAAAAGCAACTTTTTTTCAGAAAAAAAATACAAATACGTACCTCAACATAAAAAAAGTTAAAATGTCTGAAGCAAATTCAATACTGCGATAAATCAGTTATTATGTCATAAAACACTAAATGCTGCAACAATATAACAGGATATAGCCGAAGAATAATTGAAACGGTTCAATTAAAACTCTTTCGTTTTAGTAATCGAAGTCTCGTTTCCGGATATACTTTCAAATTAATATCAATTTTTCTGTCAAAATCGTATGTGCATTAAAAAGCCTAATACCAATTTTCTCCCAGAACAAATTTTAAATAATTATTTATAAAAAAACTTGTTGGCAAAATTATTTTAAATAAAAAAAATCAGCGAGTCGTTTACAATTTACAATCTTGAGGAGCAGACATCAGCAAATACAAAACATTTAAAAAGATCTACTTTTCATAACAAAAACTCATCTAGAGGGTCATTAATCAAACATTAATTAATAAAGTAGTGTGGTAGCTGAACGAAGCGCCCTCTTGCTGAAGATTTATACATAACTGATGCAGCCGCTTTCCGTTAGGTGTCGCCAGGCAGATGCACTAAACTAAAAGCTCACTTTGGGTGCAGCTAAAGCTTCCCAAGGATCAAGCGTAAAAGCGATGGAATAAGGGAAATAATTAAAGCAACGGTTTGCTAATAACTTTTATTTTATTTATTTGGGGGTTTAAGCAGGGATAAAGCAAAACACAAAGCGTTATTCAAATGGTTTATTTTCAGTTCACCTGAAATTAAAGCGTTAGTTTAGAAATCAAACCCAAGCAACTAAAAATCAACCAACTACAAAACCATGTCTCTTCACCTCTAAAAAAAAACAGAAAAAAAACACTGTTCAATTAATAAATAATACATGCAACTACGTCTGCTTGAAAAAAGCATTTTTACATTTTTTCCAACAATTTTTTCAAGTATCAATTCTAAGATGAAGGTAAATATTGACTTTGTCTTAGATATGTGAACAACATTCCTAGTCTTTGAATATTGGAAATTTTAAGGCGCATGCGTTATTCAAGTTTCTATAACGATCCGCGCATACTGGAGGGCGCCACTGCGCAAGATTTCAAGAAAAATGCACTCTGTCGCATCAGTACAGTCATACAATAAGTTTATATTTTCTTAGTATCAGAGGAAAACTTAAAAAAAAAATTTGACAAAAAATCGAGAAAAATAGTTGCAGAAATTGTTATCACCCATTGTTTTATTCATAACGTTGAGCGAAAAAATAAAAATATAATAAAGACCCTCTCGGTTTTTCGCAGACCCAAAATAATTACTTAGGATGTTGAACGGTCGGTGTGTCTTTATGTCCTTCCGTTTATGAGTTTTTATTGTCTTCTTTTATATACAGTTTTGTGTTTTTTATGTGTAGAGAGAATTTTCAGTCTTTTTATGCATTTTTCATTGTGCCCAAGTTATTTATGTTTCGCTTCTTCCATACTAGGGCATATAATTATAAAATTTAATTTTTTATTTCATGTAAGGTTTTTAAGAGCAAGATAAGAATAAAATGCGCAACTTTTGATGTGTTTTTAATTTTCCATGATGTAGTTTTATGAGTGTGTCAATAAATCGTAAGACAAACTTAATTAAAGCCCTAGTCATGAATAACGTCAAAGGAACGTCAGGAATAATTAGAATGTGTGTACTTCTTAGTCCTTGAGTGTACAAAGTCCTTGCAGAGAGAGGCGATAAGTTGAGATGGAGACTGTACACCTCTATGTATATGAACCTTTCGAGCAGAGCCGTTTCGCCCCCTTGATGGGGGATGCGCGGGGTGCTCTCTGAAACTTGTAAATGCAAACTAAGCACAAGGAGGGGGCAATGGCCACTAATGATCAGAAGAGCGGACGAATATCGCCCTTATTATCCTGATAAGATAGATTGCGACCTCCGGTGACAAATTCACAATTTGGGATTTGATACCCGCATTCCTGGGTTAAATTAGGGGAACCCTCATTTTTTTTCTTCGAATATCATCAAAAGTTCGCTGAGGATGGATTAATGGGGGGTGTATTAACCGACTCGCCGCAATAACTAAAATCCAACTCGTAAAAATAAACATCGCGCACGAAGCATAAAAGAGTCCCAATTATCTGTAATTGTTTGTAGTAGGCTTTGAAATAACAATAGCGATTGTCTTCGACCAACAAAGGATCGCAGATATCCTTGAATAATTAATTATTTCCATTTTTCATGGCTCAATACTTTCTTCCCTGCAACACACACATACACACATGCAGAGGTCGGTGTTTATTCGTACATTTATTGTACGTGTGGTAGTTACTTTTGATGCTGTTCAGGGGCATTTGGGAAATGCAAGAGAAAAAGGAGAGGTTGGTAATACTAGTTTCCGGGAGCGTGCAGCAATTTTACCGGATAACTCGGTACTATTGCTGGTGTGAGAATTACACTCGTACTTCATTCAAACCCTCTTGCCACCTGCTACCAGCATCCGTCTGAAAAATCACAGATTTCTTTTTACTTTCACGCAAACAATCAGTCGGAGATTGCACACTATCTCAATCGCTTCGCCAAAATAAAAGACCTTTTCCCCACACAAACATTAACATCAAAAACAATATTGACTTGCCGGCAAGCTTTCACGCAAAAAAATGTTTACCTGTTGACTCAACAGCAACAGAAATTTACAATTGCCACAAAAGTTCCTAAATAAGTAGAAATTCGTTCAAATTTCGTTTTAAGATCAAATCCCAGTAAGTAATTTCAAAGCATACATAGGTACTCGTATATCTATTTGGTAGACATTAGAAGCTTTGTTAAAGCAAAGCCAATTTTTATATAAAAATTTAAATAGTACTAAAAATATTAGGTCAAAAACTCAGACATCAAAATAAACAGAGCCAGTATTAAATTAAATAAGCTTTACATTTCCATAGTTAATCAAAAATGTACCAATGAATTTTTTGATATTATTTTTCCAGCAATAGATCGGACTTTCGAAAGCTTATAAAAGCGATAGGCAAGTAGTTATCAAAAAGAAACAAATTTTGCGTAATTTTATTTTAATTATCAATCCACAAGTGATTCCGATATCAATTTAAAAAAAGTCCAACTTATTGCCGGAACAACTATAGCTGTCTACCATACAATCACACATTTAATATGATATTAAATTAAGACTGGCTAAGAGATCGACAATTACGTATATGTTCATGGTTGTACATACAATGTTTTAGTCTATTCTATTTTAGTTCAATTGTTTTTCTGTTTTCAGTTCTCTAAATAAATTTCAATGATTTCAAAAATTAATTTTTGAATCTTTGAAAATGAATAGGTAAATAAGGGGTATTTTTTAAAATTTGGCGTCAAAGCTATCAATGAAAGTTAGATTGTAAACGAACCATAGTATTAAAAGTCATTAATCTGACATTTGACATCTTGCCGATCGTATTAAAAATTGTGGTCTGTTCACAATATATTTAGGTATATCATTGCAAACTATGACGCTAAATTTAAATAAACACTTGTTATTTTCAACCATCTTATACATTTTTAACTAAAGTTTACTTTTTGAACTCAAAATTTCTAATACATACTCTGAAAATACTATGAAAAGAGATTTTTCAAAATTTTAAATTAAATAATATTAACGCAGTTTTCTTGTGCAATTTTCATGATACATCTTTGTAAAATACAAAGTTAATGAAATACGATTCTATAAACGAAAAGAGAAGTTATTTTTCCGAACTGAAGCACAAATAAATTTTCACGAAGTAACTATACCATAAAAGTGATTATGCTTTTGCTGTATCAAAAAAACTAATAAAAAGAAGAAATACTAAAATATAAACATACTCGTAATACAAATCATTGCTGATGCGTTTGCATATACAAAATAAGTAGGTAGGTACATTTTTGCTAATGATTTTCAATTGTAGATCAAAAATCCCAAGTATTTACGATAAGATACAACAAAGAAAGGAAAAGTGTTTAAAAAATTGTATTTGTTAAAAAAAATTGTTTGACATTCATTTTTTGACACTGAATGTAAAGATACAAAAAGCCAGAAATAACGTTAAACATGGTTACAATTAAGGTTATAGCTTCTTTGTTTCCTCTTCCAATAGCCTACAGCAAAAAAACATTTAAAATTATTTTTGTAAAAGAAATAAATAAAGTCAGAGCACAAAATTTAAACCCCCATAAATCGAAATTTTTTAGATAGAATTGTTTTTCTATGTTTCTAGTACCTATTTTACCTTACACGGCATTTTTCTCTGGGGCGGAATATCTGAAACAACCTGTAATTTCCTAAGAAGAATAATTACAAGAAAATAATAAAATATTTTAGTAAATTATACTTGTAACAAAATGTTAAAAGTTAAACAATAGCTCTATTAATTTCAATAAAAAGATCTTTTAAAATATAGTTGTTTTTTTTACAAATAACAATTTTAAATTAAAAGACTTTGTTGGGAGTTATGATTATGAGATTAGCTGTTCTACTATGCAAAAACAATATTTACTGTTTCGTTGTAAAATATATTAATGTTTAACCGATTAATTTAATTTTAGATACTTTGAAATAAATTTTAAACTAAATTAAATGAAACGTTTGTTAAAAAATATTAGTGGGTTGCAAACAAGTACCTACCTATTTAACATTTTACAATAATTTATATGTCATATTTAGGTATGCATTAATACAAATAGTGTTTTGTTTTTAAAATTCTAGATCTTCTTTAAATTTCTCGGAGTTTATATAATAAGTTTTGAAAGAATATTTATAAAGTAGAAAACAAATCTGCAAGAATTTGAATGTAAAACAAGTGTTTAATGGTTGTATGAAAGGGCCTAGTCAGTGCGAACGCGATAGAGTAGGGTGTCGGAGGTATCGGGTAGGGACTAAGACCGCAACCCACCCTTGTCCTTTCCTCGACCACCCTTAGAGCATGCCGCCCCCACCTGCCACCCTCTCAGCTCGTGATCAATACAGCTAGCTAGCTCCTGCAAGATTTTTAGCTTAGCTTGGCCGGGATCTACCACTACAAGCAAAACCACTCCTTAATGCCTCCCTAAAGGAAAACAGCGACTCTCGTCTCTATTCGCATGTGTCATAAAGACGATTCCTTTGTTCGTAGCAGCAAAGAAAATTCTTTTCGCCAAAGCGAAAAGTTTAAACGAATAAAAAAGACGAGACCAAACAGAGAAAGCAACATGTAAAAGTCTCGCGGAGCTTTAATGAAGATTTTTTCTCTCGGGACGCCGTAAATAAAGAGCTTTAGACAAAGCGGGAGCACTTATACAAATAATTGTTTCAACAAATAAACAGGAAATTGTTTTGTTATCAATTTATTTATTTCGATCGATTAATGTGTTTTTGATATAGATTAGGAAAAATGTTCGAGTGCTTGTGAGAATGTGTGAGTGGGTTTCTGATACAGTTGTGGTTTGGGAAAGTGTCAAAGCAGGAGTCGCATTGCAGGTGAATTATTGGAAGAACTTTGTTTGAAAAAGCGGAATCTTTTCATGTTTTCCATGAAAAGTGTCGGAGATTAGGTAACAAAGCATCGAAAGCCCCAATAAAAACGCAATGTTTAAAGAACAAAAAAAGTCCGTATCTATATCAGTGGTGAGGATGTCGAGACCGCTGAATGGTCCAACGAATACCGCAGCTTTAAAAAGCAGGCCACTTTTACACCTCCACCATTTTTCACCACATGCGCGCAGACCTACCAAAACAGCTTGCAATCCGTTTTAAAAAGCGATATCATCTTTAAGCCATTTAACACGTTCAAATGCTAAATATTGCCCGTTAGAGATGCCGAGAAGAATTATTTCACCGTTCTGACGGTTATTCGCTTGGTAAACATTTTGTTGGTGAGAATTTTGCAATTATACTTAAACATCCACGAATCTCGTCGAATATACCAAACACGAGGATTTTCGACTAAAGTTAACATAATACATCGCCAAACTTTCACACAATGTTGTTTTTAAAAGGATTAATTATTTCGGTAAGTATTTGAGATTTGAATAGACATTTACCAGTTGTTTGATAAATTTATAAAACATTTTGGTTTTATTAAAAAAACAATTTTGAAGATAAATAAACTGAATTTGAAGATATATTTTAGTAGTATAGAAAAATTTGGAACAGTAAACAAATCAACTACTAAAACCAATAAAAATGGAAATCTAAAATATAGCATAATTTGAATGCAATAAATCAAAGTGAACAGATTTTATTTGGTTAACAAATAAAAACCAGGCAAAATGTTTACAATTCATAAAAATATAAATTAATGTGGACACTACTGTAATAAATTTATATAGATTTATCAGTTAACACCGCTTCAAGAATTCCTGTGTTATCTTTTAATCCAATAACCAAAAAATAAATATGTATACCTATATATTTGCCTACATATTGCTTAGTTTGTTCCTCGCAACCTTTCTGAGCTCACGACTATATGATTTAGAGAGGAAGAAAAGTGATAACTTTAGCTTTATTTTTTATTTCCAGAAAGTTATATTCAATGAAAAATTAAACACATTCATTTTTTTTGATACATGAAAAATTTTCTGTTATACTAAAGCTTGTATAAATTAAACGTGTTAACGTGTACCTATTATGCAGATTGATAATTTTGTAAAGTCGATTCAGTTTTAAATACCTATCTATCAAGTATTAAAATACATACAAATTGGAGCAAGTAGGAAGGTAGGTATGTAGGCGTAATTTTTATGAAATTGTTTAATATTCCAGAAAGCTATTCCCGTGTGTTAATTACGAGTAACTAATAATTAGAGAACGCATTAATTGATGCTGAGCCTTGGACCACTTTAATGTGTACACGTGTAGTTATCGCAAAAACCCAGTTGCAAAAATCGATTTAAAGTAAGTCATTTTAGCAAAAAAATCGTTGGTAAGCTAAATTAATCACACGTCATTATATTCGGCGCTTGGCTGTTTTGATACGCGGACCATAAACTAAATAAATGGCTGCACCTTTTCCAGTCGGTTTCATTTAATTTTTAAATATGAAATAGGCCTCGTGAATATTAACGTTTGCATACATAGAACGCGGCATGTCGCACTCTCTCAAAATGCATGTATGCGGTCTGCATCGGGATTTTTCAGTTTATTCTGCACGCAAGCACAGAAAGAGAGCCAGGTGGGTTGCATCGCTGCAGTCATTTTGACTACATTATTGAGGAAGCGAATTATTTAATCGCTTTTGCAGACGAACTCCATTAATATTGAAAAACGGGTTTTATTCCCCTGGACTACTGCAGCAGCGCACCATTTTCGTCAACTATGGTCCGGGTCCTACCAAATAATTAGCTTGATACTCAAAATAGTTTTACGATAATTAATTTGTAAATAAACTCATTATCTACCACCGAAAATATTTCCAGGTATCTCTTATACATATAGTTAGTAGGGGCAGACTTGTTTTTTTAACGGCAAAAACATCATACGGACTTTTCATTTAAATGCTAAACTAACAATGTAATAATTCATATATTATTTTAAGGCTCCAGTATTCTCTAGTTTTTAACTGTTATTTCGCAAACAGAAAAAATACGAAAATAAACCGTTTAAAAAATTCAACTTCAAGAGAAACTATATACCAGGTGAATAAAAAGTATGGAACCAAACGTTTTTTGCTTTAACTATTTATTTTTTGAAAAAACTAATTGATGAGTGATAAAGTACTATAAAAATGTGATGATTTAACAAGAATAAAATTTTTCGAAATTTCCTTTTGTTTTTGAGTTCTACAAAAAAATTATTTTTTTAAATGGCAACCCACTATATAATATTTTTCTCATAAAAGCTATACTCTAAGGATTACAACTATCTGCTTTATATTTAATTTTTTCAAAAAAATTTTTCACATAAATTGCAATTTTGACAAAAAAAAAATCGCATAACTCAAAAACAAAACAAAATTTCGTTCTGAAAATAACATCACATTTTCTATATTACTTTAATTTATATTAATTATTATTTTCTGGAGGCAAATGATTAAAACTAAAACCGCTTGGTTCCATACTTTATATTCACCCTGTATGTAATTTACTATAATAAAGGTTAATTTTCAATAAAATCTGTTTTTACTATATTACAGGGGCAGTCTTTATTAGGGCAAATTTTAATTAATAATTCTATTATTAATATCTACATTTCTTTGGTTAGGTAAAATTTTTAACATTCCGAATTCGTATGAATGTGCAAATATAGTTAGTACACAAACAAATCAAATTGTTTGTTATACTTAATATTAAAGACTAATATTAGGAAGTAAGAACAGTCTTCTTAAAAGATGTTGGAAAAGCGGTTGTTCATTAGGTAAGTGTTCAGTTGCTCTGAAATGTTAAACAGCTTAATTATAGCCATAAAATAACACTCGTAAAGGAGTAATAGAACCACAAAATAATATTAACATACGTATTATCTAATTATTGCCGATTTACATTACTAGTACCTACTATAAGATTACAATTTGTACTTACATTGTTTTGTATTTTTTTTTTAATCATGTGGTACCTAGTTGTTAAATTCGTTGAAAACAGATAATATATGAGTAGCAGTACCTAATTAAAAGCTAGAAGTGCTTCCTTGTAGTTAACAGAAAACTGATTAATTTCTAACAAAAAAATTACGCGACTTTTCTACATGCACGGTGAATGTTTTCTCAGTAAATATTCGAGGTTATTATATTTTATGCTAAAATCGCGTAAAATTATATTATGGAAAATTAGTTTTAGTTAGTAGGTATACATGAAGCTCCGCATCATGGTCGGGCGATTTGATTTTAAGCAAATTGCAAAATTCATTATTCCTGAAACTACCATTAGAGCAGCAGTATTATATTACTTGGAGTTTCTAGTTTCAGAATAGGCTAAGCTCCATGTGTACATAATAGATGCCATCATCAACCCTTCCTTTTCGCGTTTACCCAAAGAGTCCCTAGCAATATCGCAACGCAATCGCCTTTATTATGGTGAATATGTCGGGCGGCGTAATGAAACTCATCAAATAAATTAGAGTACGCGCATTTAGGCGAGTTCGGAGGTGGAAGCGGCATTAAAGTCGTATTATCGGCGGATGACAACTTTGTAGGTAATAACGGCTAATGAGAGTTTTCTTTGGTTTGGGTCGCGCAACCGCGGCTTCTAACGAAGTCTTTGATACAGCTTGAAAGAGGTTAATCAAAATCGAACAAGTCGCGTAATCAGCGCCAGGCCCTGCCTTTAATTAGAGGTCCTAATCTCGGCGTTTATGTAAAATTATTGTCGAATAGTTGAATTTACGTTACGCACATTAATTTACGTCAAAGTACACATATTTTTCAGTGACGCTGGCTTTGAGAGATAGTTTTTATATGCGGGTAGAGCTGCCCCCGATCGTATTTGCACATAGGGGCTATTTGACTTGAAAAATGCACAGAGTTCAGAGCGGATGCCGAGCGAAACTGCTCCTTGTGAAGTTTCAGCAAACCTCGTAATTTTTCAGCGACGCGTCGACTCTAAAAACACGTCAATAGGGGCGAGTTTTAGGCAAAGACCTGTGCGGATGCCGCCTTAGTGATTTTACAGTTGGGTTTTGGATTCTGGAGCCATTTTGCTCCGCCAGGATCGATCCAGGATAGGGAGGGTCTGAATTCCGCGCATGCCGTTTTATCTCTTTTTGTCTTGGCACCGTCTCGCTCCTACTCTCCCACACTACAAGCTCTTACTTCCCGCTGTCCCTTTTATCGCTCCGCTCTCCAGACTACAAGCCCTTTCCCTATTCAATACTGCGTTCCACGATATACTCCTGTACTGAATATGCGAACGACTGGCTCTACAACGCACACCAAACACGGAACTCTTCCATCAGGAATTATTTAATAATACAAAAAATGCAAAACAACTAAATTTGTTTGGAATTTTTGGTAGGTACATAATTGCATGGCAAAATTTCATTTTGTTGTAAAATTGCCAGTTTGACTTTGAAAAGAAATAAAAAATCAAAGGTAGCTTTTAGATGTTAAAAATTACATAACAAAAAATTCAAAGGTAATAATGTTTCTGTGTTCAAAGCTTTGAGTGGGAACTGAAAAATTAATGGGACAAATAAGACTAATTGCATGGAGCTTCCCGTTTCAGCTGATTAAAAAGAGGCAGGTCATTTTTCACTACCTTGGCTTATTTTTAGCAACTAAAAACTTATTTCAATTGAAAATAGCAACACAAAATCATTTCTCAAAACATCTGAACTTCTGAATTTCTTTTACTGAATTAAAAATATGTTTCAGAAACCTACTTCTTGCATAAAGAAATTTGGAAATTCAAAATGATATCCGATCATTTGGTGATTAGTAGTAAGACAAATTGCAACCAAATATCTACTATTTTTATAAACGTTAATAGCTACTATGTAATTGGTTTCCTTTAAATAAATTAATGCTTTGAGACTAACAATTAGTTCAACTTTTATGCTATTCTTTGGCGGTTTAATTCTATGTTGTTAAAAAATTATTTGCAAAAAAACGACTAAATTCTATATTGTATTTACCTGAATATCAAATTGTTATCATTTGTACCAGTCACAATTTTAATTTTCAATTTGATTTAAAAGAAAATAGGTACAATTTTATTCCAGTAATGTGCTAAAGCTTTTATTTAGTTAAAGCTATTTTAATATTTATTGTTAAAATAAAAAGTAAGTACCTACCTACATACCTACTTTAAAACATATTTGAAGAGGTTTAATTTATTCTATTTGTACATTTTTCAAGAATAATCAAAAACCCTTTCGAATTTTTCGAAAAAGTGTAGTTTTTTTCTCATATATTCTGCAGTTATTATACGGGTAATTATTAAAAAAATTCATTCCCTTGTCATATTAGGCATATTAATCAATGTTAGCATTTTCTCTTTTCTGATTAAGTAAGACATATTTTGAATTTCTGGGACAAAAATATTATTTCAGAAACCTATTTTTGTGAAAAAAATAGTTTCAGAAAAGCTTTTTTTAGTGTAGGGTGTCGGCAGTGAACTGGCATTAGCTTTGTTTGAAATTTCTGAAAAAGCTGAGTCAATTGATAGCTATGATTGTCACAAATTGATAAATTGGTAGAAAAGTTGAACCCGTTTGCGATTTGCTGTACGAAGTCCTGTGGAAATTCGTTCTCTGTCTACATCACCATCCGTTTGCTCCATCGCTTTTCCCACAAACCCTCTTTGTTTGTCGGTCATTAATGCAAAACTCTCTCTCTTGCGCCTGCACTTGGCGGGGAGTATCGCCCCCATCCGCCGCCCAGGACAGCCATCTCGCTCGAGCGATGTTTTTATGTAAATTCCCTAATCCTCCATCTCTGTTACTCATCCCTATGGCTTTGGACCATACATGTTCTCTCGTCTGACACATGTTTTTTCGCCATCCCTCCTCGTCTATCGGGCACCGATTTTATCCTTCTCTTCCGGATCTGTTAGCCCACGACGCCTGTCTTTGTCCTGGGTTTTATTACAGTATATGCAAATTCGCGGAATTTGTCGTGTTTATGCAAAAATACTTGAGTTTTTAGTCCCCCGTTTATGTGGCATACAAATAAATGTTTTTGTTTGGGAATTCGCGAATTAAGAAAATTAATTCTGTTAACCTTGCACGTGCGCTCTCAGACGGACGGGACAATTTAATTGCGACTGCTTTAACTTCGTTTGCAAAAAGGTTAAGTGCTTTTTAATTAACTCAAACTATTTTAATACACACGTTACTTAGACTGGCCGCCTATTTTTAAAGCACAACCAATCTTCGGCTTCTTGCTTCAAATTACATCACACCCAGCTCAAAAATTCATTGAGAATATCGTTAGAAACAAATGTTTATTCAATTTATGGTTTGTTTTTTATCAGTAAACTACAATTAATGATTAATTGTGAAAAAAATAATAATAAAATAGAGATTACTTTCACCGCTCATAAAAAACGCTTTCAATTTTGGTTTTTGTTTCGAATTTTTTCCTGTAATATCGAGTTCGATAAATGAAAACAGTACCAATTAAACGTTTATTAGAAAAAAAGTGGTCAAGCTCTAACATAACAATTTTTGTGTATCCATTAAAAATTGAAAAATAATTTTCGCTGAAGCTCTATCGTGACATCAAAAATTGTGCAGGGTTTGTGGATGATAAAGCACGTGTTGTGGCGCGGTTTTTAATTGTTGACCGAGCAAAAACTTTTCACAAGTGAACGGTTTAGCGTAAAGGCAAGTTGAGCCGAAAGCTCCCGGAAGCTCCGGATTCTTCCCCGCAAATAATCAAAGTGTAATATTATAGGTGCATTTTTATTGGTTCTGGCTCTTTTATACTGGCTCGTCGATATTTTTAAAGAAGAGAATACTATAGTCCGGGTTTAAAGTTCTTTGAACTGCGGCTGGCGCTCATGCATTGTGATGGCGTTTGTATCCGCGACCTCTCATTCACAAATTATTAATCGAACTGACCTTGACATTTTTTCGTCCTGCTGATTTGAGCAGCCAAACCTTTTTTCCGACGTCATCGTACGCGCAGGATTCAACTCGCAGGACTATGTAACAGTGGTAATGTTTCATAAACTTCAGGATTAGCAGTTTTATACACCTATGCGTCTACTCATTGCGTTCAATATTAAAAAAAAGATATGGTGTTTAAAAATTTGTCCAGGTAAGTGTTAACATACCAATAATGTTTTCCACTGTCATCCAGGCCCGAAATTTATGATTTATGTACATCGAGGTTGCTTTACAAAAGCCGACAAAAAATAAAAACTGATGATGGCCCTGTTAGTGTCGGACACGTCATATGCATGGGCACAGGAATATTATTGCGTTCCATCAAGGATTTTGAAAGGCGATATGGACGTATCGGAGCGGCTTACAGCATTTTTTTATAGGGCATTTAGGGTGCGTTTATGTCGAACAAGTTGGACAGATAAATTTTTTATTAAAGCGCACGACGAAATAACGACAATGTTTGCTTTACGGGTCACAATTTTTCACTTGCTGAAACTGAAACAAAACTCAAACGCGTCTCTATTTCATATTTCATTATCTATTCTATCTTCTAGCTATGTGCTATTCACATATATTTGCCTAATTATTATTTGTATTACTTGTATAAAAGGCATAGAATATGCATCAGATAAATTTATATTCAATGAGCATCTACCATTCATCTATGTATACATGTACAAATAAATATTTAATTTACGTATGAACTGACCTCAACTCTAATTTAATGGAAAAAAAAACAAAAGAAATAAAAAAAGAATAAAACACTCCATCATTTGCTCAGAACTTTACAACTTCGATCACAAACTTAATAAATGTTTATTTTTATTAATTATTAATTTTTAATGAATTAAAACATATATATCTAAAAAAAAAATAATCAAGCATGTTTATTGTGAAATAAAATACAAATGTAGGTGTGACGAGTTTTTTGTTTTTATTTTAAATCGTATTGTGTGATTAAAAAGAAAAAAACAAATAAAATCGTGATCAATAAAATAAGAAATACAAGCATCACGTCGTTTTATTTTTTTCCATTTATTATCTTATTTTTTCCATTAGAGTAGTAAAAAAATTGTCTCATGATAACGAAGCTTGTTTGTTTTTCGACTTTTGTATGATCATAATTTTGCAGTGTAAAAACATTGACAAAATTATTTTCGCAATGAGGAGTAGCGTAAACATAATTTTGTTTTTAATTCTCGACATTTTTTCAGCAGTTGCGTTTTATTTGCCCAAGTAAATTATTATCATTGTGTATACATAAATTACGAAGAGTAAAATTAACATTTCATTTTATAAGTAATTCTCTTGTTATTTAAACAATATGTTAAATACAAATAACACAAAGACATCATTTATTTTCAACAGGAGATAAAATCCTTAGGATTTTATTCACGTATTTTTTTTACTTTATGTTTTGGCAGATTTTTCTTTAGTTTCATTTTTTCGTCCAACAAAATTCAGAATAGCTAAAGCCAGTTTCTGTGAAGTTCACGCGTCAATGCATCGAAAAGACGAACTTGAACAAAATGGACGCCACATCGTGACCGTCGCGACGGAGTATAAGGCACAGCCAACGCTGTTGATCAATAATGAACATGTCCGACTTCAAGCATCAACAACATTCAATGCAGACATTTGCACTTGGCTAGTTTATCCAAACAGACGACAAACATCACCAATTATAGATGGATTGCTGCTACTGCTACTGCTTGTTCCCCAATCGATCATTCCAGCTGATTGAATAACAATTAAACCAACTCTATTACGACTCCGTCTAGAATTTCCCCTCTTGTGATGATCCAAAAAGATTTCAATGGCGCAAAGTTTAACTCAATGACAAAAAAATTACAGAAAAATAAAATTAAAGTAAACAAAGTAAATATAAAAAATAATTAAAAAGATAGACATGCAAAAGTTAACTACTTAAAACATATAAAAAAAATGTGACAACACTTGCCTTATAAAATAGTAAATAATAAAATCCAAAATATCGGATTGATATTAGGTATTCACACACAATTATTTAAAAAAATCGCGGGCTATTTTTTAAAGGAACCAACTTTAGATCCGGTAGCCGCGTTCCGAATTTTAGGTTTCTTTCTATCGGTGTACAATTTGATACTAAATTAATAAAATCAAGTCGGAAGGAATCCAAGAACCTTATCTAACCGGTTCGTCTTGTCTCCTGCAAGTATCCTTGTCTGAAGCAAAGCTCAAATAGATGCAATTCTAGCTGTATCCCTCTCCAACAAGTCGAAGGATTGGGAAGTGTATTTGAATATAGTAAAGGTGGTCACCGTGTGAATTGAAAGCAGGTTGATTTGACGCGCTTTTTATATGTAGATTGCACATTTAATATTCCAAGAATCAAAGGAGTGATGCTGAATTAAGAGTGAATTTAATGATGAGAATAAGGGTTGAATATCGTGGAGTTATGGGGTTGAGGATTTCAAAATTGTGCATTTCGGAAAAACTGAGTGACCATTTTTTAAAAACTGGCTATTTATCGAGCTCGCTTGCTTATTAAAATATAAAAGGTACATCAAAAGGCATTACACATGAATGAAGTATTTCATAATTACTGTTTACACAACAAAATTTGATGTTTGTTAATAAATAATTATATTTACCGACCAATAATATCCAATCCTCCATTATTTTCCATTTGGAGGCAGCGCGATCGCTTTTATCTTTGCGAGTATGAAACGCGGAGGTCTTACAGGGTTCAGCCCCATGCATAATTTATGGATTCAATTTTCTCTCATTTTCATCAAGTACATCAACGGAATTTGCAAAGTTTTAATTATAAGCATAGAATTCGCCCTGAGATATTACTTGGGGTCCCTTGGCGACACGTTGTTATAGTTCTCTTTGTCTGACTTGCAGGGAATGTCGGGGTTCAGACGCAGATATGGGAGAAGAAATGAGGGTTGAAATTACCCCGGTGGTTTCGAGGCGAAGAATTTTACTGGAATTGGTGAGTAAGTTAACGAATTTCGTGTTCCTCAGATGTTTTATTCAAATTAAATTTAAATGTGTTTATGTGCAATGCGGCCGCCAAGTTTGGATACCCGGCTGTAAAGGAATTTTTAATCACCTGAATATGTATCACAAACATATTTTAGTAGAGTGACACGTTAGAATAATTTAACCACAACGACAAAAAAATTGTATAGCTAGAGTAAAGCAGTCTAGCTTTTTAGTTTATACAAATATTTTTGTACAATTTTATTTGAGCACAGTTCATTAATAAGAAGAAAAAGAATCAAGAATTTATTGTTTAAAAATTAAAAAAAAAACAACAATAGGGATTATAGCAAAACTTGATGTTTTGTGGTGAAAAACATTTTATCTCACAATTGCAAGCCTTGTCAATACATATATTTTTTTAAATCCAACGCTTTTTAATGACTTTATTTAAGTGTAATTATTTATTGTTTATTTTCAAAATGTGAACAGAGGTTGAATCATCACAAAATTATTTGATTACGTGCTGATGCGGTATTAATTTAACCAACTTAACAAAATTAATCTTTCCAAATGATTTATTAATTAGTGTATGGTTAATCTACTGTTGATCAAGTTGTTGTAATTATGTATAGGAGTCGTCGTGACCACAGATAGTGGGAATTGGTGCCACAGATATCTGTTCACAATGCACGCAATGTTTCACAGGTTTATTATTTTATTTACTAAATAATTATGTAAAAATAAAATTAATAATTATTGTTTTCACCGTTACACTGTACTTTTTCTTGGTGACTATGTTTTTCGAGATGCTGAATAATGTTAATTTTATTTTCATTAGAGGAATTTTCAGAAAATAACAGAAAGTTTTGAAAGTGGCCCTTTTTTATCGTGTTTGAATGTTTTGATCAAAACTTTTCTGTTCTGAAAAAATATAATAATCGTATTGCAGAATCCAAATTTAAAACTCATTTGTTTTTATCGGTCTTAGTTTTTCGTATAACCACATTTTTTCATGTAGGTACCATATCAGGAAGATTTGATCTGTTTTAGTTGAAATATCACGTATTACATTAATATATTTTCAGGTAATTTGAATAGATTGTAAAGATTTATTTATTTGAAAATTTATTTTTTTTAGGGAAAATGTGATTTTGTAATATTTTTCTCAACAAGAAAGTACCTGTACCTTAAAACCAACTAAAAAAAACATTTTTACAACTTCAAATGCAAAATTTTTCTAATGAGAGGGGTAAATTCGGCCTTGAATAAAGTATTATATGTATACCTACATCTATTTTCGTTTAAAGCTAGATATTGAACAGAGATGTTTTTTAATTGCACTTTCTGTTCCAATATTTTTCTTTCACTTTTATATGTTTTATTTATTTTTTCTGCATTTAGTTTTATGAAAAATGCTATAGCGTTTTATGTATAAGTACTTGTTTCACTATTGACTGGACTGTTAATTTTTGGGTGTTTCATGTGAACAGAGTTACTTTACAATAACATTTTTCTGCTTGGAAAATTTATTATAAACTTTTTTATTTCAATAAAATATTACATTAAATACAATGTTTATCTTATAATTCATAATTATTCAAATTATAGTTTTTTTTTAAATTTTTTATTTAGAATTAGTTTGCTCTCCGTATTTTAGAAACCCTTAAAGTATCAAGTTTAGTTCAAGAGCCACCAAACTCACATCGTGTAAAAGTCGATACAGTCGAGCGTGCTTTTTCATTGGCCAACTATAGTGCCACGTGACTAACAAATGTATTCGTAACCCTATCCACACATGCTACTTACATCCGCCGTTACCGTAACCTTTGGCAGCGCCTCCACCAACTCTCTTTATTATCACCGTACTTTGAACCACCTGCGATGCGTTTTTTAATTAAGTTATGAGTTTTTGTGAACATTGCTTAGCCTAGGTCAGTTTGCGGGATTCGTTTTATTTTCATTCTTGGTTTTTCTGGTGTTTCTCGCTGTTAAACCTGGTTTAGCTTAAACGTTACTGTACAAACATGTATTATGATTTTAGTTAACTAAGTAACTGGTAATATTACTTTTAATTATTTGTAAATATAACTTTGCATCGATTAGTTGAATATGTTTAGAGATAAAAGTGCATTTAAAATCGAATTAAAGAACACATAAATAAACGAAAAACTTTTTAATTGATGTTTTTACTCGTGCGATTCAAAATTATTTAGTCCATGGATTAATTGGCTTAATTATTGTTTTGACGTAGATATAAAGCAAGTATCCAACTACTACTCGTAACTCACTAATTAGTTTAAGTTGTAAACAAATGAAATAAAAATTTTGTTAAGTAAATTCAAGTAAAAGTAAATCAAGATTAATTCATTTAACAAAATTAATTACACTTATGGTAAAACTTGGTTTATGTGATATTGGAAAAATTCAAACATGTTTTATTTATACATAGTAGACAATGCATTACAGATTAAAAATTTACTATTTGGAAGCATAATAAGTACAAAGCTTTCACTTATGTTTCTTTTAACTATAAAAGCAGCATTACTACATTTCAGTAGAATATCTGCAAAATAATAATGCATGAGCTAAAATTTATAATTGAAAATATAATAATTTAATTTTAGTCAAATTGAAAATTTATGTTAGGGCTAATTTACAACACAGTAACGATACCAAAAAATCGTGCATCTGATTAAAAATCAAATTTTATCTGCGATGTTGAAACTGTTGCACTGACGTGTACCTACTCTAACGTGACGTATCCGCAAAGACAAAGATTAATGCCCTAGGGGCGACAAAAGGACCAAATATTTACCTCCTGTTAACTTTCCACTCCCCCCGTTCATCCTGTCCTCTCTGGTCGACGTTTAGCTAGCTTTCCATCAAATTTAATGATATACACACCCGAGACTGATGCACCATTATTTTTCATTATTAACGTGCCGCTAGTTTTCAAAATTGCATTTGCCGCATGGCAATCGTTTACCGAAAATGGGAGATTCCTTAAATCACAAGCATACCAAAACCGGAATTCGAAAAATATTCTCTAAAAAGTGACGACGTAATGATCTATCGATGAGTTGACACTGGATACATTACTTTGCTGAACTCGGGAAAAATGCGGAGTGAAAGCGACAATGGCTTTGCAATTTTTATTATTGGTGGCATTAAATCAAATGACAAATATTGTTACGATACTTTAATTATGGACACTAAATTGATGTAAATGGGCCAAAGTGAATTGCTGAATGAAATTCTATCACACCTAAACACTGGTTTATCTGTGATTGTTTTTATTTAAGGCAACAAAAAATTATTTTTCACTTAGGTGCATGAAAACGCTTTTAAGTATGATACAAATAGTAATAAATTTAATAAATACAAACAACCAATTCGGGGTAAAATGGAAAGGCTGCCACTTTGAGGAATTCTGCATTTTTATAAAAACAATGGAATTGTAAATTTAAATTTGGATGAAAAGCGTGCAATGGCAAACAGAAAAGCTAGCTACCCGTCATTGTTATAAACCAAATGAAAAGATATGAATGAACCAAATGATTATTATTAACAAGTTAACAAAATTTCTATTAAATATTTATTCCAGATTATACTTTTTTGTAAAAAAATGTCTTAAAATGTTGTCTCAAGATACAAGTAGAGAAGTATCTCAAAAAACAACATCTTACTAATTAGTACGTTGGTTGATGGTTGTCTTTGCATCTTTAGAACATAACAATAACATTGTCTTTATTTTATTTAATTTTAATCCAATTTGCAAAGCTCTTCCATTTCTTTATTGATAAGGTGTCTGGACTAGTTGTTGAGAATATACCTCTTCAATATGAATAACTTAAATTCTTCGGGTGTACAATTGGGCGTAGGTAATCTGGTCAGAAGTGGTTTAATGTATTATCTGAACCAGATAGAATTATATTGTTTAATAAATATGAGTTTTCAAAACTCAAATCTTCATATTTTTTGCTTTATTTGGCGAACTTTGAACTCTGTACTACTTTTTGTTTGGCTTTTTGTACATATTAATAAATTAAGCAGTAAATCTAATTACAATTTTGAGTTCAGAATTTTGAGTAATGTCTTCAGCCTATACCTAGTATAGGAATTTAAATTTATGTTTAGACTAGAAAAAAAAATAATAAAACACGAAACATTGTCAACAGATTACGTTGTCTATTTTCCTAAAATTGTCCTAATTACTGACATTTTTCAACTTAAAATTAAGAATTAAAAAATGGACAATTAAACCAGTATAATCTAGTTACAGTAACAAAATACTCATAAGAGAAACTTGTTTCAAGATTGGCGAGTACCTACTTTTCTCTTCAGTTTTACATTTTTGAGTAATTTATTCACTTACTTTTGTAAAAAATTGTTAACAAAAAATGATTTGAAGTTTTAATATAGAGTATGTCCCCGGAATGAGTTTACAATAGGAAAAAAATTATCTTTGATTTTACGCCAAAATCGCAAAGGAAAAACATTTTTGCTTCACCTGAAACGATCACATGTGTAGGTACTTTTAAAACTTCATTATTCTGATTCAGAGAAAATTTTTCTCCTGATTTTTAAGTCCTATCACATTGGCGGTTTTATTTATTTGACAACTACACCACTTATGTATGTCACTTTGACAATTAATTTATTAACTGAATAATGATAGTTCTTGTTAAAAATGACATGGGTTTTTATCTTAAGGCTGTTTCTTTGAGTTGCCATTTATTAAAATAATGTATTTCACAGACGTTTTTGTTATTTAACTCATTTGTCAAAGTGACATCATTGTCAAAATAATAAAACCGCCATTGTGATATAGAGCAAGAGCCCGCGGTCGCCAGACCTTCGTCATTTATAAAAGTTGAAAATTTGTCAGCGCATTCTACCAACACAGGTAGGAACGATGGGCAAGTATGAAGTTTGAGTCATTGTGGCTTTGGGAGATAACATGTAGCAAAGAAGTAAAAAATACCAACTTTAATTTATCAAATAAAAAAGCGTAATTTTTTTTATATTTTCTTCGGAATAATATAAGAAATCACCCCATCCATTGCCAGACACTTAATATCGTGGCAACCCCTTGTTAGACAACCTTAAACTTTAATAAATCGTTACTGTACTTATGTTATACTATAAAAGCTGAATCTTAAACATGTTACTTGGACAACTATTAGAAGATATAGGGAAGCTATAGGCCTCCCATGATGATACTTTGTCAAAACTGAATTACATTTATTTTATTTAAAATTTAGAACTTAGCACTTAGAACTGTCAAAACTGTCTGATTAAGGAGAAAACATCTTCTAATAGTTACCCAAGTAACATGTATAAAATTTAGCCTTTACACTATAACGTAAGTAGGTATACAGTTACAATTTATTAAAGTTTTAAGGTGTCTGACAAGGGGTTGAAACGAAGTTAAGTGTCTGACAATGGATGAAGTGATTTCTAATATTATTCCGAAGACAATATAAAAAAATTACGCTTTTTTATTTGATAAATTTAAGTTGGTATTTTTTACTTCTTTGCTACGTGTTATCTCCCAAAGCCACGATGACCCAAACTTCATACTTGCCCATCGTTCCTACCTGTATTGGTAGTATGCACTGACAAATTTTCCACTTTTATAAAATGATGAAGGTCTGGCGACCGCGGGCTCTTAGACTAATAGGACTTATTAAGCAGAGAAAAAAGACCAAAATCAAGAGAAAAATGAACTTTTCCTTCTACTGAGTTAGAATAATGAAGTTTTAATTACAGATTTGCTGGTTTCAGATAAAGCAAAAATGTTTTTCCTTTGCAGTTTTGGCGTAAAATAAAAATACCATTTTTTTCCTCTTGTAAACTGAATCCGGGAACATACTGTATTTTAAAATGTGCAGATTCTTTGCCTCTTTTCAAAATTAGTAAAATTACTAAAAAGGATTAAAAGAATTAAAAAAATTAAAAAACAAACTTTACCTAACTTTTTTTTGGTTAAAAATTAACCAAAATGTTATTGCTTTCAATGTGTGAATTTTATTGAAAGGAATGTGTATTAGAAGGCGGGATATAGGCACTGATAGGCGCTACTATTGCTACGTGGGGCATAAATAGAATCGACTGCATTCCACTTAACCCATAATCGAGACAAATCAATGCCAATAGGCCACTAATAACATGAAACAATTACCACTCGCCAGCTTATCTCATCATCAGATCGCAGTAGGTGCGTTCGATGTATAACTTTGAAAAAACGACAAACAAAAATGCGGAATTGTTTCGTAAACACGTCGAGCAAAAATTCACTCTCACTTAATTCTGTTGAATTTGTCGATATATCGGGAAAAAATTAAAACTAACAAAACACAGTTGTTTTAAGTTGTTTTCGTAACGGATCTGGACGTAATTGAAAGGGGCCGTCTATATGAAATAATCCAATTATAGACTTTTTTAAATTTTATTATCACAGTTTACACTGGATTTTTTGATGATATTTTAGAATAACGGATTACTTTTTTTCGAACCGGAAATTAATTCTGCTCGGTAGGATGTTGGGGAAGGATTATTTTTCATGGTTCTTTCTGACAATCAACTCTTCGCGATTAATTTGACATTTGTTCTACCCGAAACATGTGTAAATTTTCAAAATATTGTACACAAATACATGAAAGCTCCAGGCATAGATGCAAACCGCTCACAAATTCAGTCCAAAAGCTGTTCAAACGGAGTACCTAGCAATTTTAAATCTTTTAAGTGGCAGTTTCTTTGACTAATTTAAAATCATTTTTATTTTCATCTGACGAACCGTACGTAGATCGAGTAAATCTTTGGCTAAATTCAACCCAAAATTTTTGTTTGTGCTTTGAGTTCAAGGAAACTTTTGACCTTTCGGTAAGACTATTGATCAGTATTGGTTTCAATCTAATCTCATTGGATAAACACACAGTGGATAATTACACAGAACTTGGTGCGGGATAAAGTCCGGAGGCGGCATTGGAGAGGATGAGTTGGGGGCGGCGGAGTGATGAATGTGTGTGTTTAGCTTCGTTAGCTGGCGACAGACTTTAATTATCTCTCCAAGGATTCCAGCAGCATTAGCCACCATACAGAAGCGATACATGCTTCATTACTGTTTTATATCATGAAAACTTTAGTTTGACTAGAGTTGTTTATGCTTCATTGGAGTCTTGTTGTTTTGCATTTTAGCTTCGCGTATATTCGTTTGGTTCTCACAAAGTCTAGTTATATCTAGTTATTAGTTTTAGGTATTTATAGTTTTCAAACTGCAATGAAATTCAAGATAAAAGTACTCTTGAAGCGCAATGAGCCGGAAAATTTATTCGCATCCAAATACACCAAATAGTTTGCTCTTTTGGATTGCTGCCACAAGTTTTTGCAACAAGTATTTTATTACATTCCTCTACAATCAAACTATGTGACCACTGTTGCACAAGTCTCAAACGCCCACTATTGCCTGTAATTACAAAAAAAAATAGTAAGAATATTTCAAAGCAACGCTGTTTAAATAAAAGCACTATTTTGAAGCACTGTACTTTAAGGTCTTTAACCCTTTCGATGACCAAACAGTAACACAATCTATCCGCATACACTTTTTCATTGTAGTGTTATGATTCCAAGAAGCCTTCATTGGTAATTAATAAAAATACAAATATGTTGACAGATCAAACATCGTCCACTAAATACACTTACACCTAAATGTCCATCGTCTATTTACAAAATATAAAATGTCGCAATCGCTAATGAATCGTGGACGCTATTGGTTTAACCCTTCTTCTTAACTCTCTCGATCCGAGTAGGTTGCGAGGATAAAGAGGGTGGCGATGGGCAATTGTCCCGCTCATTAATCACAGCGATCCGCGGCACTCTTGGATGTCAAATGCAGTCCGGCTGAAGAGTCGCTGCTGCTTTGAGGGTTTCATCTAGCTAATTGCTGCCAAACGACGTTTTTAATTAATGGCCGCGTATTACGATATTTCGGGATGTTCCATCAAAAGCCCTTTTTATGGCTTGTTTAATTTTGGGCCCTGAAAAAATACCATCGCTTCACGACCCAACTGCCACCACCCTCGATTCCTGCTAATAGTCATAAGGCCTCCAAATCGTCACCACTTAGCGCAACTGCCACCACTATATCGTCGATATCTATGAAACTAAAATCATTTTTTTTTTACATTTGATAACTAGAGCATTAAGGATTTGCATAACAACACACGTAGTCAACAATTGTATTGTGCAAAATACGAGGTGCGAGGATTACGTGTAACTTGTCTTGCCAGTTATAACCGGCGGTTATTACAGCAAGGGCAGAACGTAATCATTCGCATAAATATGAAAAAATTTCGACAAGATTCTAAACATCACACTTACAAATATCCAAAAGAAATCACAGGAAAGTCACAAAACTGTTTTCAATAAATACCTAGTTGCTACCTATTTATAAAAAAAAACATTTACTGAAATACATTTGAAATCTTTTTTTCTTTCAGTAGAACTTTCAGTTTATTTTACATTTTCCATACATGTAAAGTATTTTAGACGGGTTTAGTGTAACACTTTCATGGCATGCGTCCCATACATGAAAACCAGTTTCACCTTTGACTCAAGCGGTGGAATATCACTTGTTGTGTCAAGTGTCAAAGGTTAAAGAGTTATCCTCTTACGGGACCCTTTTGAAAATTTAGGGCGCGTGTCATCAACACGTGCCATGTGTAGGGTGTTGAAAGGGCACATTTTAAACGGGACCCAACACGCTTGGAGACAAAACCAATTCTTAAATCTGTATTAAATACCGAGAAATATAAAAATAAAATTTAGCAACATTACTCTTTTCAATTTTAAACAGTTTCACTAAAATTGTTTCTATAAACATGAGAAGTTGAAAGTAAAGTTTGTTTTCTGGGCGGCTATTTAACGTCTGGTCTTGAAATTGTTCGTTTTATTTGAATATCAAACAAAACACCCTAATTCAAATAATTATTAATGGAAGCGATGCAAGTGGTCAGCGAGGTATTTCTCACGACGGTGTTCTCCACCCTTGATGGCATAGTAACGATCGTCTTGAACAGGTTTGGTTAGTTAAGAAAGGACATAAAAGTGCTCACAGCATCCCTGGTCCAGGAGAGATGACCGTGGGATCAGAACGGCTGGCTTAAATCTGCGAGGTCGAACTCACTTTGACCTGTAACCTCAGCCCCCCTAAACCGCTACCTCGCAACTCAAAAAAAATTACGTTGGGAATATAACACGTGTGGGCTATGGATCATCAGAAATTCGACGATTTTACGCATTTATTTTTTTTACTTTGATAAACTGCAAATAATTTTAGTTAACGAAGGTGCGAAAGATTTGATCGATTATCTTATAGATAATTAATATTAAAAAGTTATATCATGGAAGGTCATGAACTGGTCTTCAGTTGCAAGTTTAGTATTTTATCTACTAACTATAAAAAATGTAAAATAATTTTCCACAAAACGAAAAGTGCAAATTATATTTTCGAACGTTCAATGATATAAATAGACACATGTTTATGTCATCAATATACAGGCTGCGCTAGAACTCGCGCCCCAGAGAAAACTGCCATAATATGGTAAGATACCAGGAACATGGAAAAAATTAAAAAAAAAATTATCTATAAAAATTTCGAAGTTATGAGGGTTTAAAGTTTGCACTTTGACTCTACTTATTTCTGTTGGGGAAATAATTTTGCAAGTTTTTTTGCTATAGGCTATTAAAAGAAGAAACAAGAAAGCTGTATCCTAAATTGTAACTCTGTTCAATGTTATTTGTGGCTTTTATTGGCAAAATTTTTGTCCCTTTACTAAATAATTGTAAAAAAATATATACAAGATCATCAGTATCATTAAATAGATATAAAAAATGTCAAATGTCAAAAAATAAAAGTCAAAATTTTTTGACAGATAGAAGTTTTTAAACATTTTTTTCATGTTCTTGGTATCTATCTATCTATCTCACCCTATAGGAAATATTGTTAAGAAAAAAAATAAACACATAAGAGTCGACTACTAATTTTATCTGTAAGAAATTGTAGATTGTAGTGTTTTAAACAAACAAAAATAAATTTGATTAGCTAATAACAAGTAAACTAAAGCGGGATTTAACAAATCGATTTGTGTTAAAAGCCGTCAATTTGTTAAACTAGCAGAGTTGCACATTCGTTGGAGTAAATTTGTTTTTGAATAAATTAGTTTTTAGTTAGTTGGAAATAATATGCTTACGAGTATAATATTTTTTGCAAGACCTTTTAGCAAAAAAAATTAAAAAATAATTTTATAAGTATTTTATTATTTGAAAGAATTCAGGGGATACACCGTGATGGTCCAGTTTTTTGTTGAATTCTGGATCTCAACGGTGTCAGTAGTTACCTACTTATATTAACACTACACCAAATGGTACCAATGCAATTGAAACTAATGGTAACAAATGTTTTTAATTCCTTTTTCTCAAAAACTGCACAAATCGGTTTTCTTTTGGTCTTCTCATTTTAATTTTACCATTTAGGTATTACCCAGCTCTCGTATGGTGCAACTGATGATTTTCGTTTAAATTTGTTGGAAAATGATACAAACGGATTTTATAGTACAGACAACTCGTTTAAAACTTTGAATTTTAAATCTGTACGCAAATTCAAAATTGAAACAGACAATATTTTTTTGTTTTTTTTATTTGTTGTTTTTTCATTTTGATGTGCACCTTTAATTACGTGCTGTCTTATTGTATAAAAAAAGTTAGCAATAAACTAATGTTATTCACAATATCTTATTTCTAATCAAATTAAAAACACACGTTATAATTAATAAATATCTTTTGGACTTAAAAATTGTGGTTATGATTACTTCTCAGGTCTCCATAAACTTTGCAATAAATGCACCAAAAAATCTCTTTTAGACAGATAAGTATACCTAACTATATATACTGGTCTATACAAGAAATGGCATATTTTTGCATTAAAAAAAACAGTTGTTTATCACACTTAATATAAAAATAACAATTTTTTGTCTATGTCAAACAAAATATATTTTCCTCATTTATTTCAAATTATTCTCACTATTAATCAATATTGAACAAATCAGCAAAAAGCAGGCTGCATAATAATAATTATTGTATTATTTATTTATTTGCTGTTTGATTATTTATACTATTTAATGAGTCATTACGTTGCTCATAATTTTAAACTGTGTGGGATTAGATGTAAACATTTGCGAATCTTAAACCCTTGGAAAAATAAATAATAACGGGTGTTTTTAAATTTGGCGTCAAAGCTATCCATGAAAGTTCGATTGTGAACGAACCATTGTATTGAAAGTTATTAATCTGACATGTGACACCTCGTCGGACGTATTAAAAATTGTGGTTCGTTCGCAACACACATTTATCACCTCCAACTATGACGCCAATTTTAAATAAACATCGTTATATAAATTTTCTACAATAAGTAGCGAAATTTTTTCCAAGTGTTGTTCAAATCAATCAAAACATTCTTTTTTAGTTACTTAATACATTTGATAATAAATATTTGGAAATAAATATCTGAATGTATGTAAAATCAAGAAATAACTCTGGTGGCGTATAAAAACATCCGTGTGGACGTAAAGTCCTTTAACCTGAATAATGTTATGGAGTTATAACGGAGGAAAGGGTAAGCAAAGCTTTTTAATTTGTTTGTTTTCGGAGAGGTGTGAAAAATTAAGGTTAAACGTTTAGAAAAACACGCAAACATTGAAGAGAATAAAGCTCCACATTATGAAGGATGTAGAAATAGCAGATTCGGCTTACTCGAAATACGAGTGCGAGTGTAAAGTAAAAGAAATTCAACAACGTTCTACAAAATTATTTAATTAGTACAAGAGACAAAGTAAATTAAAGAAAAACACCAGCATCCAATTCCGCAGGGCCCAGCATTCCCGTATATATGACAATAGAAACAGAACCGTGCCATTACTGGGGTCCATTTGGTGCTTGAAAGCAAACGAGCTCATGGAAGAGAGAATATGGCTTCAACAAATAGATCGCAAGTTAGATTAAACGCAGAATTCTGCTCGATAAAGCTGACACCCCTTTCTCTTCACCCCTAACTCGGGCCGCCCTTAGGAGCGCTAATATTCCCCCGCCATGGCCGCTAACATTTGCACGAAATGAGAACTCGAGATGAGTTCGATTAAAACAATGGAAGCCCCCTCAACCCCGCCATCCAACTGCCGCCGACCTAATCCTAGTTCGGGTTATTTAAAATGTGTAAAGATGGGAAGATGAAAGCTACCGAAAGAATCCAAAAACCAAGCCGAGACAATCTTACATGAAACGGTTTCCACCACGACATATTTTGAATAACGAAGAGTAAATATTTTATATATCTGTATAAATTGAAAAACATTTATTTAATTTTTTTGTTATTATTAAATTGTGATCAGAAAAAACAAGCAATAAAAACCTGCAATATTCAAAAGCGTAAAAAATCGCTTTCACTGAAGCTCGACGCTTTTTCATCACATTCCGTCGAAGGAGCCTGTGGTTTTAGTTCACGTATATTATGCATGAGCTTTTGTGGCGCTGTGTGTCGAGCTTGAACACCGTCATTTGTCTCCGTCCTGCTGGACGAGGCGAGTAGTGCTGGGTCGCTAGTTTCCGCTACTATTTCATAGAGGGCACCAACGAAGCGTAGATTATGAGCTCAGTGGTTGCAACCGTTTCTGCCAGTCTTGCCTGGCATATGGATATTATTCAAAGCTTGCTTGATTTATAGCTGTCATTTTTAGTTTTCAGTCGACGTCCGGATTCGATAATGCTTTCTCTAAAACGCAGTTTTGAGTAAAATTAAATTGAAAAAAAAACTTGCATATGAGCACTGTACCCCAGTCCATACCTATCAATTTTCATTACTCATTTTATCTGAATATTTGCTACAACTATTTTTAATCTACTATCGTCGAGATTATTTTAATCGGAAATTTTGAAAGAAGAATGAAAATTATACACGATTGTCAATGACGTAAGTGAAATTAAAATATAATCAATACATTTCCATTCATCTCACGTGTGATAGACAACCACGTGGAACCGGATTTTTGACGTGTTTTCTATAACAAAAAACACTTTTTGCCTAACTATTTTTTATATTCAAATTTATGTTCAATTGTTTAGTTTATAATTTAGATAATTAAGTTCTATTGTTAAACTAAAAGTCTATTGTAATATTGTCAAATCATAATATGTTTAAATAAGATCAATTTTGACTTTTAAAAAATACCTACAGAGTGATTTAGTTAACATTAGGACCCATCCAAACTAAATATACAACCAGTTATTGTACTCACTTTTATTAGTGATATATCTTTCAGTTACCTTAAAAAAATTGAATGACTCCTCAATTTTTAAAATTTTATTTCTTCTTAGAGTCGTAAAGCTAACTTAGTCTGTATAACATGGTTTACTACCGTTATTTATATGTTTTTAATAGTCATTAATTTTTGTTTAATATTTATTTAATACCAAAGAATAATGAACAAACCAATGTAACCAAGATTCAAAGTTTTTTCTGCATACCTATTTTTTTGTTTTGTTTCTAGTGTTGTATTACTTTTTTTAGATAAGTATTTTATGTAATTTTTACAGTACATAATAAAAAATGTACACACAGTACATTAGGTTTCTACAAATAATTTTACTGATGGAATTATTACCACACGAAAAAGGGTTAAGCTACTGTATGCACATGAACTGAATCAACTGGTTCAATCCCAACTTAATAAGTGTGAGTGCAATAATCGCATATAGATCAGTACACCCGATAGGTATATATATGATAGACATGAACTCACAGATAATCAAGCACAATTTTCTAATTAAGATAGTATTTAAATTTGATGTAATAAAAACAATAAATAGATTTGAAAATTACTTACTACTTAATCATTATTTATTCTTTTTAGCCTTATTAATACAAATATAATGGTCTATATTGCACAAGATATTCTATATTTTTTTATTATACCTGCACCATAATCCTAAATTAAAACACGCTGCAACATGCGTAATTTGGCCTTTACAGCACGCTGAATTTTAAAGTTGTTTAGGTAACAAGAAATAGTGAAATGTCTGGACCAATTACAACGTGAAGAAATGTGCTTAACAACGTAAACTAGTCACCGTCTCTACGAAAACGATTCACAAACAACCTTTGATAATTTTATTGTGTAAATTCACATTTTTTCAATGCTCATAAAAGGTCGTAAATGGGCAGGTATAATAAAAAATAGCGTATAACACTCGTTTATAAGCGCCTTTAAAACACTTACAACGTAAAAGAACTCCGCTGACGCATGGTGCTCTTAAACCCGTCATGCGTGTTTTAAAGGCTTGCTTATAAACTATTATTATAATATACTATTATATGAAAGATATATGTTGTAATGATGATTGTAATAGAATACTTACATAATATGTAGTATAAGCAGTCGCGGAGAGCATTCAATTGCTGAGGAGACTCAACATAGATGCCCTTTCTAGCGAATATACAAATATGATAAAAGAGCACGGTTGTGTTTATTATCATGAATAATATTTATTAATGATCAAATATTGATACACTAAATGTACAAAAAGTCAAAATCTGTTTCAACTTTTTGATCTACTTTAAATAAATCTATACCATAATGTAAATACTTTTGTATAAATAATAATTATGCTTGTGAACTAACAAACAAGGCAAAGTTAGACAAGGCAAACTTATTTGTTTGAATTATGATGTAAATAAAATATAATAATTTTAATGTTTATGAAAAGTTTTTAAAATGTCATGATGACTTATTTTTTTATTTCAAATTTCAGTTTTTATATAATTTTGTTATAATTTAAACTTCTCACTTTATTGTTATGTTTATATTAATGCGATTCGGTCAAAGCCGTTTTCCCCTCTGTAATCAAAATTTGATTGCTGTCACATAAACCGTATCCGACAAGTTTTGTTTAGGTGCTTTTATGTGATGTAGGCATAAACATAAAATCTTCACAATGTGCTTTAAGAACGACACCTTTATTTTTTACCCCAGCGAACTGAGTTTACATTTAAGGTGATGGCCAGATTCAAAGCAGGCAAAAACTACGCCCTACGTTACCTCATATAATAATGGTTTTAATTTATTTTTAAGAATCAGTTTTGTTTATTTGAATTATAATAATATTTATTAAATGTTTGGCATGAATAGTATACAATTATATTAAAAGATCTGTTAATAATACGACTATCGGGTGTGTTTGTTCAGCTCTGCGAAGTCATTATTCTAAGACATAAACGTCCCCACATAAGATCAACACACCACTCAACTTTTACATTTTATTGGTGACAATAACGGCGTTAATTTCTTTTTTATTCTAACCGAAGCACTATAAAAAATTGCTTCCAGAATGCGTCCGATATTCTTGTCGCTATAAAACTGAATCGTTCTTTTATATTTATTAGGTTTGGGATCCATTATGTCTTGGTGTATCGATACATGTTTAAAATCGCTTTTTTGCGTCACCATTAATTCGTTGTCCTGCGACAAAGGAAAGAAATATATACGTATAAAAAGCCCTTAAAATCCGCTTCCTGCTGTCCGAGTTGGTCGTTCTTTGCAGGATTAAAACGTCCGGCGTTTTAAAATTAACGTCGGCCTTTTAGGAAAATTACAAAGAAATGAATAAAGTGGGGAGATTGATGACTTTCCCTATTTGCGTATTTAACATTCTTATTTAGGACATCGGCATGGTTCATGTGGAGCGGGGGTGAGAGGGGTGGAACATAGAATTTAAGATAACGGTGCGATCCTGCCATATGGTTGCAAAATATTTATTCTAGATATGCTCACAACCTACATACGCCTTAATGCTACGTGTTGATAACAGGTTACTAATAAAACACCTGCTAACAAATAACGATAAGTTTTAGAAGAGTTACATAAAGATAAAGACACTTTTAGAAAATATCGATTGTGCTTGATAAGCTTGAAAGCTCAAATTATTCAATTGGGTAGGCAACCAGATATACTTAAAAAATAAAGGGGTGAATATTTGCTCAGTTTACAATGTATTTTTTATTAAGCTTTCCTGTAGATGAAACATAATGAACTAATTTACGGACTTAAAATCTTTCTATGCTTATATTTTTGCGTCGCTGGAATACTTAAATACTTTTTAATTAAAACCGAGCGCATCGAGACTTAAAAGCAGTCAACCCTTTTCTCGTTTCATGGCTACTTGTAATTTTAATCCTCCGGTATTTTCTTCGAGACAAACAGAAGCCAAGATACTTAACGAAGAATTAAAAGACGATGCTACGAAAAAAGAGTTATTATTGGTCTTTCCAAGCTTAATTATGAACGTTATTAACCCTTGCATGAATTGAGCTTATGAGCAAACAAACACGAATAATAGATGATGGAGAAGGGAGATATGTGCTGAAATGTTTTCTTTTTTTTTAAGAACTTTTAAATGCACAGTTACACTAAAATTATAAGTTATGAATGAACAGTATATACGCTGAAATGTCTTTATTATCTTACGTAGTATTTTGTTGCGCCAAATGTAGGTAAACACAAAACGATAATGAATTAAAAATTATAATACATCTGACAACAGTTTTGTCATGTGGAATTATATCGTGTCTACATACGTACTCATAATTGCATAAACAGCTTTACATAAATGGAAGCAAATTAAATCCTGATTATGTATGTATCATGTACAAACAGTAAAGTCTGTTTTTTTTTAATGGAAATGCCAAACAGTCTTAACGTTGGCATCACTAGTAAATTCATTCTTGGTAAGTTTAATAAAGGAAGTTGGCAGTTCCGGTTTTTTGAATTAATTTGAAAACAATTGATTAAACGTCAACAAAAAAAATTGGCAAAGAAAATTTAGAGACGAAACACCAAAAAAGAAACAAATTCGGTACACTAACAGTTTTTCGAAATTTGGAAACGAATAGTTGGCAAGCAGGAAGTTAGAAAAAGGGCCTATTAAAATGTAGACGCAATTTGTAATGCAGGTTTGCTAAACATTCTTAATTTTTAGCAAAAAATTGACGAAAATACAAAATAAACATGAATGAGAAAGAACCTCGGAAAGAACGCAATTAACTTAATGTCTTGTGCATCGTTTTTGAGGAACGAGTTGAAAAAGTAACAATTTTGAAACTAAAGCTGAAGAGCTCATTTCAATAAATTACACAAAATTTATTGCCAATCATCGTAATACCCACTTGTATCTTTTGCTAAATAACTTTTTTCTGTATATACATCCTTTTTCTTCAAAATTTTTGTAGCAAGAATCTCATTTTTGTCCACAACATTGTACTTACTTGCGGTGTGTTTCTGTCTTGAATTCACTGAATTGCACTGAATTCTGTCTTTAGACTTTAGGTAATGATGTCTGTCCTCAGGTATTCAATTATAGGGCTTTCAAAGGGCAAACCGGCACACAAGATTCAAAAAATGTCAAAATTTTGACAACATCTCAATTTGAACACATAACCATAATTTTTTAACAAAATTTCTGGGGACAAAAACAAAGAGCAAACAAAATTTGTGGCTATGGAGACAAGCTGCTACCAATTTTTTCACCAAAATTTTGACTTGGTAATTTCCATTTAAAAAAAAACAGACTTTAGCAATTTATAAATTGTCTATTCTTTTTAGTTATTATTGACAAAGAGCACACAAGTCGGGGACAATAGTCTTCCTTCTACTCTTCGACGTAATTTTTGCTGTAGGTATTTTACTAAAATAGGTATTTAGTAGATTATTTTAATTTTATTAATTTTAACCAGAACTCAAAAGTGATAAATATTTTTTATCCAGCATTACTACGGGTTTGTAGTCACATTGTACACGTTTTTCTTTATCTTCGTCTATTACTAACATTTAAAGCTTTTAAGTAGTTATTTGTTTCGCATTAGTAGTAACTATACCCGGTGAAGTATAAACATGTTTAAACTGTTTACAAGACATTATTAATAGCATAAAATGATATGTGGTTACGTATCTAACCTAAGCATAATCGTACTACAATAAATTTAAACGACTCTATTACTCACTAGTCACGTAATCAGTATTAAAAATATTAGACTCGAAATTTTCCTGTGTTTCAGTAGTTATTATCCTGATAAACGTATTTGTTTTTGGTATCAATATTCTGAGCTTTGTTTTAAGTGGCACCTACTGTTTACCAAAGAATCGATGATATTTTATATGTATGGAACACATTATAGTGTTAATTTGGGTATATGTTTAACTTATGGAAAAAACACTATAAGTACAGGGTGTTTCACACAACTTTACGAGGCTTGCGCATAATGTACCCAAATATACAAAAGTCACAAAACACTGGATACAAAAAATACATTTCTAACTATTTAATTTTTGGAAACCCATGACAATAGTTGTCAAACTAATCACTGTTTCATTAATAGTCTTAATTAATAGTCAGAAACAATTATCATTTGTTCTAACAAGAGACGGCATGAATATGATTCTATAGTTTATCTATCTTAATCACTAACTAACTAAAAACGATGTAATTTTTTAAAGGGTGGACAAACTAAAGAAGATTATTCAATTTTTCAATATTTGTAATCGAGTTCGTATCGGAATATGTATTATTGATTGCATCTTACAGGCGCAGGCCTCGTAAAATTACGTAAAATATCCTGTATATTTTCTCATTGCAAATTTCTGCATTTTGAATAAATTATTGATGTCCAATGCCAATTTAGATCAATTAGGACAAATAAAAGTTAAATTAAATGCGTCTTTTGATTCACTACACGATGTTGGCAACTTCGGGTATTTTGGAGGCGAACCAAAAACCAATCCATGTTTCCGAAGACTGTCGATTCGACTGGGGTTCTTCTTGCTGACAACCCTTCCGGCAAATTGATGGAACTTAATTGGGGTTATGTCCGAGAAGGCTTCGACGGTCAATCTAAGAATCTTCGTTCCCTCATTTCATTCCGAGCGGGTCCTTACAATGCATTTGCATTGATTTAGTGGTAGGTGATGGGATTAAGTGACACTAATTCCAGTTGCATACATTACCATGGTCGAGCTGTAGTCGTAGTTCCGTCGAGAGCCGCTTGTCCGTAACATTACATCTACCGTCCACTATCCGTCAGTCGGTATTTGTCAGCGACCTCACTTATTGCGTATTTAGTCCGCCGGACTCAGACTCCAACAGAGCTTTAATTGCCACGTCCCGTAAATCTGTCGGATTACCTACACTTTGATTACATTTCAAATAAAAAAATCAGCGGCGCCGATGTCATCTCGCCGCTAAGACCCATAACCTGCCAGGGCATATTTACACAGAGGACGCTTTTCTGTTGCATTTTAAAATCAATTTAAATTATTTAACTCAAAATTTTTACATTCGGTTGGACACTTATGAAATAAATCTTTCATGACTATTTAAATAAAGAATTGTATAGTCCTATTGAGAAAATTATTTATTTTAAATATAACTAAGCTGGCATTTGCGACAGTACATAGAGTTTAATAGAGTTTAATCATAAAAGCAGCTTTCCGTTTTTGTCTCTAGCTGATTGGTTCTGTTAAAAGCTAATTAATTAATTACTATTATGCTATTACGTCAATTTACTAATTTTAATGAAGAAAACTAATTTGAATACATATTTTTTGGATCACATCAGTAGGTAGAGATTATTTCAAGCCAGAGCAGCACATTGAGTCATCGCGACCTGACAAGTAGAGTGGGTTCGTGACAAGTTCTGAAAACAATGGATTCAAAAATTTTTTATTGATTTAATATTATTGAAAAACAACAACGGAACACAAGAGAACCAAAAATAACAAACGCATATGAAGAGAAGCACTTAAAAATTTTTGAAATAGGCTCGGTTCGAACGAAGTTTCGTTTGTGCGTCTCCTGTTCTGATTTGAAATAATCTCTACTCAACTTCTATAACATACATTTGATGCATGGTTACATTAAATCGTCTGAAATATTTTTTAAATAATAGGTATCTATAGTATATACTCTCATTTAAACTTAAAATTAACTAGACGGAACTGAGTATTATATTCTGATAATTCATATAACTGAGTAGTATATTCTAGTATTTGCTAACTAGATAAAATAACGCATGTAACACATGTGACAAATCCAAGTTCAGTGAACTGCATGCGTTGTTGCACATTTTTGTTCCAGTTATAAGATGCAAGTGGTCATTTGGCGCCTTTATAAAATATGCAAATTTGAGATTGTGAATTAGGGTAGGCAATTTATGTGAACAAAGGGGTTGGAAGACATTAGACTGGGGGAGAAAATCTATACTTAATTCCACTTGCAACTCTGTATTGTCACCCTCCGTGGTCATCTAGTTAAAAGTCCATCTGAAATAAACGATCAACCTCAACTTATCGATTGTGTGTCGACCTTGAACATGTCATTTACCCAATTGCCTTGGGTAAGATCACATTACCGTTCACAGTTTCTTCCGATTGATTTTTCTTGTCTTTGCCACCCCCCGTTGCGAATTTCTTACGCGCTCCGTCGTAAATTCGCCGCCGTTGCGGCGAGCTTTCGCATCGGTCTCTCGGAATAATTTGTCTTAAAATTGAGATTAATTGTGTTCTGAGTTTAATAATCAAGGGTGGACAGTGGTCTAAGCACGAGGATGTCAGCGCAACATTGCGCAAACAAATTAACTGCTAATCGAAGCGAACAATTAATTATGGAATCGCGTCTTGGGAATTACGACAAGAATAAGAGGGTCGGCTGTAAGTTTATATCGGGATTTTAGTTTGAATTTTTTCGGGCAAGTTTCCGATAATTTCTAGAGTGGTCACCCTAGAGCTCATGCAAACACCGCTGCTCGCGGCGGTTATTAGTTCCAATAACAAGGGCTACCAACTTACTCCGAGTGTATGTACACTAAAGTTGTTTCGGGACTTGGCCTAATCACTCCTATTCACGGCGACGCTGGGGGCGGCTAAACCCTGGGCTTGACCAGTTCACTTGCAGTCGGGATTATCTTACATTAACGAAATCTTCACCTTTTACCAATTGAAACACTGGTTATCTTGTACTGACAATAGTATGCATACGAGCTATACAATGGAAATCACATCTCATCTTTTTGAGCGCTATTTAGCCAAAAGAAAATATTAAAGCCCAATCAAATTAAGGAAACCAAATGTAATTTTTGTAGAAATATATTTTTGAATATAATATAAAAATAAAATATCTTTTTTAATTACTGTAATTAAGACGGCATTCAAATTAATCTTTTTGCAATTCATTAAAAACAAGAATATATACAGAGTGAATATAAAGAATGGAACCAAACGGTTTCATGAGAAAAATAGGTTTATTGTGGATTGCCATTTAAAAAAAGAGACAATTTTGTATAACTTAAAAGCAAAAAAAAATCGAAAAATTTTACAATACAAAACTACTTGTTTTTAATAGATTTATGTTAGACTTCAGTACCTACTGTCCTGTGTGGTTAATGTTAATGCACGGTTAGGTAAATTTATACAAAACGATAAAATCTGCAATTTTTGCGAGAGATGGTGGCTTTGTGCAGATTTGGAAGGTGGCCTGGGAATAAGGGACGTTTGTACCCGGCGGTGCAGGTGAGCGATTTTTGTAATTCCTGATCCGTAAATATTTGTCAGTAATCCCTTCAATTTCAAACGTATCAATTACAGATCATGTGCGCGATTTTACTTGAGGCAAAATACGATCTTTTTTCAATTAACCTGCTGTTGAATCCAATTTTTTCAAGTATATTAATTGAGGCGATTGAATATCGGAGCGATCACACACAATTCTATGGTTATTTAATTTGTCTGTCGAACAGAACAAGGGCTAAAATCACTTTTCACCCTTATTTATTAGCCGAAATCAATGTTGAGGTAAATCAGGGATACGTATAAACAAAAAATATCCTGACGTTTATGGGCCATCTAATTCAGTGTGAATTCACACCGGATCCGGGCAAAAAACCCTCCGCCTCTTGCGGCCCTCTCGCTCCCACCCGTGGCTGATCTTCGTGGCGTCGCGGCGCTGCCGACGCGTCCGCCTCTTTTTTTATTGACAATACATTTGTCAATTCATACGAGGATATGTTGACAAGGCATTTCTATACACCGATGAACCTAACCGTGGGAGAGGGGTTAAATCAGTTTTGTCAATTCTCAATCGCTGAGTTTTTCCAGTTAATGGCGGTAATGTGTTTGTGTACTAAATTCGTAAATAAAAATCCTTTCGCGTCACTTGTTGCTTACATTACTTCAATTAAAATCCAAACGCTTTTCCACCATCTCTCAATCAATAAATACGAAATTAATTCACTCGGCACGGATGCGGTTCCGGTCGTTCCATAATGATATGATGCATTACACTACCCCAACCCCAACTCTGCGGTCCTTACTTTCCCAGCAATCTTTACTCCTCTACATAAGCATACATTATATGTATGAGTAGATAATTTGGCGTACTAGGTACGCGATATCTTCACAAAAGGGGAAATTTTGCTTCTGCTATCTAATGAAGATCGTGGAATTTGCACCACTGGTGTTTTCTAACGATCTATTTGCAATTCGTGCCCTCATGACCACCTTAATATCTCGCAGATTAAATCAATAGCTATTAGTTGAACCACATACAGATCTGTTTCGTACTTCTAATAATAAAATATTTACGCATTTTAGTTTGTTTATTTTTATCTCAAATAACATTAAGAGATACAGCTATAGCACCTGTAGCTGTTGGTGATTTAGCTATAAAATAAATAACAATTATAAGCAAAACAAGCATAACGTAATTAATAATGGGGATATAAAATGTTTAGTCGAGCATAAAATAATTCAATAACGACACTGCTTGCAAAAAGTGATTGCAAATGCAATTACATCAAAAGATAAATAAATTTGTGTTTTTCTCATTTTATATTGCCAGTTGGTTGAATTTTAAAGAATTTGAAAAAATATAAAGACTACTATTAGAGTGCAGCCAAATGAGTAGGTATACAGGGTGCGCCAGAACTCGCGCCCGAACTCGCGCCCGAACTCGCGCCCGAACTCTCGCCCCAGACAAAAATGCCATATAAGGTAAGATACCGGGAACATGGAAGAAATGTTAAAAAAAATTTATCTATAAAAATTTCGAAGTTATAAGAGTTTAAATTTTGCACTTTGACTCCATTTATTTCTGTTGGAAAAATAATCTTCCAAGTTTTTTTGCTACAGGTTATTATAAGAGGAAACAAGGAAGCTGTATCCTAAATTGTAACTTTGTTCAATGTTATTTGTGGCTTTTATGGGCAAAATTTTTGTACCTTTACTAAATAATTGCAAAAAAACATGTACAACATCATTAGTATCAGTAAATAGACATAAAAAAATGTCAAATGTCAAAAAATATATGTCAAAATTTTTTGACAGATAGAATTTTTTAAACATTTTTTCCATGTTCCTGGTATCTTAAATTACTTGAAATTTTTCTCTGTGGCGCGAGTTCTGGCGCACCTGTAGATACCAGTTTCAAAAGATTATAAAATGCATTACCGGAAAGAAAGCTTTCTGAAACTAACAGCATAATCCTTGCTGTCGGTTTTCAGTATTAAAGCAAAAACCACGCTACCTAGTAATTACAAATTCACATGTTGCCAAAAGGAGAGCAGTAAACTGTAATTTTGTTGTATTCGACGAGGAAATGAGACATAGTAATCAAAATAAGCAATCCATAAATTGGGAATTGCGTCGTCGTGTATGCAAATGGGGCCGAAGACGTTTTCCCTGTTGAGTATTGGTTCCCCGAGGTGTTTGTCGTCCCTGTGGTATGTCTCATTTCAAGACTGTATCAGGTTGGTCGTAATTATTGCATGGACCATAACTGTTAATTGCAAATTATACACGGTTACTCGAATATTATCCAGGACAGTGCTATATTGAATAAGACTTAGATAAGGAGTTAAACGGCGACCCAAGATTGCTTCCGCTTATCTCAAGTGACCAAACTTGGGGAGTGTAGTGTCGCCGTTAATTTATTAGCAAAAACTTGATTAAGCCCGATAATACAGCTTTTTATTGTCAAAGCTTTCAGGAAGTGAATTAGGCGCTGGGATAAAATTATCTTCAATTAGAAAAGAGCAAACAAAAAATTTCACAAAAGAGCAGTGACAATTAGTGAGTTAGCAATGTTTTAATAATTTCTTCTGAAGTATAAATGAAGTAACAATTTGCACCGCGGATACGTGGAATAATTATAATAACGTTCTGTCTTCACTCTCTTAATTAACGGCCGCTTTGCTCCTCGGCCGACGATTAATTTTCATTTAAAACTCATACTCGTATGTAGAATTAATATTACTCATGCAATATTCTTAAATTATTCCCTTTTATCTTTAAAAACAATTCCACCAATTGCTCCCTACATTAGTCTAATTAACTGCAAAATATATACAAAGGGTGTAAATTATCTCCGAGTAATTAAATATAATTTATGCATACTTTTTTATCTGACCCGCGACTTAATTTAATAAACTTTTAAAATTTCAACACACAAAGCCAGAACGGGACGTTTCTGTTATTCTTCATTCCGCGGTATTCTTAGCTTTCGTCCCCTGAACAGGCATTCCAGGCTACGCCCATGGTCGTCACGTGTACCATTGCGTGCCCATCGACGCTCTCACACCCTTCATACATGTCTCTGAAGACCACCACCTCCAACGCGTGACAAGAACAACACAAGATTCATAATTCACTTCCATCACTTACATTGTCTTGTCTAATTTACTGTCCACCCACCTATGCTGTTTTTGTTTTAACCTTAATTACTGTTTGTCTACGAGACGGCACTAATGAAAACTAATGCTTTACTACGACGATATATGCTCAAACATCGTACGATAAACCAACGTATGACTAATAAAAAAATATTACCCTGATATTCCGGTTAAACTCTACACGAGAAACTTCCGTTATCTTCGCCTATAACTTGAAAAATTTTTCCATAAATGACAAATCTTGTTAGTTGAGTGCAGCACGAAATGTTTTATATTTTAACCAGAATAGCTTTAGTTGTCGTTTGAAAAATGATAAACACACATAATACATGCTCTCGAAATTTTTTCATAGAACTGTAATCTCAAAAGTGCAGTTAATATTCAAATTAGTTGAAAATATGTCTTTCCTGCTACTGTGCTTTCAAAATATGAGTAAATTCATTTATCTAAAAAAAGCAAATATATTGTTTTTTTTTTAATTAAGGCTGGGTTCTACCTCATCAAATATAGATTTTGGGCTTTTTGCTAAAATTTGTTTTTCACCAGTGTAAAAATGAAAAATTATTTTCCGTTTATACATAAATAACATAAGGTGAAAAATTTTTCATCAAGCTGATGGATCAGATAATGCTTTCGTGTGACTGTAAGGGATATACGAAAAGACGATAGTCGTAAGTTTCGAACCACTATTGTGCGAGGGCAATGTCTAAGATTCCTATCTCGGTAACATCAAATGACTAACTTATTTGCATATCCCTTTACTTAATTAAAACAATGTTGCCCACTACTTATTCATGATCTTATGTATAGTACGGTTCTGGTTAATTAAATAATGCGATAGCTTTGAATTTGGATCAGTTCCAAACTGTAGTTATGGTAAATTAAAAGCAACTAAAGTGTGGATAGCTGACAGCCCATCAGAACTCTTAAAAACGCCATTATTTTAGAAAGACCCGGAAACAATATAATTGCTGAAAAATTCGCGCCACCGTTCTGTTTGGTGTCTAACTCACGTCGAGTTTGCTCTGTTACCTATTGTTTGAACGCATGGCATATGTCCTAAGCCCATTTTTAAGAATCAATTTCAAAATAATTGGTTTTGCGATTCTTCTGTCTCAAAAAAATGAGGTAACATTACACAAAATTATTTATTTGGTCGAATGGTTGGGCAAATAATAACAATGTGAGAAATGAATGTACGAAACGGAAACATATACTTAATTCCCACTGAAATATTATCGACAGGAAAATCTCTTAACGACATCTTTATCGAACCGAAAGCGACAACCAAAAGACAAATTACATACCTCGAACAAAGTTCTTTACAAGTTGTTATGTAATGCAATCCAGTGTTATTCTTACATACATTTATCATTAAAACACGTAAATATTTTATAGCACTGCGTATGACTTTCAGTTCTAAATTTTAGTTTCAGACATCATAAACTGCATACACAATATGGAGAGTCCAGTAATGAGGTAAGAAATTATTAAACATTCATTTAAAACATTTGAACATTTTATGTCAAGGACGATAAAGAACAAATTAATTTATGTATTATCATATTACAGACTAACATAATGCCAACATCTTTTATTTAAAACCAAAACAGATTAAAATAAATATGTATACTTCAATTTATACAGGGTGATTTTTTAAAAAGGAGCCACCCTGGACATCTCAGAAAAATAAACAGTAAGTAATTAGAAAATTCCAAGACAGGTCAATTCTTAACTATAAAGAAATACTATTTTGTGTACTTTTGAAATTTGTAGCATTACCCCTGTTTGTAATTCAAACAACCTCTTCAAAATTTTAATTTTTACTACTTTGTAATACCTCAAATGAAAGGTATTTTGACCAGGAATTCGGCTGTCTTGTTTAAGTTTTGAGTATTTTTTATTTACGTTACGCAGAACAACATCTAGGCACCTGGTCATTTTGAACACCTCCTATATTTTTTTTTGTGTATTGCTTTTGGAGAAAATGTCAGTTTAATTTTAGTTTAAAAATAAGCTTTTAACTTTATTTTGTGCATTTCATATTACATTATTACCAGTAATTGAACACTATGTAACCTTATAAAAAACTATCAAAACTCAAAAAAAGACACAGCAAAATACCTGGTCCAAATACCTTCCATTTGAAGTATCACAAAGAGGATGGTGAAGAGGTTGTCTATACAGGGTGCTAAAAATCGATTGTAAAATATTTAAGGAGGTAACAGTATGGACTATAATAAACAAAAAAGCCTTACTAAACATGAGTCCACAAAGTATCTAACGGTTTCGGAGAAATCGACTGAAAATTTTTAGAATTATTACTAGAAGCATCTTTTTTTTCTTTGAACAGATTGCAAATAAATGTTTCAAAAAAGGAATCATTTTCTCCGAAACCGTTACTTTGCGGACCTATGTTTAATACGAATTTTTGGTTTGTTTTGGTTCATACTATTACCTTCTGAAATATTTTACATTCTTTTCTCTAACACCCTGTATTACCAAAATACAAATTTTGAAAGTACAATAAAAGGTGTTCCCCTGTAAATAAAAATTGACCTGTTTCAGGATTGTCTAATACCTATTTGTTTATTTTTCTGAGACATCCTGGGTGACTCATTTTTAATAAAATCACCTTGTATTTATTTTTTCAATATCGGAAGCTTAAGCTTAGAAATATTTGAGATAGTTTGAAATCACAATAAAAGCTAAACTTTCATACACTCATTATCTTTGAAATAATTGACTGTAGATATTTCGTCGAATGCCCGAGACAATCACGTTATGCGTGTCCCTTCTTTAGCGTTAAAACCAGATGTGAGATTTTCCAAACTGATAAATCATATTTAATAATATAGGAATATATAAAGTACATTTGGTCATACAATTGCACAGAAAGAGATATCTATGATTACCCTATAGTGTTTGACCTCAAGGTAAATGAATCTTTAATAAACCAACAGTACATACTTTAGGTCCGACAGTTAATAACTGTTTGTGTCACTGCCGTTGAAAATATCCCCCAAACAAGAAAATTGATGACCGCTATTTCGTTCCTTAATTACACAAAAAAATTAATGATCTTAAACGCCATCTTAAAGAAAGCGGTTAAGGATATCCTTTCAACAGGTGCTTGACGTCTCAGCTCGTTTTATGACTGTAACTAATATCTTTAGTTTCTTAATTTGGCTCTTTGCCGTTTTACAGCGGAAATAAACGATTCTTTCACTAATTCTCAAGTTTGATTGCTTTCGTGTTTCTTTAATTGGTTTTTTTGGTTACGAAAATTTTATTTTTCAATTCACTCGCAACAAACAATCAAGTGTAGAGTTTGTCCCTCGAGAATCGCTCGGAACTAGCCTATTAACTATTCAGTTATCAGATAACACTGCGAGGGAGGAAACTATGTCTATTGTCTGATACTCATGAAACGGATTCTTATCCAAAATTCTGATATTAACGTCAAGGGAAAGGGGTTCAAATATGGATCAGAAAAACTCCCAAAGCCACCCTTCAACTGGCCACCTTTCGATCTTATCACTCGGGCATGTATTATACATTAAGACAAGGCTTTGTTTGCCGATAATGTCGCATTTAATGGCGGATAATATTAAAAATGACTTACTAAATAATAAATCGATTCGTGAGTCGACTGCTTGCGTGGGATTTTTACTTAGATTTTGTCGCGATAACTAATGATTGTCTTACATTTCAACCGGGTTGTTCTATATCTATACAGAACGTATAATTACAAAGGACAATGCTTCCCATTGTTTTTGCGTCATTTTTTATTTAGTCACAATTAAAATAATATTTACAATTATTATATTATAATTACATAAGTGTTATTATTTATATTAGTTAAGTCTACAACCTACATAATACATATACTACAAGTATTTTCAAATATGCTGATGTCAACCAGAGTCAAAACCTTTATTTATCATTAAATTTTATACAAAAAATAAATTACAAGATCCTTAGGTATTGTCTAATACTTTATTAATTTTAATCTTTTGCTATATTCAGTCAAAAAATTTACTAAAATTTGTGGCTTAAAGCTCTTTACGTGTCAAAAAATTAAAAGTGATAGTGAGGCAAATAATTCAACCGAATAAAAGGCAAAATCTCGAATGCTGATGATCTACAATCATCCAGAAATTCTGAAGCAGCAAAAGGGACAAAAAAGAGACAGCAGTGGTAAAGGTCAGGGTAAAAGTAAAAATGTTTAAGCGAGTTAACAGTTAACCTTTAAAGAACACACTTAGCACCTGTAATAATTTTTCCAACGATGTAGACTTTTTTAATTATCCTTCCTTCTCATCTTTTAAAATGTCTGTCAAACGTGTACTTAAAGTCGTTATAGAATTGTTTGTTTGTATAATTTTTTTTTTGTATAATTGAGCACACTTTGTAAATGGTACCAAACCATAAATAAACTATTATTAACAGTTAAAATTAACAAGAGTTTTTACTCCATACCAGAAGGTAAAACTTTTACTTGGTCGTTTAGTCATAAAAGGGTTACTTTTGTGACGTTTGCGGAAAAAATATTTGTCTAATTATATTTTATTTTATACTGTACGGTAAACTTTTTAGATGTCAAAAAGTGTCCACAATCAAAAAAAAAACTCTTTTAAAATTGCAAGGATTACAAAACAAGAAAAACTGAAAGCAGTATTAAGAACTATGGCTATTTCGCATTATGAAACTACATGATTTGTCGATTAATTACCTTATACTTAAAACTAAATAAAAAAAAATCTTTAGGAATAAGTTTAATGAAATAAAGGGTAAATTGCTTGTGTTGATAACTATTTTACGAACTTTCTAAAATGTTATTTTGTTGATGGGGTGGTACTTTTCAAAAAAAGTTGGAAATTATTGAATGATGCTTGATGGAGCTTGCAAGGATATTACCTTGAAAAACAAAATTTTATTTTTCAGATTCTGTGAGTTTCATAATTAGGTAGATTTTTTCTGAATTGCCCTCGTATTTATATTTTATTTTCCTTATTCTTTATCTTTATATTCTTATATCTTTGTATTTTAAATCTTTTTATTCTAATTTGAAAGACTTGCAGTTGACGTGAAGTTATGCATAACTGTGCAAGATTATTAAAAATACGTATTGTTGCAGAGCATATTTTCTATAGATAACAGTTTTATGGTCGTTTCTTGAATACTCGGCCCCACCTATATCGAAAATGAAATGAGGTGAATTCATTAAAAGGCCACAGCAGTTAGTTTACTTTGTATCACGCTAAGGGACCCACACCCGCCTAGAGAGAGCCACCGCTCCTAGAGACATCTCACGGGAGCCGCACCTCATCTACGTAGTGTCCGCAGTGCTAATTTACTTACATTCTCGCCGCTTCCTATCAGTCGTCTCATCTGCACCACAACTTTGCTGGAAATGTATGAAAAAAAGTTATTTATGAGAGCGGCGGCATTGGGAATTGTAGAATTAGAAGTGGCGAAGCACGTGCTACGTTACGCTGCATGATTACGGCATCCGCTCCGTCACGCGTCAGATATTCCGCAACCCTTCACAAGACGCACGTCTTAAGAAAGCGGACAGGAAGCTCAACACATATGCCACTTTGTCTCGTTAACAAAAGCTTTAAACATTTTACGATGCTGCTCAGATCCTGTAATTTAGCTAAAATATTTTAAATATTTTTTATTTAATTTCAGTAGGTATACATGTAGACATAATTAAGAAATATAATTAATGATCTATTGAGAGAAATAGAAATTAAAAACATGTGTTTAATAAACTTAAACAATTATTTATCTTGTTACAACATCAAATAAAAATTTAGAAATAAAAGATCAACCGAATTAAAATAATTATGAGTACTAAAGCCAAATGAATATGTGATTATTTGTGACAATTGTATTATTAATGATGGTGTAATTCAAAAATTTTCATTCAGTAAACTTAATCTCTACGTGAACAATTTGATTGAACTGAAAATAATTACAGGTAAAATATAAAGGTGCTAAAGTCCGATACTTTCATATGAAAATTGTAATCAATAATAATAACAACAATAATCCGGTGGAAAATTCTGTCAATCATTATCCTGTTTACACATGGCTTAGGATTAGAGGCAGTAGCTTTATTAACGATGTTATAATTTATAGGAACTCTCCTACTCAAAATTAGAAAAAACTATAAATAATCATATTAATATTGTTGTATTAGTTTTTTCGAAGACTTTTGTCGTTGCTAGATCGGTATATCTCCACCAGACCATAAGGGCACGCGTCCTATCGTAATCACTGAAGGAGAACATCTCAACGGTCTCGTGTCTTATGTTGTAATTCAAGGGCTGCCTCAAACAGGTCATATGGCAATTTAAAATTAGCCGTTAAAAAGTGGGGGTTGCGTCTTCTAAGATGATTTTTAAAAATAAAGGGACAAGGCGTTTTAGTTCTTCAAGAACCGTTCTGTGTGTAAGAAAGACATTTTTATAATTATTTTGCTTTCTACGTAATGTTAGAAATCGGTGTGCATTATTTAATGTGTGATAGTAGGTTTTTAATTAGACATTATCAGTAAGTATTCTCTTTAATTATTATTTCATTTATTGAATAAAATACAACATTCTCATAAACTAAGAATTTAAGTACCTATTATAACAATTTATTTTACTGACAAAATTATCAATAACATCACATAAATAAACAGATTTCAGTTCATCAAAGATTTATTCTAAATATAACTACAAATGCCATTCACTTATTATCTATCAATTATATCTCAGACAGATAGTATAGGTATATAGGTTGTACGTTTCATTCTAAAGATATAATAATTTAAATTTAATTGAAGCCATTTATAGACTGCATTTACATTCACAGTAACTACGAGTATTTATAGAAAATTGTCTAAACATTAAATTAATTTAAAATTTATCCATGTACAAATTTAATTTAAGCATCAGTGTGGTAGGTATAAGTTTTATTGTTTTGAGAATTTTTAAGAGTTAGTCTGGCCATTATTAATTTTTAGTGAATATATAATAAATTAATTATTTACTATAAGCATTTGGTCTGCGCAAAATTTGTTATAGCACACCGAAAAAAAATAATTACTAGTGTTTAATTGTTTTTAATTACTAAGCTACTATGCGTAAATTTGTGAAAAAAATCATTTGGAGGTGTGTGTACCTGAATATTTATTTTATATTATTGACTTTTGAACAATATTAATGGAATACATTAAGAAAATTGAGCTTGAACATAATAATTGGAAAATTAAAAACTGTCATCGTGCGGTCCGAGATGATTAATTAAATTTGATTTGTTTGCCAACAAAACAATTATCCCGTGTGCACAAAAAAGGACGATTAACTAGTAAATGTAAATAATAAATAAATTGGCCGAACGACATAAATAAAATTAATATGAAATAAAAAATTGCTCAATATATTTGTGCATAATTAATTAAAAAGGGTTAAATTTTTATACCACTCAATGAACACAATGTAAAACCGTAAAATGTATTAATAGGTGTCATTACGCTACCCATTGAAAAAGTGGAACTGGGAAAAAAGTGCAACTTTTTTATTTTTTAACTGCACAACTCTGGACACCTGTTGTTGGCTGCTATTGATGGAAATCAATATTCTGTGTCTCAGTTAACATATGCGCTAGTTTAAGCGGACGTTGCATATCGATGCTCATACGATGCCACCCTCAATAAAATAAAGAGCCGAAGCTTGTCTTCGAGAAAATTAATAGAATTATTTTGGTCACCAGATGGCCACTTTACCAATTAAATCGCGACTAATACATTCAACAAGAAATACGAGATGACCCACCAAACCCAAACTATAATTTAAGCCGGAAAGAGACATTGACCAATATTCCAAATAATAAACAAAAGTTTTGCAAATCTGCTGAAAATCACCACCTAAATCAAAAATATGTTAACATTTTTTAAAATAATAAAATATAAAATCTATACGTAGATGAAAATAAATTAATTATTTTTTTTATTGTATTATCTTAGTTTACTTAAATGTTGAAAAGGCTTTAACCGATTATGTTTAAATTTGTTTGAATTTTCAGTCGATATTTATTTAAGAGTTTTTTTTTTTATAAATACAGGTGCGCCAGAACTACTCGCGCTCCAAAGAAGGTAAGGTAAGATACCAGAAACATGAAAAAAATGTAAAAAAAATTATCTATAAAAATTTCGAAGTTATGAGAGTTGACTTATATCAAGTTTTTTTTCTACAGGCTATTAGAATAGGAAACAAGGAAGCTGGATCCTGTAAAAAAATTGTCATAAAAAATGTCAAATGCCAAAAAATAAATGTCAAAATTTTTTGACAGATAGAATTTTTTGGAACCTGTTCCTGGTATCTTACCTTATGTAGCATTTATTTCTGGGGTGCGAGTTCTGGAGCACACTACAGGTAGATACAATACATAAAAAAATATAACAAAAAGAAGTTGGTTAGTTTTGTTTAGATCTAAATTAGTAATTGATTATCGTTTTAAAAACTAAATGAAGCTGAAAATAATCAACTTTAATTGAATCAGCAGAATTTAAAAAAGTTTTAATTTAACGAATCAAGATTTTGAAAATTTATTTTCCGATGGATTTTATTTTTGACCTCGATTAAATATTTATAAATTATTGAATAAAACAAAACTTTGATTCCGTCACGCTTTTTCTGTCGTCATGACTCATGTGTTAATTCTGTGAGTTGAGCCGGTGTCCGCAGGACTTGAGAGGGAGCCACCGATCGGCATCCTTGGCGTCGCGACGCTGCTCATGCGTCCCCCCACTCCTTGATAATGCCTGATAGTGTGCTAGAAGACGGGCATTCATTGCTATGTATCCCAAGTGTCATGATTCCTATATTAAGTGTTCGCGCCTTTTTAAACTTTAAGAACAAATTATAAGGTAAGACAATAGAAATATTTTTCTATAAATCCTCACACTTTCCATAATTTTTTTTCTTAAAATTGTCCTTAATCCCTACACTTCTTAAGTTTATCGCAAGTGAAAGTGAAACGAAAAACGTGCCGGTAAATCAAGCTGAGTAAATAAAGTTAGTTATAACTGAGAGTGTCAATAAAACACAAAAATTAAAAAGCGTTTAATTAAAAAAATGTGTCCCCAAATTGGGCTAATTAAATTATTGGCATTAAATGTCAATATTAGGCTATAAAATAAAAATCATCAAGTGAACAGGAATAAAATTGTGAGTAAACAAATTAAAATTCGTGTTCGGGGTTTAATTTTTTTTGGGAATTTTTCACGATGGACATTATTAAAAAAGTGAATGTGAAAAGACTGTTTAAACAATTAATAAACAACTTAATACACAATATTTAAATAGCTCTTGCTAACGTGAAGTAACGTTAAAAAAAGGGATTCTTGTTGGTGAAGTGTCCGTCGATCCCCGAGCACGAGTTTAACCACAATTCTTTTCCATTTATCATTCAGTGTGCAATCTCAAATCCTAGAATAATATTTTTCCAATAGCTATTCCATCGATTCAGACAAAACCATCCCTCTTTCAATACAAAACTACTAAAAGCCTGATTTAAAGTTATCGAACCATACTTCAGTTTTCTATCGCATCGAGTTTTTTGTGCTTATTGTAGAGAGAATCCCGATATAAAAACAATGAAACACATAGAAAGTAATGCCACCATCAAGCTAAAATACGCTGAAGTATGACTCGATGACATATTTATTTCTTATTTAAATTGCACGTGATTTGTCGCTAATTTTTGCGTAAGTCTGAGGATGAGCGCAAATCGCGCCGTAGCGCTGCCCGGAACAGTTTCAGGCGCGGGTCGTTTTCCGGGTGCGAACAGCGTTAATAAACAATGAAACCGAGAGTCGTTCTTTAAAAATCTTAGTAGCTACTTAAAAATACGACTTAATTAGGGCTTCCCCTCCGGGGGCGTGGCGAATCTGGGGGGTGGGGATGGCAGACGTCGGCGCGCGTCGTTCCCCTGCGACGTCTTGTGTCAGTCGTCGGCAGGCCTCCTGCAACGGCGCCGTCTTTCCCCAAAGGAGCGCCTTAAACCCATGTCTTAGCTAGACGCCTTCACTCCTTCGGTATCCTTCGTGGCGTAAGGACACGTTCAGAGTCCTGCGCAGGATAACCAACAACTTTGCCGACGCTCAACTCTATTCAGACTTTAACTCCGGGACTGACTCGACTTACCACTTATCCTTAACACTTGTGTTTGTGCTTCTGAAGCGGCCTTCTTCGGGAGTGTGGCGCGAGACTTTTTCTTAAAACATTTCTGGCTTCGACATGGACTTTAACATTTTGTGATGAATTTTATTATGGATTATGTTATGTAGATTTAAGGTAATACTTGCATGGTTGTTCAAGTGCAGTGACCACTAGAGCCCCTCGGTTTTATTTTAACACCACACAACAATAAATCTGCAGGAAAACTAAAACAAATTTTCTTGAATTTTCTTGAATTTATTTCAACATCGCCATATCCTGCAAACATTTTAATTTGAATACGAACTGTCCCACTCAATAATGCTTTTGTGCAATTTTAAAATTTCTAATCAAAACATTTTTATTTAACTACAACACAAAATTGTAGTAGTTCAGTTCTTGTTGAATGCATGCAATTTTACGAAATCTGATATTTTTAAACAAGTGCAAAATTTTCGCATTTTAAATTTCTATCACTATTTCTACTACAACTACAAAAAAGCAATTATTTTGCTTACCGGAAAAAAGTTGATGTTTTTCTTTCGCCACCTAATTTTCGACTGATCGACTTCCCCTTACTTGTGTCGGCTTTATAAGTAAGAACCACCCTAATAACGTCCGTTATATCAAGAGAACAATGCCGTAAACAGAATAAAGGGGTAGTTTTGCTTTTATTCGTGTTCACTGTGTAAACCTGTTTACCTCCAAATTAAAAAATAAGTCTAAAAATAGGGGAGTCGGCCTGACTGAGTGATCAAAAAGTTTACTTCTGCATGCAACTCAAAATACGGAATTGTTTTCAGTACCAAAAATAGTCAAAATTCTAAAACTGTTTAGTAGAAATTAATAGATGGGCGGAACAAAATTTACTGATATTTTTGTATATTTTAAAAAATAAAAAATTTAAAATAAAAAAGAAGTGAAAATATTTTGTTTTAGCCTGTGGTCGTTATTTTTAATTACATAGGCAACACATAATACACACATGTGGTAAAACGAGTAGCGGATGACCTTGTAAAAGCAAACCTCTATCGAATAAATTGAAGTGAACACCCCTGTAATAAAAAGCAAACAAAGTTTTATTTTATTAAAAAAATTACTGATAAACGTGGTGCGAAAATCAACCGAAAAACAGATAATACACTCATATAATAATGTTGAAAATTAGCTTTGATTACACAGGCCGCTAAAAATTTACTCGGCCGGCCAATATCCGGGTTAATTATTAAATACAATATCTGTTTCAATTACATTAATATTCACGCATATTTGGCACTGACCTACCCTGTGTGTACTACAACATTGTGAAGTGTAAACAGAGAACAGCAATCAACAACTTTACAGATGTAATCATCAAAGTTGACTGTGAAAAGAGATTGCAAATCCTTTTAGTCGCTGATATTTGCTTGCAGGAGAAGACTTGCGACTTGTAATTTTTACGCGTTTGTTTGGCCTGCCGGTAAACCGATTTGCTAAATTAATAATGTTTAAATTAAAAGGGTAATTAATCGGGTCCCAAACTATACGTTAATGCATTTTGGTTTATAACTGGCGATATCAATCGACATTGAGCATCAATGACACCCCCACCCTCTGTACATAATTTGGTCACTAGTTTACACATTATGGTTAATTGCGGTCAACCACACAATTGTTCATTAAATGTTACGCGTCAGTACACGTGCATGACACGTGTAGTGCGAAATGCAAACACCGCCGGTGTAAGCCGCGTTCTTGGCCACTTTTCTTGTTTAAATGGTAATAACGCGCTGGCGGCTTGTGGTGTGAGTCGTAATATGTGTTGCCTAGATAAGACTGACTGCGCTCTTGGTTGTCTACGTTAGCCGACTCTAAAATTGTTCACAAAAATGAGGTTTTACTGGGTGCGTGTATGGATGTATGAATTTCTCACGTGGCATTAGTTGCAATTACCGGTGAACATATCCGGTGCGGAAATAGCCCGCACCCGCCCCATACGCAAGCGCACGCAATACTATCACCACTTACTGTTTCGACTTACCACCCGCTAATTGCTAATGTACATATTGCATTCACAACTATATCACTGATGCTGACGGCGGAAGGTCACGGGAGACAGAATTTAATATTTTTTCTCTTATTCGTGGGAATATATAAATAATTTTCATTAAGCAATAGTTTTGCCCAATAAAATCTGAGATAATAATGCTCATAACTAATGGTTTTTGATAAAATATAATCTTTCAAACAAAGTTTTATTATCATATATTAAAAATAAGAATAACATTAGCTAGGTTCCATTAATAACCAAGCAACCATCACTACATTCAATACACTTTCACGCAATTCCATGTCATAATCTATATCTTACAATAAAATTGCAAAGCGATAATACCCACATCAAGCTAAATTGCAAGAAGGGTGGGTATACAAGACGACACATTTTCAAATGCCTAAAGCATTTAAAGAGTTTGTATTAGTAAATATTAGAAAAACATTAGAAATAAAATTAATTGTTTCTATTTATACAATTTATACAATGAATAAACTTAAACATAAACATAATATACCCCACAAAAATAATAAACCAAAAAATAAAAAAAAACAGATTAAAATAAAGAAGAATTAAGTTATCTATTTGCAAGTATGGAAAGAGAAAGTTATAAATGTTTGTACAGTTATTAGTTATTATATAGTTAAAAACTGATTTATAACAGATTACACCCACTAATATTTTTTTGGTTATAAAGTATAAAGTTAATTTCTGGCCAGTTTTATTTTAAAGTAAAAAGTCGACGTCAATCAAAATCGCTTAATTATTTTATATAATTGAAATTTATTTTTTTTTAAGTTAGTTTATTCCTACCAAATTTCAAGATTTGAAAATTTTGTTATCAACTGGTAAAAAGTAACATTTTAAACAAATTAGAAAAGACTTTCTAAAACCTATATTCTTATATTCAGGTTTAAAATTAGCATATTATTACTTAGATTTTGTTTAAATTTTTGGACAAAACACTATACTATGAGAACAAAATAATAAATTAACAAGCTGCACTGGACTTATCTTGGACGCATATCAGTGTTTCAAAATGAGAAGCTTATTTTACCACATTGATACAAAAAATATTGTAATTCATAAAAGAGTCAATGACCGAATTCTTTAATTAAATTAATTATAAATAATGCCTTTAATTAATATGATTACGTTGTTAATATTAGTAGCTGAAAATCTAATTCAACAATAGTTTTATTTTTAAATGTTTATACTTTTGTAATTTAGAATTATATATGATGCATTTATTGGTTCTAGAATAAAAAAGAACATTTATTCGGACTTGAACTTTTTATTAATGAAATAATAAATAAAAATTACTTATAAATTTGACGACTTGTAATAATTATCCTTTTAGCGACACAATTTGTTAATACAATAAAGAGATTAGATAGTTCTAATCTTTGTTGGGACATAAATATCTATATTTTGCCGTCCGCATTAGAATATTTACCATGTGTCGTTAATTCTTGGAAATGTGATATAATTTGTTTCGCCATGAATAGACAAGCAATTGCGCTAGTTATTGCAGTGTTTCGAAAGAGATGCACAAAATCCTATAAATAGACCAAACAAAACTGTAGTCTGTACACCTTTAAACACGTCAGAAATCTAAAGAGGTTAATTCGGTATTGATTAAATAAAATTAGAAATTTAAATTCTCATCATGCGGGTCGAAATCTTTCGACAAACAAAAAGAAACCTTTCACGTATTGTTAATTTCGCATTGTCCTAATTTAAATGAGGATGAAGAAACATTTCGGTTCAACAACACCACTTATTTTAACGCGTAGCCATCTGTTTTTTCTATCTGCAAGTTTTCAGCCGAAAGTAATTTGACTCAAACATCCTCCAGATAAATCGAGATAAAACAAGAAATTCTATACAAGGGGGTGGAGGAACTAAATTCGATATATTTTAATCAGTTTGAAGGAATGACTAATTTTGCGTTTCTTTTCCAGACTAAGTAAATGGAATCAAACTTATCAATACCAACCCTCCCTTTGAAATAAAAGGTAAGTTTTTGTTTCTTTTCATTTTTTACTGTTTTGATTAATTTTAAATAAGTTCGCGGAAGCGAATAATTTCAAAGCAAACCAAGTCCTTCAAGAGTAAAGGATTAAACTTGCAGAATCCAAAGAGGCTTTTAAGCGAATTCGCGGGGAGGCGAAGCTACTTTTATGTAGGCCGAGTTCGATTAGAATAATCAACGTAGAAGAAATTAACATTTTTAAAAATGATAATGTACCATCATAAAGGAAACGGAAAAAGTCGCGCTTATCGCACTTATGGCGATTGTTCCTAATTGGAATTTTTGCAATTAATTAGCACTCAATTCACCACAATTTTACTAAATTTCGGGCGTATCAGTGTCTGCGACCGTATACAAACCAAATCAATGTAATTATATCGTAATTCGATAATCAGATTTATCTGTTCAAGGCTAATTGGTCATAAACCAAATAATGGACGCTATTTGACTGCACCGATCTGAGTTTTGACGCCGGTTCCAAAAGTCAAATCAATCTGAAAATTTCACAAGTGTCAGCAATCTTCATTTTATAAAGCGAATCCTTATACAGTTTTCATTGGAGACAAGTCTTCCGTGACACGAGGCGTGGTCTCACTATGAAGATGTTAGATAATTCTTAATGTGTTTCTTTTATATTTTATAACGTGTCCGCCAGAAAAATCAATAGTTTTGTTTGTATGAAACAACCAAAAAATGCCAGACGATTTTCTTGGAGCCAATCGTTATATCACTTATATCAGAATCGAATCTTTATCGTATCGTCTTCGCTTCTCTGTCTCGTCGAGCGCACACCTTCCAAGTTTCCGGTGGAATTTCATTGGCCTGAAACGAGTCAGCAAGCGCGAATCAAATCTTTTTACATAACATGCTCATTGCTAAACCTCATTTTCTACTTTGTTGTCTTTATTATGGGAGTGATTAGCGTATGGCGTCGCAGCATCGTGCCGTGACAATAAGGTTATGGACCTGTTGACCATCTAGTATAGATCCTGTGCTATTATGAGAATCCAACAGAAATCGCTTGACAACAATCGCTGTTTTTCTATAGAAAATTGCTCGTTGCTAATGAATGCCGCGACCGAGCTGAACTTGGCAATTCTTTTATCCGCAACGTTCGTCACAGTGTTTCCCCTAAACAAATCATCCTTTTCACGACGATACCTACTAGAAAAGAAAAGTTATTTTGTCATGATTCACACAGATTGATGCATGATGGTTGGGTAAAAAAAATCTAGGACGTACGTAATTGTAAATCTAATTAAAATCTGAGGTAAGAGATGTAAATTTCCTGTTGTCCGGACAGGAAGCACGCTAGGATGGAGACATTATTGTTTGAATATATTGTAAGTGGGACTTGGAAAAATGTTCGGATCATTCAATGAACAAAAGCAAGAAATTGCAAATTATAAACAGGAAAGAGATAAGGACGCTAAATTACGATCTGTTTTGTTGATTACAACTACATTGCCTCTATCATTTATTTTATTCAATGCGAGACCAAACGAACAACTGGGCGCAGGACCTCATTTGCAGGCTTGCCTAGCGATGACGAAAGCTTTATCGTCGTTTCTTTGTTTCAAATTCAATTTCTCTCAATTATTGGATTAAATTGGTTTATTCGCAAACCTTACAAAAGTGACCACTTTTATGACTAAATGTCACTAGTAAAAGTTTTACTTTTCAGCCACGGAGTAAAAATTCTGTTATTGCGGCTTAAGCGGTTTGCTTTTACCATTGCATGATTGACATTTACCGATGTGGTTTCTTTTTTGTTATTTCGCTGCTTTAGCAATTTCTGGAGAGGTACAATGTAAATCATCAGCATTTAACATTTTGCACTACTAACTGCACTAGTCATGCACTAGTTAAATTAATAAACTCTTTCAAAAATCGCAACACAAAACCCAATACTGACGCGTGATGTTTGTTGTTATGATTTATGTGTTGTTATGATTTCATTACTTGTAGCGTCCTGATTACTTTGTTCATTTACTTGCTAATTATAGGTAGCAGTTGTTTGCGGATAAAATCGTATATGTTATTCAGAATAATATTAATTTAATTTTTTTTAAGCAAAAGTTCAGTTAATATTACAATTACTATATAGGTAACATTAATATTTTTTTATTAAGAACTACTACTAATTTAAACACTTTTTTGCATTGGGTTTTTTACTTATTTTTTAATTTTTTTTAATTTTTGGCTATCATTTTTTTTAATCTTTGTTAAAATACATATTAACAATATGTATTTGCTGAATTTTATAAATATGTAGGTATAACAATGACGTTTAAAAAAATTAGACATTATAAAGTTTTTATTTTTATTCGTAAAGCTAGTGAATTTTTTAAAATATTTAATTTGGATAAGTACATATTTTTAATTTTAAAACATGTATGTAGTTGTTTGGCACCTTACATCTCACTACTGCTCGGTTTCTAACTGTAGGTATATAACCAGGTAGCAAATATTTTCAAGCGGGTGATCTGTGCCTCCGAAGTTTCATTCATGACGCTAGCTTCACATAAGCTATAGTTCCCACTGCAGTCAATGTATCGCAGTTCTTCTTCTGGAAAAAACTTTGATCACCTTTTTGTTTTTAATTAAATTGTATAGTATTTATAAGTATAAGTATTTGGGTATTTTTCATTTTTTTTAATGAATAAAATTGTTGTTTAAAATAATTAAACTAAAACGTTTACAAAAATTAATTGAGATATAGTTTGGATTTTAAAAATAAGATATAATAGGTAATTAGTCTATTCCATTAAATATTTAGGTATTTTGACGGTAAATTCAAAAATTAATTTTGTTGTTTTTTGTTTAATTTTTCTAAAATAAAAATTGTGTAATCAAGCAGATAACCACCTCTATTTTTTGTCAGATTTAAAAGGCTTATTTCCTCATTCAATTTGATTCCACCAACCACAATTTGCGGCGCCGCGTCTTGTTCCGATACGACCCGATAAGAAGTCTGCATTATTGGCAAAACTAGTAAGGGGTAACGTAAGGGGTAAAACACATCTGCTAGGTAACCCTCCCCTTAAAAGAAATTACCACCTGGTCGGTGCCACGGTCTACAAACAAGGGCGATCTGATCCGCGTCCAGATGTCTACTTCGTGGTTCTTACACGCGCATATGCCACCACATGACTCCTTATCGTCACAAATTAAACTATGACGTCGGAAAACACCAGGAAATGTTTTCAACCACACAAAAGCAAATACAAAAGAGCCGTTTGACCGCAAAAGATACATATTGAAAACGTTTTATCCAAGTTGCGTTTTTCCGTAATTCAATCTTGTTTGGCTCGTACCATTTGTCTGTCCAGATTGCGCTTATATTGTAGTTCTAAGATAGCAGATGCGGTGTAGAATGTCTTTTTAAATCGATGATGGGTGTCAATACGCAAAGAAACCACTAAAATATCGAATATCCATGATCGATCAAATTCCAGACATGGATAGCTTTAATTCCATTATACTCGGAATGATAAAGCTCTTGAAAACACGACAATCACAGCAATTGGACGTTTATTATGTCACGCCGCACTTCTTAGGGCTTGAGCCCTTGTCGGTGGCTTTTATTCAGGTGAAAGATGATGACCGATTAGAGGCCCTCCTTCAGAAAATAAAAGCCTCAGATAGAAATAAACAACCACAAAAGAATTTTTAAAGTCTTTATTCTCAAAACTAGCATAAGAAGCAAGGTGAAGAAGTTAACAAAACAATATTCTGCGTTCTCCCCCACTTAATGAGGTTACTTTGAAAAATTAAAATTTATAATTATCTCAGATTTGTTCGAGTTAAGATAATTTATTTGACGGGAAGTTAGATAACAATAACGACATAACAACAAATGTATTAATCGCATCTCACGATGACTTCTACAGCGTGAATCCTGGCTAGCTAATGCTTCTCGGAGCGTGTAGTTAGCGGATATCCTTAAATCCACCTATCATATCCGCCTCCGGATTTCGCCTCTGTGTGGATTTACGACTGGAAAAAATGTTCTTTATTAAATGAGCTTAAATATTTACTAACTATCGAGTCGAGTCAACGAGATAAATTTTGTAGAAAATTACACATTTGACATCAAAAAGGACATAAAAGCATGTGTGAGCTACTTGTGGTTATTATCGCTGACGAGCACTCGACTGGTTCCGAGCTTTGCCGCGATATTCTCGAGAGGGCGCTTGTGTCACTTTTTACAAGGGCCCACATACAGAACAATTTAACAAGTTTACCAAATTATTGCAGAATTTATTAAGATAGTTAAGTGGATCAGTGTTGTGATTAATCTCGGCCATTATAATAACCACGTCAAGTGCAAATAAGTAGGTACAGACTATCGTTCTAGGATCAGTCTACAATGGTAGAGATTCCTCAAGGATTACAAAGGCCAAGTTTAGAGAAACGCGATATTGACAAAGTTTGCGACACTTCGACTTACCGCATCATCACTCCAAGACCCCTCACATAACTTGGCAAAAAAGGATTTTTTCCAAAATTAATTACAGTCGCCCTCTGGAAAGTTTCTTAACTAATTAAACCATGTCCGAGATAAATTACTTTATAACTTGAGAATTGTTCGATTCGCAAGCTATTTCCCTGAATTAATCAAGAAGATACAATTACAAGTTAAAGAGCGAGTCTTAAACTTCAATTTAATTAATCCCGACGGACTCGCAATACCAGAACTTTAAAAATACAGGTGGCTCAGTGACGTCACTCAAGACGTCACTCTTGAGGGGTCGCCTTACACAACCACCTGCTAATCTTTACAAACCGCTCCAGTCGTCCATGCAGGTTTTCTCTAGACCTTTGTATGAATGGGGGCCTCCTCCCAAGGTGTTTATCTTTTGTGCTTATCTGTCACACCTGTATACAGTCGGTGTTTCTTTAAAGCTCGCGTAATGTTTCGACTTTATAAATTATTCAAAAAAATGAGACAGATGGGACGACAGTTTGACGATCATCGCTAACCCTTTTACCTTCAATTTACATAAATAATGACAAAAATTTTGACAGCAGTAATAATTTTTCTCTCTGAATATTTAATAAGGAACTTAGTCGGAACTTCCTAAAGATTTATCAAGGAAGCGAATAAGTTAGAAGCCAACTGTTGCTTCTCGGGGTGTAAGGTTTCTTATAAGAAAATCCCGAGGAAGAATGCGCAACAGGTGGATACTTCATGATTTCTTAAGTTGTTTAAACGGCGAACAAGGAGTAATGGCCCACCATTAGCTTTCTCGACTCGGCGCCCCTAATAAGACGTTATTAGCCTTTCAATTATTAAACGTCTTGAAAATAAGGTTACAGCTGTGGCCACAACTGCTCATTATTTTCTTTCTTGAATCATTAAGAAGGCAAACAAGCGGCGATTTATGAACAAACAAACAAGATAGTATACATAATATATTATGTAGAATTGTGCTTTCAGTAATTTGTCAAATTACATACTAATTTGTTATTAAAATTTTAAAATTTTTATAATTTTGCCTAGGTAACAGGTGCTATAAACAACAATAATAAATATTTTTATATTTTTAAAGCACATGTAAATTATGTAGGTGTTTCGGAATATCACCGGCTTTTTAATGAATTAAACAACCGGATCAATTTCTGCTAAATAGTGTGGGGGTGATTGATATCTTAACTGTTAACAGTTGCGCTTATAAGATTGAGCCTTGAGCAGTGATAACAAAATCGCACCTGTCTAAGGGTGCCGTGTCGTAAGGAAACAACGGAAGTTGTTCGGCGGAAACGCGGTGCTTGGCGGAAGTGGGTAAGTAGTGAGCACAATGAGCGGTTCCGGTGGCGTGTATTCATAATGTACGGTCGCCTATCATTGCACGATACTCCTGCGAGACATGGGAAAACACCTAAACACCTTCGCCCCATGCAAGGCGTCGATGCTTATCACTTTTGTGCGCCCTATTAATAATTGATTTTATTCCGTGCACGGAATTTTGATAGAAAAAGCGTGACTTATGTGACCAGAGAAAATAATAAACGCCATTAAATATTCAGCGTTGTAATTGCGCTAATAATTGTTCGAAGATAACGTTTGCGTGTGTCCGGGCGCAGGAAAAATTTTCCGGTCAAATCACGGCGTGCTACATGAATGAAATTCTTAGACTTGATCGAGTAGGCTTGGAAATCACGTGTCTCCCGGAGCGAATCGCCGGTAAGGAAACAGAGCGAGAAACCTAATATGTGACGTCAGCGGACGTCTCACAACCTTGAGACCGTTTTCTTACATGTGACGTCACAATTGAACGCATCACTTGAGACGCTCACGTGACGTAATAAAGCGACCGGCAGATGTTCGCGTCGATTATTTGCATGACAAAGAGCATTAAGATTACGCCGCGGCCCGGTGTACTATTATTATTTGTCGAGATCGTAGTGAGCTCCGACAAGGGGGCCGACTTTCTTTTGTTCAAGGAGGGTCAAAAAACAGGGCCCGTGCCTGACACGCGCTTGCTAGATTGTATTTAGTCGAGAGAAGTGCAGATAAAAGTGTAAACGGGAGGCATGGGCGTACTAAAATAATTTTCCTTCATTCATAAACACCCTGTAGATAGATATAGAAAAACTTAAAAAAATATTAATGCGTTTCTAACTGTAGATCTTGAAAATTAATCACATGAGTAAAAGAAAACAAAGTTTCTTGTTTTTGTTACGACAGACGTATCAAACTTTTTATGTTTGTTTCATATTTTTTGTTTAAAAAACGTAATTTTTGGGGACGCCCCTGTTTGGCAGAATGACAGGGCAGCTGCACTGGAAGAGCCCTTCTCATTTCTGCAGCCAGCTGACTTATTCTCCAGGCTGCATAACAAAGACGGCACCCTTCAAATAAATAGAAACTACATAACCTACCCTTCTTCCCCTTATTACTTCAATTTTTCGCCCCTCCATAATTCTTACTTGTTTAGCTCGTGCTGGCTGACTGGATTTTATTACGACCATCTAAGTCTAAGGGTGGATTTGATGCATCGAGGGTTTGTAGGTTAGGGAATAGGGTGCTTTGTGTTAGATGACTAGGTCACTGGTACTATACAATCGGCCGGTGTATAATTTCATCGGTTTGGCTCGTGGTTCATCAATGGAACCATAAATTACACTTACCAAAAATAAATAACTTAATTGCTTGAAAAATCTTGAGAGAGTATAAGAGTTTACGTCCCAATAAATTCAATCAATAAAAATTAAAAGTGAAACACAATGTGTATAAAATTCCGACCGGTGTTGGCATTAAATAACAAATATAAAGCGATGAAATAAAAATAAAATTCATTTTTAAAGTGATACATATTGATGAAAATATTTTAAATAATATAAATTGACAAATGGTGCTCGCCTATATTAAATCGGTTGTAAATTACCTAGCAAAATAAAAACGTTATCGAACAAGACCTGTTGATCGTCGATATTAATTAAAATATAACCTAATTTCACCCCTGCGTTCATTCATATAAAAATTACACACTGATACATATTAAAAATACGTTTATTGTGATGTAATCGCGATATTGCACGAGGGTAGGCAAGTACGTGACGTCATTTTGCATCTGTCGGTGTTATGGTTGAAGTGAACCCTTTTCTTAAGGTGCAAATCTTTCAGGTCAAAGACCTACCAAGTCTCTTTTGTACTATTATATTCTTGAGGTTTCGAGAATCTGCAGGTAAATCTGAATCTGGTTGTTACATTTTCAACTATTTGAAGAAAGGGTGAAGGTGGAGGATGGTGTTTACAAGACGAAATACATCTGCTTGCAAAACACCTTGGTTTTGCATCTGCAAATAATATCTTTTGTCGAAAACTAAGGGGTTGGAAGGGTAGGAACCCTTCTCGATTTTTCACCAAAATAATATAATAAGTGAATACATCACCATAACCATTTTTCAAACCCTCACCTAGTAATAAATGCGAAAATTTGATCAAAGTCTGCTTATGACTTTGGATATGTAAGAAAAGGAACGGTGTGTGACTTGGTACAGACCCATTTAAATCGCGTGCTTATTAACGAGGTTCTATGTCCAATAGACTACAAACTGCCTGTCATATGTCTAAGACTAATTAGTATCAAAATGCTGGGTTGGAGTCCAAGTAACGAACTGCAATCATCTTTATTACTTTTCAACTATCGGCGTTCCTCTACTATGCTTTGCCACCTCCCCCAAATGAAACATATGGTGAATATTTCAAATGACGGCGTAAATAATTAAGTAACGGCAAAAAGTCAGGTCGTTGGCCACGTCAAATATTCAACCAGGTATATGCCACAGCGAAGATGAGGGTTGCACTTTTTAGGTAGAAAACTATCAACCCGAACACTCTCGCGCGGTAGACGAGTAGAAAAACGTTTTTCGTTTTTATTATTAGAAATATTTTAATCATTAGAAATTATGATTATTACACCGTCTTTAAATTAAATGCAATAATTAGTATGATCACTTATTTAACTTAATTTAATTCATTTTAAACTGATTAAAGATTGAGATAGGTGTACTAAAAAACCAGTCTAACGATTACACTGAAGGCTGTTTTCATTTTTTTTTGATGATTGTGGAAGCTGCGTGAAATTCCTCCGGATTCGATGTATTATTGGTTGTAATTTGATTGGGAATCAGAGTAAAGTGATTGAATTATGTTATCTTGGGTGGATTGGTTCCGCAGATAAATTTTTGTGCTGTCTCGTGGTAACGAAACAAATGAATTAATAAATTTCCGGGCTAGTTGGGCCTTGGAATCCGGGGTATCGAGCAGGTGATAAAATATTCGGGCGTTCATATGAAATGCAATCGTTGTGTCTGCACATATTGTAGTGAATTTTGACAGAGCCGTTGATGGATGTCGCGGCCGGGTATCGACCAGCAGGAGCAAAGTTGGCGGCCATCGTCCGGCAGCAGCGTGCAAAAATCGCCCGCACACATAAAATTACATGCAAGTCTGGTGCAGGCATCATTCAATTAGCCCTGGGTGTGGCCACAGCTTCGCTTTATAAAACATCGATCGAACGAGCGGTCATCGTTTCAAAAGTACGCTCTTTGATTCCCTCATTGCCGCTTTAAATCGGGCGCTAGCACATGCGCCCCGACTCCTGCCTTTCCTCATCCTCGGCTAATTTGCAGCGGTTACCGCGAAAAATGCGTAGATTAACAACGGACGCATCCCGGATCATCCCTGCGACGGGGGTGGCCGCGCCGACATCTAATCGCCGGAAAACGCGGCTTCACCTGGAGCGAGAGCTGTTTTCGGGTGTGGATTGTTTATTTTTCATTCGGCAGGCCAGAACGCTAAAAGTGCCAAATTAAAACGAATAATGGCCATGCATCCGAATATCACCGGATGCAAAATCATCCCCCATCTTGGACAGGTCGCCGGAAAGGGTAGCAACGCTGCACACCCCTTTGATAAACACAATTTTTAAATTTGGATTCAAATGGAAGGGCAACTTTAAACAACAAACCTATGTTGACATTTTTGCTTGCTCAGTCGAAATTTGCATATTCAACATTTAAATTCCAACAACAGTTATTGCTTTTTAAATAAATTTTGACCAGAAGTCTATTTTACATTATTTTGTTTACGTAGTCATAAAAACATAAAGAATAGCTTTATTTTTAAATTATAAATACATATATGATGATCAAAAAATTGAGTTTAACACTTTTATACATTATTGACATTAATTAAATTAAAAATATACTTGCCAATACGCAGGTACAAAACTTCAATTCTCGTAGAGTGGGTTCACATCTGCATATCTTAATTCACAACAAGAGTTTTATTATTTATTAAAAATGTAATGCCATTTTTTTTATAAAACTTCAATCAAGAAAATTTTTGAAACCTTGTTTATATCAATTTTTTATATTCATTGATCAATAAACTTATCTACTAGGTCGCGAGCATAATATATGTTATTATTAGATACACGTCAGAGTGAGAAACATAAAAAATTATAAAGTAGCCAGTAGGGGTTTGTTATTCCAAAGTTTACTTGTACCGCAATATCTTGTCATGAGTTTATTTTGAATTTAAATTATTTACATCTAAACAACAGGGCAACTGTATTATTAATTTATTAAGGCAATTTTGTAACAAACAGTGCAACCGTTTTGAATCAAATGTACGCCCTACGTGCAAAAAAATACATATAATAATGCATTTTATGACTAATTTTGTGTCGATATCGCCCTTCCGGATACTGAAAGCAGCCCCATAAACGGATATCATTGCACAACTAAGATGCCTCATTGAAATCAACCTCACGTTTCCTATTTATTTTCCTTTTAGATACAAAAGAACTTTATTTGGGGCCTTGAAATTTTCAAGTTTAAACATCACGCCTACCACCTGGTTTTTCGAGAATCTTGCCCATAAACCATATCGTAAAAGCTTTATAATGTGTCTTAAGATGGGCTCTCTCACCTGTCTAAAATTTGCACGAAATAATGAATACAAACGGAGAAAAGTTACATGGTTGCTTACAACAACTTCCGGTGCTTTTACTAGAGGAAATTACCTTAATTTGCCACTTAAACACCGCAAGTGGGACATAAAGGCATGAACACCGGTAAACCTCAAGCTGGGCTCACTGACAAAAAGATTTACTGCTGCATTTTGTAATTCTTGTAGTGCAAGACAGTACAGATGTCTTATTTACACAACGGTGTGCTTTTAATTTATTACCTACCATTGGATCAATTACAGACAAATTGTAACAAAAAGCTTTGTGTTATATAACAAGGGTTTCTTTTCAATTTTTGCAACACAGACGAATGCTCTTTTTCGGTTATTTGGTTTAAGTTTGTAGTCGCAGTTACAGCGTTTGTCAATTTGATGAATATGCAAGTGCAATCTGAAATAGTTAATAATACGACAATCGATACCTTGAGAGCTCATAAGCTACTGCATGTGGGTAAATATCGTTCTTTTCCGTGGCTTTGTTAGAGGTTCAACATTATTAGCCAAGGATGCACTCCAAATGGAAGGATTTACGAAAAACTGCTGTTTTCAGCACCCGATTAAGATTATTAAAAAGCTCGCTGGACTCTATCTTTAACAAGTTTAACAGCATCGATTTTCCTGTATATGGAGAGCAAAAGAGAGTAGTCATCAAGCGTGAAAAAGAGCTACTAAACTTTTTTCCGGGTCGAGTGAATATACTGACCCTTGGCTTGTTTTATTTACAAAAAAAGTAAACCAAATAGCGAATGCTCTTTTTGCCTTTAGCTACACATCCTCTTTCTAATTAGCATATGTACAGCAGCGCAATGAAAAACAGTTTTGATCTCCACTCCACTAAATTTAGCACATATGTCTTGAGAAAGCCCTAGTCATTCAACCCTAATCAAAGGAAACGAGATAGCGATGATTTGGCAATTCACCGTCTTAATGCATTTGATCGATCAAGCATGATCTGTATTTGTGTGCTGTTTCCGTTTTTTGTTGAAAATGCGACAGGTGTGGGGTGAAGCATCCGTCGCGACGCTCAAGGGCCCGATCTAAGACCGCTGCCCTGCTTAGGGCAAAGGGGAAGTGAAGGAAGCAAAGACTGCAGCAGAGTGCAGCGAATAAGTAAGCAACGGAAGGCTGCTTCCCTAACCTACCTCACACCACGACACGGCTACCACGAGGTTGTATTGATCTCGGCTGTTCCCTTCCGTGTGCCGGTGAATCAATGGTCTTGGTCTCAAGTCGTCAACAACCTACCCTTGCATTTACTGCATCTTTCTTAAATTGCACCACAAGATTATGCTCCAAAATGCGCTTAATCGATTTTACTTAATAATAAGCCATTTTACTCTGTGTGTATGTCATCATTAGATAGAGACAAGATAACTAACAAAAAAAAAAATTTCATTTTACACAAATAAATAAATTAAAAGAATAATTTTTTTGTTGTTTTTAAAATTGTATTGTGCCAAGAATTTTTTTTCCACCCGAAAACAAATATTTTGAAATTAGTATTTCATACATTTGTAGCTAAATTTAAATATATCTAAATTAAACATTTTTGGATTATCAAAAATCCTGTAGGTAGTATTTTTTCATTTTTCTATTATTTATTAGTGTTTTTCTTTTGGTTTTCCTCATTTGTCAAATGTATTTTACTATTACTCAAAACTATTTCATTTGGTATATTAATGTCAAAGCGACGTAGGTGAGAAATAGTTTTGAGAAATAATGAAATACATTTGACAAAAGAGGAAAACCAAAAGAAAAACACTGTATATAACAACTAACATTTTCCGTTCGCATTTTTAGTACTGTAACGTGTCCAATAAAAAAATTAAGAAAAAAGAATTGGATGAATTACATAGATCAAAGCAATGTCAAAATGATAAATTAATGTTCATAAAAAATGTAGCTTAAATTTCAAGGTAAACGCTCGAACATATATTGTTGGGTACCAACCACAATTACTAAATTAGACAAAATAGGCAACTCAAAAAGTAAGAGGGGGTCATCTGACCATCTGGTCAGAAGCAAATGAGGGATCAAAGTACTAAAATGAAAATTAAGAGATATATTAACATAAACATTTTTTATTCCATAAGAAATGTGTAGACCTTTAAAATGCTGATATGTTTATCTGAAGTTATTAAACTGATTTTTTGTGATTTTGTGCCACCATGTATGTACTTGATTAGAGATACATATCTAGTTTCAATTTCTGCAGAAAAAAAATCAATATCTGACTTCCTTAATTATAAAAATTAAGTGATGTTTACGTAAAAGTGCTATTTTAAAAGTTTTTTATTTTAAATAACTAATTTTATAGAACAAAACACTTGTTAAAATAGGGAATAAAATAAGTATATTATTTATTTTTCAATATCAACTATAAATAAGTATTAATAAGATAAGCAGTAAAATCATACAATAATAAAGAATATACATTTTTTTTTGTTCTCTGTAAGTGTCAAAACTTACACTTTTAAACCTTTAATCACAGAAAAAGTATACTGCAATATTATTGCTAGATGGCGTCAATAGAATCTGTCATTTACACAGTCAGAAAAAAACAAAAAAACATACATTTTCTACACAAAAGAATTTCATTGCGATTGACTACATTTACATTAAAACGGATATGTATAAGTCAGAACTCCACAAAATAACCATTCATATGTATCGTCAACGATGGATGTGTCTCAAATAATCATTACTAATAAAATAATATTTATTTTATCTGCGTGTCTACTAAAAGAAAATTCTATTTTGGACTTATGGTTAATCTAGTTTTCAAATCATACTTATGGTAGAAACGGAGAAACATCTTTGCATGTTCTGTGATAATGTGTTTTGTGTTAAAGCAGTTAAAGTTTACTTACAAATAATCAATAAGAGAAACAAGCTTTGGGCCATAAAAAGTTAATCCGTTAATCGCTCCACCTTTATACAATCAAACTGTATACTTCCACATTTCCTAACCGCCTTGTTCCGTGTCTAAAATTAGAGGTTTCTTACAAGCTTAAATGAATAAAGCGACAAAAAAATCAAATGCTACCTTCTAAACCTACAATTTGGTCGTTACATTTCACTTAACTTGTATCAGACGTTAACAATTCTGTAATTTTCTTTCGTGTTCACTGTATCATTTGAGGGTCTTTTAAAATCGAGCTTATATTTAGAACAGTGATTTTGTCATCACTCTCCCATAATCACAAAAGAGTCCAGTCTATTAATAATAGCACTTATCATTTAATTTCCTGCGAAAATTGTTTGTGTGTATCTCTTTCGACTCATCAAAACTAATTAGGTCTGGTCGCGGCTTTAGAGAATTTCCACCCGAAACTCGATGCGTAATAATTCACATAAACTTAAATGCTTCTTCCGTTTTCTTCACCACTGAGAGCGGATGTGTTTAGTTAACGACAAGTGTGAATGTGTGACGCGAAGTCATCACGCTAACTGGGCCATTATTAGATCATTTTATTAAGTGGCCGTCAGAATTGTGACTATTTCGGAGGGAACAATGTCCACAGTAAATGCAGACGAGCAAAAAGAAACAGCGTTTATGGTGGCAACGCATCTGATTTACCCGGAGGGTGTTTCCCTGCATATCAATACCATTAAATCACCCCTTGTGGGGATACTTTATTGTGCACACGTAAAGTCTTTGATTTAAGGATCCCGCAGCATCTTTTTAAAGTCCGTTATGAATACGAAAAGTATAGAAAGCTTCATTGCAATACATCTTTGCATCACGTAGTTAAGACTGTAAGGCAAGGGTTGTGAGTGGTCTTCGGGGCTCGAGGGGTAAAGAGTACACCATCTCGAGTGGAAAATGTGATTTCTTCATCTCTCGCTTCGGCGCAGGAAAAATGATAGTTGTGGAGCAGGGATTTATTCAGGATAACAAACTCATTGTCGATATCGACACCACGGATGGGAGACTGGGATGTATTTAACGTCTTCTGAGGCTTTTAATCATATCTCCTCGAATTCTTTTTAAATGCAAAGTGAATAGCCAAGGCGCACTAACAAGACGAAAAAATATGCCAAGGCTGTTGTAAAATCCATTTGTTAAAATACCCACAATCTCAAAGTGCTTCTAAATTAGTGTCTTGTGGATGAGTTTCTTGGCTTTCATCGGGGGTAAACTTTTGACGATTTCATCCACTTTATAGAGGTGTCATAACAGCGAACAAATGTCAAGTAGGTAATATATCAGAGAAGTGATCTTTTTTATTGTATTGAGGTGTCTTTTTTATTAGCCCGTTTTATAATCTGAAGCGGGGTGCTAGAATGACTTTTAAAAAGAAATGCTTTAAAAACATTTGATGTTTATTATATTCTTGTGGTTATGGGCCCTCAAGGTAATTTCAAATTTACGCCTTCTACCCAAAGACATTTTATCGATGTCACGTAGTAAATTTCGCTCCCGCTTGTATTTCAAAACTTAAGTCACTTAACATTACGCAAAGTAGTTTGACAACTACATATAAACGCTTGGTAAACAAATGTGTAAGTAATAAGTTTATAATACGCACGTGAAGAAATGAAGTCGGTATTGATCTATTTAATTCACCGATATTAAGTGGATTATTGTTTTGCTTTATAAATTTTTTTCTAGTTTGGGTGACATTGATATATTCAATTTTAATTGAACGGAGATGGAATAAAAACGAGTCACTATAATATCGAATTGTGTACCTTAATGATCATTCGAAAGGCTGAAACGGTTGAGTTTCAAGTAGAGTTTGATCGCCGTGAGATATCCAAGTTCCCTCATCCTCTTAACCACCATGTCTCCTAGAGAAATGTCGGAGATAGGGTTTCCTTCCTTCCGTACCTCGACGACACGTTCATCGCGCTATTATGCCACCTATTTACATATCTTCGTCCACTTTGAATTATTGAGTTGGTGGTGTACATACTTCCCCTCCCTGTAGGGCTCATGCATAAAAAAATTACTATTGCAATCCGGAAATGCATCAAGTTAATCACACTGATATGCTGGTCCATCAACTTCTCTACATAATTAACAAGGAATCATTAGATCTAGTATATGTGTTGCGTAAAATTTTAATCCTATTTTTATCCTGAATCTCTTGCACTGTGTATAAATCAATTTTTGGTATGTTTTTTGAACTATGCGCTTGCATTGTTTTGAAAATTTGCTTTTAATTTCATTTACAAAGCATTGTTGACGTTTTCCATTTGTCCGGTCAGTGTCTGCAGTTTATCACCCAAATATTTTTCACAAATCCTTTATGTTTGCCATATTATCAAAAAAGGTAATTAAATCCAAATAAAAATTATTTCTACTATACATTGTAGGTACTAACAACTATTCTTACTTTACACACCTAGGTATGTCCAACAAAAACAATCTTTTAGTGTTTTTCTGCTCAAAAAAATTCTTTTGATTAATTAAGTAAATGCGGTTCATGTGACTTGATAACTGCAGCGGTTTGCATTTTTTAGATAATCACTTGCGCTGGAAAATATCAAAATCTGGGTGGTTCCCACATATCACAAGGTTCTGAATCAACAATATCCTAGCTGTGGCTGTAATCATTTTATTATAAGCGCACAAATTACCAATTTTAATTCAACATTTAAGCACCAATTAACCTTACAATCATTCCGTCTTCGTCACAATCCCGCCTTATTTCGCTCCCTAGTTTCCTCATTATGTACTTCCTTTAGGCACTATTTTCTCAGCAAGGGTTTACTTTGATTTGTTCCTTTCTCATACGGAGCCGAGCAGGATATTAAATGAGCATTTCGAACGACAATTATGTCCACTTTAACTTTTAAAATATTTAAACGCATCGAATTAAAATTGATTTACACGGAAAGTTCAGCGTGATTCATGGAACAGGACACGGATAACTACTTATCTCGTGAATTTCAACATTGCAAAGAAGAGGAAAATCCACACTACTGACAGTAGCTGAAAATTAAAGAAATTTGATAAGAAAGGCGGTTGTGGTATTCTTATAATGTAAATTAAACTAAGGCGGATATATTTGTGTAAACAACGGCTGTTGGTCATGTGTTCTATCTAACTACAAAAGATGCTTGTTTTTATGAAATTCTCGTTAAAACCATATCTGGATTTTGTGGTAAAATACCAGTTTTTTTTTTGCTACTGTTTTGAGAAAAATTAAAATACAAAACAAGAAAATGTAGTATCTGAACTAGTAAAAGTGTAGTAAATTTAAAAAGCTGTTGCGTCAAAAAAAACATTAGGATAATAATAATTACAGACTTCTAACTCCTTCCAACTTCCAACAATTAAATTATTTGAAAACCCTATATTTATAAAATAAACAAAGTTATAAAAAATTCTTTATAATTTTAAAATTGTATCTGAAACTTTAAAATACGATTAATATAATAAGCATTTAAAGAAGAAAAATAAAAAATAAAATATACCATCTTATTTAATTCCAAGTTTACTGAGAACTATACAGGATGCGCCAGAACTCGCGCCTCAGAGAAAAACGTCATATAAGGTGGGGTACCAAGAACATAGAAAAAATGTTAAAAAAAATTCTATCTTTAAAAATATGAGTGTTTAAATTTTGCACTTTGACTCTATTTATTACTGTTGTAAAAATTATTTTCCCAAGTTTTTTTATTACAGGCTATTAGAAGAGAAAACAAGAAAGCTGTATCCTAAATTGTAGGGCTGTTTTTAATTTTATTTGTGGCTTTTATTGGAAAACTTTTGTACCTTTACTAAAGAATTATAAAAAAAATATATAGAAGATCATCAGTACCATTAAATAGACAATAAAATCTAAAAACTCAAAAAATAAATGTCAAAATTTTTTGACAGATAGAATTTTTTGAACATTTATTCCATGTTCCTGGTACCTTATCTTACTTGATTTTTTTTCTAGGGCGCCTGTATACTCCAACTACGAAAGACTAAATACTAAATTAAATCTTAATAAGTTTTTAACTGAAAAATTAAGAAAAATACGCTTAACTTCTACCTTTTGCATACAAAAGAAAATATAGAATGAAAAAAGATGCATATTATGTAGGTAGTTACTACAAAAATAATAAAAATTAGACCATACAATGCATTTGCTGTGATATTTGAGGTCTCTGTTTTCGGGCAAAAACTCCAGAAATATTATTTAGGTCAAAAATGAATTTGAGGGGAGCTTTCTATCTATCTATCGCAAAGTAAGATCGTGAGAAATTCGTGTGAGTCATAAGATAATTTAAATATGTAACTGGTGACTTCCTCATTGGAATCCATAGAGCACCACCTGATGTGTCTTATTCATTAAGAGTATATCACCGGTGGGAACAATTTCCCTTGATGGGTGTTCATTTCGCGTGACCGGCCGGAAATACTCATGCAGTCGCGTTACATGACTGTGACGTCAAGACCGGAAATTCATCTTAGTTCGCCATATGCCACCTTATTGTTTACATATTTTAATTCGGTTTGCCTTTCGACTTTTTGTCTAGTAATTGTATCGCACCACCTGTCTCTAGTTTTCCCTCGAAAATTGGCGATGACAGTTCACTGTTAGTTATAGACGTGTAGGTTTTCTTCTAAACATTATCAGTGTTGCCAGAGTTCTAGAAAAGCCATTATCTTAAGTAGCAGTTATGTTAACCGGAAACTGAATCCGAGTTATAATTCGATAAGACAAGCAAGACTCCTTAATTTGTGTAGTGTATCCCTACGTGCTTATCGTGACAAATACCGTTGTAAGGTTGGCACCAATTCAAATTGTGTTAACACCACTTAGCCGTCTAATTTTTTTGAGGCTCCACATTAATTTCCTGTCACGCTTTGGAAGCGTGCCTCATCTGAGTCGTAACGGCCGAACCCATTCGGAAGTAGAAAAAGCGAATTTTGTTCAAATTATACCAACATCCGATTCAATAAAAAATCACTACACTTCAAGTAACCACATTGTTGTTTCAACCCGGAGATGGGCTCGATGATCGTCCATTGGTTTCCGGTTCCGTTCATCGCGGTGTTAATGACACATCCCTTTTCAAGAAAGTAACGACATATATTTAGATATTAATAAGTAGGGCGGTGAGAGTACCCACTTGAGCAGTCTGGTCTTTTGTTTTTGCCCTCTAAGATGATGCGTTTGAATAGGGGGACGAGACGCAAATACGAACTAACCCCGAGTTTCTATTTGTAAGAATACGAATACCTACTTCACGGTTTCATTGCGCCTTTTCTTAATTAATATGAACTCACTGCAGGGTTTATATTTTAAATTAATGAAACGAAGAGAGGTAAGTGCTTTCAGTAAACAATGACAGGTTTCAAAAAATTGACACTGCCGCTTTAAATGAAATGCAAGAGCTAATTGAAACCAAAATCATCATCAAGACTAGGGCCTGAAACTGACATTAGTTAAAAACAGGCAAAAACGTTTTTTTTTTAAATATATGTACATCGGATTCTTTTCCACATTTAAAGTCATCAATAATCATCATGGTAAATGCAAAAACGCAAATTAAAAATTGTAGATTAAAATCAATCGAAGAAAAAACTGATGGATGAAAATGTATAGAGTACCGTGCCTTGGGTGATTTCATCAGCGGTGCAGCTATACGAACGCTGCATGTGATGTTTGTAAAGCCCGTTACAATTTTGAATTAGTTTCCATTTTGCTATTTTACCATTTTTTCAAAACAAAATTTTATATTGGTGTTTAAAATAATAAACATTTTATTTCTATTTCTTCAAATTAATTAGCGTGTACACTAAAACTCCAATAAAACTAAACAATTAACAACACTACTGGGCTTTCATTATCTGATGCATTTAGCAATTGATTTTAAATATAACATTGTAATAAATGTGGGTTTTATTATCTCAATAACTGTTTAAATATTGCATTTAAAAATGACACACCGTTGGTGTGGCATTTTATTTTTTTATTATTTTCGGTAAGTGTTTCTTTACCTCTTGAATGAAACTTTAAGTTAATCTATTTATAGTACATGACTATACTGTTACTTGATCTATTATGCAAAATGAAGAGCGTTTGTTGATCATTTTGCTCTGTTATAATATATTCAAATTTTTAAATGTTGGCAAAGCGTATTAGAGATTTGAATTTTATTGTTTTTACTGTTTTTGAAGATTGAATTGTTTTTCAATTTTAGTCATTTTAACAATGTTTGCTAACACTTTATACCATTCGTATAAAACCATTAGCTTTTGAATAATTCGTTTGAGTGTGGGGAATGAGGACGATTATCTGACAGGACACCCCGGTGCTTTTCACTATTGTTATCTGCTGCTCGTCTTTACGTCGAGAACGCATAGGCGGTGCCATATGGCCCTTGGAGTGTACTTTACTGGAAATTCTCACAATATTTTACCATCTGTCGCTTCGTTGTCTTATCAGGCTAAATTATATCCTTATCTAAAAAAATTATATACATATACATACGTAATAATGATGTTTACGCCAACAGTTTCAATCTTTGTTCGGCTTCAAAGGCTATTGTTTGCTTCTAAACCCTGAAAGGTTAATCATAATAAATAATTAAAATAGCAAAATGGGAGATGTATAAGCAGAGTTCTTTTTACAGGTTGAAAATAATGACGTTAATTAAATTCGAATAATGGCAAAAATGAAATAACCAGGCCGCTTTTTTGTGGAAATTTAGATTAGGTAGTATTGATATTGGAATAACGGTATGCTTTGAAAGTATAAAATTATTATGATTGGAAAAAGAAAGGAATGTTTATTTGGTCAATTTTAATGTGGAAGCAAATCGTGCAGCTGTGGAAGACGGGCTCGTGCTCATCGGTGGCAGATCAACAGTTGTTCCGCGTCCGCAGGTGCTAGAGCCCCTCTTTCTCGAGCAACCGTGAAGCTTTACTGAGGTCGATTTCTCCCTTGCAGGTATTGACATGGGCGACTATTCTTAAAGTGGGGACGACTATCTGGAGGGGGGCACAGAACGACCAATAACGCTGGAACTTATGATGTCATCGGAGGAGGAGACTGAATTCGGTTTGTACACAGATAAGCTCCTGAAGAAAACCAAAAGAACTAGACAGCGTGTAGACGCCGGTGAGCCGCGTAACTCCTACTCGTCGATTCCGAATTTCAGTTCGCGTCCGACTTTTCTCGGTGGCGGTAACAATCTGTACGGCGCAATTTTCACCCAACAGCAGCAGTTCGGTCTGTTCGGACCGGGGTTTGCACCCGCAAAGATGCTCAACGAGCTGCTGGGACGGCAGAAGGCCGAGAGCGGCGAAAGTGGCGAAGAGGGCAAGTTCGACTCGGTGATCCGGTGCGACGGCAGCCCGCCCTCGGGTGAACAACTGGCCCATCACATGCTCCGGGACATCCTGCAGGGCCGAAAGCACGAGCTTTTGGCCTTGGAACACGACATGCGCAACGGCCAGGACCACATCATAAACAACAACAACAACGAACCCAAGGCGGAACCAGAACGCAACGACGTCGAAGCCGCTGCCGCGATGAAAGAGTGCCTCGCCGAGGCGGGAGTCGGCGACCGACAGCAGGCCGAACTCATGGAAGAGGCCCTCAATGGCATGGAGACCGAGTCGCTGCCCTCGCCCAAGGTAGAACCCTCGAGTCCGGCCAAACCAGAAGATGCTAAGAAAGCTCGAGTCGAAAATATTGTCTCAGGTATGCGGTCAAGTCCGGCGCCTCCACAAGTTAACGGCTGCAAAAAACGAAAGCTCTACCAACCCCAACAACATGACAGTAACGCTGAACGGTATATTGATGACGAAGAAGATGAAAGTGCGGAACCAATCAGACAAAAACGCGTCGAAAAAAATCTACTCAAATCACAGCTAAGAACGATGCAAGAACAGTTGGCAGAAATGCAGCAAAAATACATGCAATTGTGTACGCGCGTTGAACAAGGGTCTGAAGAAAGTCAAGAAATTGAAGAAATACCCAGTGATAGTGAAAACAGTAAACGATCAGCGCCTCCTTCGCCCATAACCACAAGTAATACCCCTAATCAATCGACGCCAAGCTTAGCACAACAGGTGAGCAAACTTAAAATAAGCCCTCAAGGACCTCCTTTCCATAATGGCATGTTACATCATGATCACCAGCACATGAGCAGTGCCGCCGCCATGTACTTGGGCGTGAGCCACAAATTCCTAATGGAGCAGGAAGCCCGTTTGGCTAAAGAAGCAGCGGTAGCAGCAATGAACAGCGAATCATCAATCCAACAATCCCAACATCAGTCTCATCATCCATCGCAAAAACCCGAAAATATAGCAGACAGACTACATATTATGAGAAACATGACACCGACCGGTACGGACTTGGAAGGCCTCGCCGACGCTCTTAAATCCGAAATCACATCATCTCTTTCAAATTTGATTGACTCGATACTATCAAGGTTCGTTCATCAACGGAGATGTAAACAGACGGAGGCGGCGACTGCCGCCGAACAACTCAACAAAGACTTGATGATGGCCTCGCAATTACTTGACAGGAAATCGCCGCGGACCAAAGTAGTAGAACGGCCACAAGCGCCGCCGCCGCCACCCAACAGCCAGATGGTGAACGGCACGAGCGGTTGCCCTCAGATGATGCCCGTTCATATGAACAACATGCAGAAACCCAACGACCTCCAAATAAGGCCTCCGATGTTCCAGCCCCCGAAACCCCCGGCAATAAGCCAAGCTCCTCTTTTTGGAATGTCACATCCATTTTGTGTTTCCAAGCAAGAAAACCCCGAGCAGAACGAAGCACTCAGCCTCGTAGTAACTCCTAAGAAAAAGAGGCACAAGGTGACGGACACGAGGATCACGCCCAGAACGGTCAGTCGCATCCTCGGCCAGGACGGCATCGGCATGTCTCCCGCCGCCATGGAGCCCAACACGTGCAGTTCTCCACGACCGCCCCCATATCACCAGCCGCCGCCGATGTTGCCCGTCTCCCTTCCGACCTCGGTGGCGATTCCCAACCCCGGATTGCACGAATCTCAGGTCTTCTCGCCCTATAGCCCCTTCTTTCATGGACCAAGTCACGGACACCACATGGCGATGCAGGTTTGTGATTGAATTTGTTTTCATTTCAGGAACAATGTGATTATTACTTGGGGTTGCAGGCATCGTCATCACCACCTCGCATGCACAAAATCGAGCGAGAATCGCCTCCAATTCACCACCCCCCGACGCTTTTGCACCCCGCTCTCCTGGCTGCGGCCCAACATGGGGGCTCTCCCGACTACGGACAGCTAAGGGCGCCGTCCGGGGGCATGAACATGGACAACGGCGATAGAAATTCAGATTGTAACTCAGGGGACATCACCTATGATGGAATGCAGCCTACTATATCCTTTTTATGCAAAGATTTTAGTAAAAATCTTAGTAACCACCATGTACGTATTTTTTTATTCTCGTAATTTAAATCGTATGGGTTTTTGAAGGTCTTCTTTTAGACCTTTCCCCTCCGACTCAAGTATAATAACACTCGCGATTAAATACTACGAGAATCCCTATGATTTAATCCATTTTATTCTTGATCGAAATCAGAACGGAAGAATTCAGTACATAGATGGCTACGCTTATTTTTGAACTAAATTTTATATAATACAGAAAAGTTTCTATCAAATTGATTCGTTCGCCGCGATATCTATTATTAGTCGCTTTGTAACGGCGAGTTAGATCACTTTATGAATACTTGATATCTTCGTCTTAGTGTATGAGAGTATCGTGTTCTCTAACATGTGGTTAAGAAAAAGAATAAGTTATAACTACACATGCTGAAATTACTAGTTTGCTCTTTTACTTATCAATTATTTCTGCAGAGATCTCAATTTTTTCTAAAATAAATACTGCAATTTAAACGAATAATGAATGAAATGAATTAAATTGTACGGACTCGAATAAAAAATGATACAAATGATAAAAATCAATTTTTTTGATTATCGTACTACGTGGACTTTTTCTCTTTCCCACCTATAGACAAATATTTCCTTAACTCCTGAGCACTCGTCAACACTGACACCGATGCATCTCAGGAAAGCCAAATTAATGTTCTTCTGGGTTCGGTATCCGAGCTCAGCAGTACTAAAAATGTATTTCCCCGATATCAAGTTCAACAAGAACAACACTGCCCAGCTGGTCAAATGGTTCTCCAACTTCCGGTAAGTAATTGTTATTACTTAGTTTAATTTTTTGTTTTAATTGTCGCTAGAAGATTCGGTTGTCATCTTCGAGTTGATAATATAATATCTTCGAGGTGAATATTATGTGGGACGAAACTTTTCTCTAAAAAGAACCCACGCATTACACGACGATAAAAAACTTTTCCGAGGGTTTTGATTTAAAAGCAGCAACGAAACGAATACATGCCAACTAGTAAATGAAACGGCAACGCTTTGTTGAAAGAACTGCTGCATGTATGTAAGCTCGAGGGCGAAAGGAGCATTCGTGTGTCAGTGGTACTAAATTATAAAAAAATCCAGTAGGTATACATTAAAGTTTTAATAAAATTTATTATAAACCTCGTCGGTAATGTTCGAAATATACGGACAAAAGCTTCGACAAAAGCTTAGCAGAAATAAGTTATTGTTGTATGTTTAAACAGATGGACCTCAAGTGATAAGATAAGAAATTCAATATCGCACGCTTTAATCTATCCAATTTAGTAATAAAAGAATATGAAAATTGCCTTGCGTTTGATAGGTTTATCAGATATCGTTGAATTTACATAAAAACATTGAAAGTTACTTCAGTAATCGATCGATGATAAAGCGAAGCACTCTAATTACTCTGTAGTAAACAGTGAAAATTTTTGACGAGACCTTAAAACCTGAAGAAGCTTCTCCGCTACAGAATGCTCAATTCATAGTTAAACTTTTTTTTAATTAGCTGCATTCTGTCTTTGTGAAACTTTATGCAACGGAGTATGCAGCCTTAAATGAAAAAATCCCTACAGCATTAGCGGGCTGCTCAATTAAAAATAACTTAATTAAGGTCTTGAGACTAATTAGTAGGGTAGGCATTTTTCTTTTGGGATGTAGTTCCGTCTTTCTCAGTCTCGTTAGCTTTGACATCAAATTAGTCATTAGCGAAGTAAATCGTACATTAATTTTTCTCAACCTCTAAAACATACGTAAGTTGCAGCCCGAGCTTTCAAGCTTCAAACAACAATTTATTTATTAATTACTTGTAATTTACTTAATGATGGAAGCCTTCCACAAAATAACAGATCTTTACTTCAAGATAACACTAATGTAAGTGAGTTCGTAATTGAAGATCAATCAGTGCAATCAATTACCAATTAAGATAATTAATTTGCGATATAATTATGTGGTAAGACGGGAACGGAACGGGCGTGAAAAACGCAGGGTCCGAACCCATTAAACCCCATTTCCGGTCACTTTAGGCCAATTTACCCCTCAATATGAACATTCACCTAAGGAGCAAATTCCCGTCTTCTGCGTCTAATTTTTCAATTTCATAATACATCTCGGATTACGAAAAGAACTCTAGAGGGCGACGTTCCAAACAATAACGACAATTCTGCATTGTTAAGTAGATTCCAGGAATATGCCTCTAAGTTTGTTTACGCTAATTAGTCATTGCTAATTAAAAAACACTGTATTGAACAAGTTTTTAACAAGTCATACTTTACAAAGAATGCATCTGATATTTATGGTTGGCTGATTAATGTGAAAATTTTATACCGATACACATTGGGATAAACCTAACTTTTCAAGGTGTTATGGCAAACTGAAAAAAGTAAGAAGTGTATAATTCATTTTAATTCCCCACTCGACCACTTATCAGGTAGTTTAGCAATCAAGTATCATGGGACACTTTTCTCCTAAGCACCATCAATACCCTCGCCTACCAAATAATGAGCAAATACATCAGGATTTCGCGCTTTCAAATCCAAACTGATGTTGGAGTAGGATTAGTTATAAAATTTAAAACGTAACAAATTTAAATATTTCGTGTAACTTTTTACACAAAACATTATTAATTTTATTTTATTATTATCCTCACAAAATGTATTACAGACTTTGATCCAATTTGAAATTTCATAATAATTGCGAGTTTATTTCACTAAAAATTGACTGAGATTTTCACAAAATAATAATGTAATAATAATGTAATTTCAAGAAAGCGCACAAAAGCTTCAGATCATCATTTGTAATTTCGGTAATCACTTTCACCGTAGCATCGATGACACGTTAATTAGTTAATTGGTACAAACAACTTGTTATGAAACAATTGTTTGGTGAAATTTATGTGTAATTTGAATAATACATGTATAAGTAGCCAATAATTCAATAGTTTGTTTTAGTGATTACGAAGTAAAAAAAAAAGTATTTATTCTGAATTAAGAAAAATCTCGAGAAAAATCAATCTAAAAATATATTTTTACAAAAATGAATTAAACTACCGGATACAATTCTGAATTTTCAGTTTAATTAAAAATTTTGAGAAATTTTTGAGCTTGTTTTTTACAGTAAAAAATTCAAAGTAATTTTTTTTTCCCAATTCAGGTAAAAACAAAGAAAATACTTGATACTTTTTATTTTATTAGTGATTTATTTAAAATAAAACAATAAATAACAAATATTTGTTAAAAAATAAGAAGCTGTTTGCTTGTTTATATTTTCTTTTTAAATAAATAATCAGATAAACCTAAATATACCAACATAATAATAAATATTGACTTAAGCATTTCCCCGTAGTAAAGCTAAAAATTAAAAACTAAAAATAGAAAATGTGCAGCTTCCATTTTTTCTTTGGAAAGTAAAGAGAACAATACACAAACCTTGCAAAATATAAAATGAAAACATTGGGATAGCTACTCCTAACGGTTTTATGCACTCAATTTGAACATCTGCCTGAAGCTCACCTATACCAGTATTGTTCAAATACCATGTGCGCGCCCTTTTCGTTAACTTCTTTTCCAAGCAGGGATGTCCAAATTCACAAAGATTGCTTCACAATTTTTTTTTTGTAAATTAATTACTATTTAATTTTCTTTTATCATCTAATAAAATAGTGTTGAGTTTATTAACATTGCGATAATAGAACAATAAAATTAATTAAATACAGACACAATTACATCAATAGTAATGGGCCTTAATCTGTAACTTTAAAAAAAAACTCTTAAATTTTAACAAGTTGTAATTTCCAAAAAAAAAAGAAATAAAAAAGGTGATGGGATGTTCCTATAACAACAAATTTTAAAAACCTCTTAAAATTAACAGCTTCCATACAAACCCCGCAATATGTATGAAATATGTAATAATCGATATTACATGTATAATTGTTATGGTTGGTTTTTGTTTTTTTATGGCCTTGATAAATCCTTCTTCATGACTTTTTTAATTATTTTTTTCGTAAACTCCGGGTGTTGAATTTTGGTCATCCCTGTGTAGTTTCTTGCAAACGTTAAAGGCACGCGTCTCAAGACGCTGCGGGAACGTCTTGAAGGGTCTTCGGGACCCTTCGAATCGACTTGGGGAGGGTAAATCAAAAAGCAGCTGTTAAATCTTTTGTCAAGTCGTAACGTCTTTTGCCTTGAAGAAACCGTTGCCGTGTGACTTACTCGGTGGGAAAGTAAGTCCTTGCAAGATTTCCCTCAACAATTAGGGGGTCTTTAGCGCACCTTCTATACAAAAACCAGCTTAGAGCATACCTGCATTTCTTGAGTAACGCTAGCAGCAGGTGATTTTTCAATAGAATGATGTTCTTTGAATGCAAAACAAATATTTGATGCGGGCTTGAACTCACTACAGGTCAGAGAGATTTAGGTAAAAACACTTTCGAAAACCATTCTGAAACGGTGCAAACCGCGAATGTGTTTAATCGAAAGCAACAGTTGTTAGCGTTAATAATATAACATGGCTAATACAACCATATTAATTATGTATGCCCAATTGGCCTATAATTGGCGTTCGGATTCAATGACATGACACTACCATGTTTAGGCAATATTAATACCGTTTAAACACAAACATTTCTATTATTATTATAAGCAAAGTGCTAATTGCTTTAACCGATGCGGTGACGCCTCTTTTGACTGCTATCATTTGGTCATTTGCAAGTCTTTTAGTTTTGGAAAACTGAATTCGGACTGCAATCTAGGAGACGCCCGTTGAAGTGACACAATTGAATCAAATGGCATCACCATGATTGCTGTAATTGCCATTTAATTCATCGATCTACATTCCATTACGTAGGTGGTATGCATAGCTCACAGGTGGCATGTTAAATACTATAATCGGTACTTAACGTAAGACGAGACGAGCATTTACAAAATTACATATTTTAAAAATATTTTTCTTGACAATACTTTCAAATGTCTTGTTTATTACTGACTGCACAATCGATCTATTGCTCATCTTCAATATTCTTTACATCAGTGAATCGAAAAAGTAACATGTTTTAAGAAAAAAACTTACAGATAAGTAAATAGTTAAAAATTCTGGTAATTAATGATTTTTATTTACTGTCTGAAATTAATTAGCTAAAGAATGAAGTCTATAATTAAAAACAGAATAGATAAAAAAGTAGCGTAACCTATTACGGAATTGCAATGGGAGAAACAAAATAAAACAAAGTGATTTTCAAGACTGTTTTTAGTTTTTTACCTATTTTATACGTTGTTGGACATAAAGACAGATATCTGAGTTATTAAATGCTTTTAACCAAGAACAAAGAAAAAGAAAAGGATTTGAAAGTAACAATACATTTTACTTAAATTTTAAATACTTAAAAAAATAATAAACTAAACATTATGAAGTTGTTTGTTGTTTAAAAAAATTGTGGCTCTGTACATTGTAATAATTTTTGTAGGAGGATAATTGATTAAAATGTCGTCTTAATTGTTCCAGGGAGTTCTATTACATCCAGATGGAGAAGTATGCCAGACAAGCAGTTTCCGAAGGTGTGAAAAACGCTGAAGATCTGCATGTCGGTGGTGATTCCGAATTATACCGGGTGCTCAATTTGCACTACAACAGAAACAATCACATCGAGGTATGGGGACCTCAGGTTCGTGATTTTAACCGAGACATCAAAGTGCCAAAACCCGACACAATCCATCAATCAAACAATCGTTCCTAGTCAAAAAATTTTTTGTTTGCTTTTAGCGCAGATGTCTTCGGCAATGTCACGTATCTGCCGTGTTTTCTTTTATTTTGATAGTCTCCTTCTCCTGATGTTTCCATTTAGACACAAAGCAAAGTAGACTAATCGCCGTGTCCTGTTCCAGGTTCCTTCTAACTTCCGGTTCGTCGTTGAGCAGACGCTTCGGGAGTTTTTCAAGGCCATCCAGGAGGGCCGGGATGCGGAGCAGTCGTGGAAAAAGTCCATCTACAAGATCATCTCGCGGTTGGACGATCCGGTCCCGGAATACTTCAAATCCCCGAATTTCTTGGAGCAATTGGAGTGACCGGTTGGCCGAACCGAAAAGCCGGTATCCAGCGGTAGCCAGTGGTTACCGTGCGGTACCATCCGTTAGACACGGCAAAAACACCAGAGAGAATCGGTGACACGTGACAAAACTGTCAACAGTTTATATGTTGTTTTGCCGGGAATGAGCTTGGAGGACGCCGCTATGACGCCATCTTCGAAACTTGTTCCGGACACTCTTGTTAAATAGTTGTGTTTAGTTGACAGAAAGACAATTTTATCGCCTCAGGCTTTATGTTCGTTCAAACGAACAGTGAACACAAATCAATCAATTTTCCAGTGATTACCTGAATATTTACCGGATAGAATTTTATGACGTCAAGTCTTTCGTTTCTTTTCAACCAGCAGTCATCAAGTTCAAAATCTGCACTCTCATTGCGTTACTTCTGGCATTATTATGTTCGGTGCCACTGTAAACTGCCCCCTTTTTCCTCCTTGTATATAAAGCGACTTGTACATAGTATTTATCACTTAATTTTATTTATACCTTGTATTATTATTATTATCTCAACCAAAGTTTTTATTTTACTAGTCCCACATAAAATTATTCCCTTTTGAATAATTTTACGTAAACTGTCAGTACCAAACTTTGAACACAACAATACAACATTTCAAAGTTTCGCACTGAAAAAAAGATTTATTGCAGCAATTATTCTTCCACTTTGTATCAAATACAACTCGGAAGTCTAATTCCTGTGATTTATTCGGTATTAAGTAGGTATGCCTTGTTTTGTATTTATTATTTTGTACCCCGACAACTCCTTAATCTGTTTATTTTATTTAGTTTTAGACTAGTTGCTATTTTTCTTTCTTTATTTTTGTTAGCATACCTACCTAATTACCAATTTTATTTTATATTTTAGTTTATTTTAATCACTTGCACAATCAAATAGTGTAGGTTCTACACGATGGCAAATACAGTGTGAGGCAACTAGTCAGTAAAAATAAAATGTATTAACTTTATTTTGTTTTATTTTTGTTTATTTATTTTTGGTTTGAAGACAGTTTACAGTGTGATGATTCGAGTACAATAATTTTGAGCCATAAATCGTAAATTGTACATAAATTTGGAGCTCATGGTTTCCTTCACATCCCGCAATAGTTGAGGTCACATACACAATCGAAGGTCCCGAGAGCCCTTAACTTAGCCTTTATGGTGAGGCTAGGAGGTCGTGATTTCGCTGTTCCTAAAATCCTATATTCGATATACTGCCGAAATTGTAAGACTGCCATTCACTTAAGATTGATTTAGCAGTTTTGTTGTCGTTACGGGTTTATTTGCGTTTCAAAATTAATCGTTTGGATGTTTGTGAAGTTGTGTTGATTTTTTGGTTTGTTCTCGGGACCTATATCGGTACATTACATAAGAAAAATAAAAAACAAAATTTAAAAATTAGATTAATCTAAATAGTTATTTATTAAGATTTAAAGTATATAACGTTGTCGACTGTAAAGTACCCGTAAATGCTGATGGTTTTCAAACAAGCAAACGCTCGGCTCTTCAAATCCAAATAATGGTTATTATTAAACATATAAAATGGTTGTAAATAAGCTTCTCTCCAATTCAATAAATGTTTGTCTGGTAGTTGATGCACATATTCGGTGTTAATTTTTAAATATATTAAGAAATAGCGAGCCGAGTATTCTCCAAGTACAAAAGTTTGTAAACCGTTGGCGTGTGACAAAGGGATAATGAAGAGACCTAAGTGCTTTAATTTAAATTGTTGTTTAGAACAAATCCTGCAGATTTTTACTTGGCGGCGGGCTGGTGGTAATGATGGGCAAGAAGGAATGATAGGATTACACGGTGTTTTGTCTTGGTGGTAGCTGATGGGTTCTCTTCTTGTTTATGATTCCGCCATCAGTCCGTATACTTGACAATGAAGACCTCAAAAAGTTACTGTTGGTTTTAACAATTCACCCAACTTTAACTTTGATATAAAAATCACAGCATTTACCACTGATGATGATTATAATTGTAATAACACAAAAAATATGATAATAATTGAGCTAGTCGGCTCACTTCAATTCGCGAGAAGCCCAGGGCTGTCCGAATTGTTGAAGACAAATCCAACAGATGAATTCAGAAAAGGCCTGAATAAGGTCCCGGAGGAATTACATTGCTTTCTGGATGAGACTGTCTAAGTAATTTTTGAGGTCGCTCCAAGAGCCCCATTGGGGGTGGTAGTGTAGTATCCCTTCCTTAGGTAGGACCCCAACATGATTCCGATTCGGTTTTCAATTCTGAGTATTGCAACTTTTGGCCATTTCGAGGATCTTTTGTGTTGAATTTTAAGTTTGCATCGTTTGGTTCCATATGCACACACATTCGGATGACATCTTGGCACGGGGGGTCATCTCCGCGGAGGCCACGGTATGCGTGTGGAGGTCGTTTTTCTTCTGATTTGGTTACAGGAGGATTCTGCTTTACAGGTTCAAAAACACTGTTCGGAAAAAACGTTTAGGTCACCGGTTCAAAAATGATACATAAAAATATCACGAAAAAAGTACAAGCTTATTTTTAAGCACCTCTGCGCCTTAAAATTAAATTTCGAAGCAAAAATGATATGAGTGTGTATAACCAAAATCTGCCTTATTCTATTTTCTTATGACGAAAATCTCCTACCGTTATAGCGCTATTAATTTGCTAGTGTGTATCGTTCTTCATCACCTGACACTGACGATTTTTAACCGTTTCCATAAAATTAATTATCAACTAATCTAGTCCAATATGTAATACATAGAATTTTGTGTGGGTTGTAGTATACATGTACAATTGTTGGTAAACCGCCGGGTGTCTCCGTTAACTTCGCCTCAGTTCCCGCTTTCTTTGCGAGCTCTGTTGCGTTACCGTTATCGTTGCGTTACAGCGTAGTCACTAGTCGTCGACGTCTTGATTTACCGTGTCCGGTCGCGTCGCGACTCCCAACCTTCGCCCCTGCGCCCAATTAACCGTAGTATTCGGGGGACGAAGGCGTCGCGACGCACGACATCCCTTAACAACAGCACCTCCAACACACTCATTTGGTTTTGTAGCAAACGTTGGGTTGCGGCAGAGCCGGTCCTCGGGAGCGTTCTCAATCTGAAATAGTCATAAAAAAGCCACACTGAAACTGAAACAATAGCAAATGAAGGCAACCAACCAAAAAATACAGTTTATCGAAATTTTCTAAACCGGATACTTACTCATTCAAAAATTCCACTGGGCCAATTCGTCCGTTCAAAAAGTGCCTTCAAAGTTGTTTTTACGAAAAAATTACAAAATAAGGGCCCTAAATAGACACAACGCCCAACCAAAACTCTCCCGGAGACTTGCCCTGCCGACTGTACTTTTACTCGGTTTCCATCAGAGACACTCGGTTACATAAACATAAGATTATTTCATAAATATTATATTGTTATGCTAAGGTGGCCGAAACGAGGTACTCTCTCGCCCAGGCTATACTATTTGTGGTATATAGTAACTTTGATGATTAGAAGTAGATAATAAACATACAGATTCAATGGTTTCAGTTACCCATGTTACACAGATTACGTTAGCTGTTATTGTTATTTGTTAAGGCAAGCGCAGCTGTAACGCCTCCTTCGACCACCGGATTTTTGGAAACTGCCACACTCTGTACATACACACAGTGCGAGACAGCATTCCGTTTAGGCATACACCACCCTTCCAGTCGAGGCAATTCACGCTAAATTCGAAATTGTGATACCGCAAGTAGCCACAATGCAAAGGTTTCCACTTTACACGTGCAATACGAAGGAATGCCGCTGTGGTTGCGCTCGCCATCCCTATTAAGTTTAATTTCACGTCACCAGATGACTCTTTGGTCTTCCTTGTTAATACTCGACAACGACTCTATGTGACAATCGTCATGTTCAAGCCACTGATATGTCAAATTTTGGCAACTAAATTTCTGGAAATGCGACTGTCCAAGTCGCATAGATACTTTAAATCGAATTTACCACTCATTTGGCTATTATTCACAAATAATTTTAGGTTTAAATTTATAGCCCGACTCGAATTCTCGTTGCCCAACTCGGTTTGGGTCTGGTCAGTCGGGCGTAATCTCGGATTGAAAAAGTGGCGGGTTGTCGAGATGGGTCACAGTCACTGGTGTTAAGCGCCACGAGGCTCCGAACTACAGTATAATTATAAGGTTAGGCATTGCGTCGATAGAGAATCGAATAAGATTGTATATTTAGTACAAAAATGTGAAAAAAATCGAGATAGCTCAAAATTTAATTTCCCGCTCCCATCTCTGATCCGATCCGATGGTTTATATGTGTAAAAATTTAAGAGTATTTTTATATTTATATTGGTGTAAATCAAAATTTGGTATTGACAAAATTATTGTAGAGATTTTAGGTTGATAAAATTTAATAAAATTAAGATTTAGGAATTTTTAAATGAATTTGTATATAAAAATTTATATATAATATATAGAGGGATGCTTCAGAGATGGGTGCTATGTCGGTATATGCGTTTGCATGGGGACGTGGCGACGTATACTATACTATATACGTACAAAGTACTCATAGTGTGCGATGATAGCACTTTCCTACGTTGCTTTTGTTTATTTAGCGTGTGCCGTATCCATGTTACATTAGACAATTTTACTATTTGGTGTACAGCAATTGTTTCGACCCCCAGAAGGGCCATGGCCCCATGGGACAGTCGAGATGTTGTGACTGTGTTTTCATTGAGCAGTATAATAAATATATACATTTATTTGGAAATATTGACTATTATTTATCCCTCTGGTACAGTAATGTCCCAATCCAAATATACACTGTCGGTTATTAAATATGATCAATATTCTACAGTATTAAAATAAAAAAACTAAACACAAATTTATTTAAAATGTAGCAAATAAGTATTGAAAGATCAAGACAATTTGTAATCGAGTCATCTTTGCCTTCGAAAATGTATGTCTGTGAAAGGTCAAATAAAAATGATAAGTCGAAAGATGAAACGGTATAATCAAAATAGTTACTTATTCTACGAGTTTGAGTGTAAATCGGACGCATTATTTCACAGAGTGAATTTTTAAACTACGAGTGTAACGAGGTGGAGTAAAGCGTCCGATTTACACTCAACCGAGTTGAATACAACATTTTATTCTTCGAATTAGACTCAACAAGACTTAAACTTGCTTTAAATCTGTTAAAAATAATTTGACGTTTCGTATTGAGAAATGTCAAATAGTTCTCAAAACTACTTTACACGGGAGAAAAACTGTAAATTTTGACAGTATCGAAAAATAAATATATTTTTTTAATATAAAATGATTTTATTAACTAAATTTATGATTTACCTTCAAAAAAGACCGGTCCTATTATTATAAGTCAGCGAATAATTCAGCCCTTTTTGCCGATTTACCTTTCGACTTGTCATTTTATTTAACGTTTCACGTGCAGTTAGTTCAAAAACAGACATACATTTTCGGATCCAAAGTTGACTCTATTACAAATTATGATGATCTCTCGATACAAGCACAATTTTTATACATACAGAAAAAGAAAGATGATCAAGACTCAAAGATATTAAAGATATTATAGATATATAATAAAAAAAAATATTTTGAACTAAAAAATTAAAAAACATAGGTAACTAACTATATTTTCTATACCTATAAAATGACTGTTGTTTCCTGTATTTACTAACGTTAGAGTTTTGTATAGGCAACTAGAAATTCGCAAGTGTATAACAGGTGTCCGTTTACTTTTGGAGTCTTTGTATGATAGATTTTCAAGCGCCTAACAGAGGACGCCACCACATTCAGTTTGATGGTTAATTCAGCTGTTGAAAGCTTGTGCTACTCCTGGTCAGATGGGAGTATGTTTCCAACTTCAATAAAAGCTCTAGACATCACAAACTTATTTTATTCAAGTTCAAATAAATCTTTTCTAATTGGAAAAAAAAGAAAAACAAATGTAACAGTCAAATTTTAGGAACATATTGATATTCTTCGTAAAAATTAGGTGCGTAATATTACAAAGAAGTGAAAAAGAAAATAAAGCGTTACATAAAAGTCATCCAAATTTAAATTGTTTCAAACAGTGCTGTACAGGGCGCTGCATTTTGGATGTCCGAATAGGGAATCTCCGAAACTAAGATGTGTTTTTCAGTTATTGGTTTAGCCGTAATAAAATAAACTTATATTTTTTTAAATGGGAATCATAGGCGGCTAAGGAAATTTTGAAAAGCTTATTTTTCTGATCTAAAAAATATAAATTTGTAACAGAATATTTTTTTATAATTATACTTAAAAAGTGAAATACATATTTTGTTTGATAATAGTTGACCATGAAAAAACTATATCACTCCAAATGTGTAAATAATAATTAATAAGAGTTTTGTGAACTGTTAAAATAGATGAAAAAATTGATAAAATTATAAATATTTAAAAAATACGATGCGTTAGAAGTATTGAACAAATATGCGAGCGCCTCAGATCAAAATTATCACATATTTTTAAAAAATCCAAAAATAGGAAAAACAAATGTGTCAACAGTCAACACAATTAGAAAAAAACATTTTTTTGATGATCTAATGGAGGTAGGATAACGTTCCACATAGACGGAATTTGGGTATTTGAATAGTCATATCGTCATTTTTGTGTCATATAAAATATATTTTATGGAGGAATTAAAGCAGCCTTTTTTTACAACACTATGTATCACTAGAAGTTACAATGGTAATGTTAGCTTGTTTAAAAACAAAGAAATGGTATTAGTCGCCAATAAGTTGATTTACGATTTATTTTGCATTTTTTTCATTACTTAGTACTTAGAAAACTGTTTCATTAGTGACACTGGTTGAATAATATAGTTTAAATCCTTTTAGTTGAAGATGCAACATTTTTTCATGGCCAACTGCGAACAAAAATTAAAGATAATTTTTTGCTAAAAATGTAATATAATAATTTGTTACAAATATATATTTTTTAGATAAGAAAAAAACAAGCGTTTTAAAAATGACATAGCCATCTATGATTCCCATTTGAAAAAATACAAGTTTATTTTATTACGGATAAACAAACAACTGAAAAAAATGTTAACTACATTATTAAATTCTACATAAAAAGTGCCTGCATAATGTCTTTATTACAAATCTGTGTCTTCTATAATAACGAAGATATGAATTTTTTTAGATTAACTGTTTAACTAATTTAACTATTAACTATTTATCGAATTGCTTTAACCGATTAATTTGGATTAATTATTTGGCTGATAAACTAATTAACCTGTTTAAATTTTATGGCCAGTTTGGTCGGCCAAATTATACAGCACTAGTTTCAAATTTACCATAGGTATAGTTAGTACATCTAGAAATACATATTTGCTCCCACAGCGGAACGTAAATAGAGTAATTCTAAGCCAAAACGATCACTTTTAAAACTCATTGTTTCTGATTTTCGTAAATTTAAGATATGTTATAGAATGTGTAAAAATAAGTGATACGCATTTCACAGTTTTTAATTTTTTCAATGAATGTTGAAAAAACAGGAATGTACAAAATTAAGTATCTCGGACCAAAAAGAATTTTTATCTAAAGAACATATCAACATATTGAAACGATTTATCTTAAATAATAGATTTAAGGTTAGGTACATTACGGACGTGATAATACATGTATTCTAAAAAATTGTTATTAATAAATAGTTTAAAAATATATTGTCTAAACAAGAAAAATAAACAATTACGCAGGATTTTAAAATTCTCAAAAAATTTATGTAAAAACTATCACATTTTTACTATGTCTTCACATAAATTTCAAGAAGAACGTTTTAAAAATGGCGAAAAAAAAATTTTTTTTGAGAGCGTTGCATAGTGTATGGTCGCTTAAGATCGCCTGAAAGTAACGTTTCCTTAGAAACTAAATAGAACAATTGCCAATAACCGTCAATAATAAACTATTCTAAAAAAAACACAATTTCCAATAACTTATTAACATTTATTTTTCAAAAAATATCAATAATAAAAACAAATTTCTCGGTTGAGTAAATATTTGACAAATATTTCACATATTACGTTTTGCTATACAGGTGTGCCAAAATTCCCGGACCAACGTGACATGGCATGTAAGGTAAGATACCAGAAACATGAAAAAAATGTTAAAAAAATTCAATGTCAATTTTTTTTTACGAAATTTGACATATGTATAGGTACAATAATTTTGCCAATAAAAGCCACAAATAACATTAGACAGAGTTACAATTTAGGATACAGCTTCCTTGTTTCCTCTTCTAATAGCCTGTAGTAAAAAAACATAGAAAATAATTTTTCCAACAGAAACAAATAAAGTCAAAGTGCAAAATTTAAAATCTCATAACTTCGAAACTTTTATAGATATTTTTTTTACATTTGCTCCATGCTCCTAGTATCTTACCTTACATGGCATGTCACGTTGGTCCGGGACTTTTGATACATCCTGTATATATAATCGACAAGTTGAAAGACTTTGCGATTTTTTAATGATTAGTCGAGCGAAGCTCATAAAAAGTACGCAAAATCTACACACTTTTATTCTAATATCAGTAAATAGAATAAAAAAATATAGAGAGTGCTCTTCCTCGACCGAAGAATTTGTATTTATTATTGATATTTTTTGAAAAATAAATGTTAATAAGTTATTGCATATTATGTGTTTTCAGTTTTATTAGTGATAGTAATTGGTAATTTTTGTATTTAATTTCCAAGGAAACGCTACTTTCAGGCGATCTTAGGGGATCATGCAATATGCAGCGCCCTCAAAAAAATATTTTTTTTCAGCCATTGTTAAAACGTCCGTCTTGAAACTTATGTGAAGATATAGTAAAAATAAGAAAGTTTTTACATAATTTTTTAAAGAATTTTAAAAACCTCCGTAATTGTTTATTTTTTTGTTTAAACAATATATTTTTAAATTATTTGTTAATAACATTTTTTTAGAATACATGTATTATCACGTCCGTAGTGTAGCTACTTATATCAATTATTAAAAAAAATCGTTTCAATGTGTCTTTTTGTTCTTTAGATACAAATATTTTTTTTACATAGAGCTTAATTTTGTACATCCCTGTTTTTTCAACATTGAAAAAATAAAAAAACAGTGGAATATTTTTACACGTTCTATAACATATCTCAAATTTACGAAAATCAGAAACATTGACCCATACCCATACAATACCATAACCCACCACCGCAGGTCAAAATTCTACACTTCATTGTATTGAGAAAAAAATTGTTTAGGATCTTTTTATGATGATTCAGCTCGGTAGCAGGCTACTTGTGGTTGATCAGAAGTTGATGACACTCATAACTTTGTTTCCAAATATTTTTAGATCTACGATACAAGCAATAACAAAAAATCGAAAAACGGCAAATAGGAAAACTATTGAAATAAAAATTTGTCCTTACATATGCTTGATGACATAACAAAGGGAAGACTTTGAATTTAATTTAGTATTTTGCTTAATGAGGTTTATATTAAGATTTAATTAGTGCATTCAAAAACCAGTTTTAAGTATCTAAAACCTAAGTAAATCGAACAAAGTGTTTAGCAATTCGATAATTCTGTACATACCTACTTGTACTTGCATTTTTTTTTAATTACGACAGTTATTATTTAAAAAATTGTAAAATAAAACTGTGTAATTAGTCGTATTAATGTGGTTAACTGTAAATAAGTGGCTTATAATTGTCCTGGTAATTTGCTTAAATAAAAATTATTATTAGCAATAGTGATTTAATTGGTTGATTTTCTGATTTGTAGCACTAACATTTGTATGTTTAATACATTACACGTAAGTTTATAAAATATGAAGTTACCTGTTCGTTTTCTCTAGAATCAAATAAAATAAAAAGTTTTAAAAAACGTAGCCAACTAAGTAATTATTTTTAACGCAATGTATTAAAAAATCCACTATCCATCCACAAAACATAAAACTCATAAAAGTTTAAATTCAATACTTTACAACTGGTGTAATAAATTATAACATAACCGCAAATGGCATTTATTCAAATGTGTTTACGCATCTGTCATATGCATCGATTGTTAAATGTTCAATTAACCATCCTGGCAATTTTATTCTTTTCAATGTTTTAAAGTCGATGTGCGATTAAATTTACATGCATGTTTCAATAATAACTTTCGTTTCCTTTAATTTTTTTTAAAGTAATAAGAATAAGTAATTTGCATGTTTCATCACAACAAATACAATCATAAATTTCTTCTTTCTCTTCACAATCATATTTTATTCATCATCAACGTTTAGTTTACTTCCCCGACAATTCTTCAACTTGTCACAATATTTGTTGTTTCAGTAGTCAATAAAAAACCCAAGTTTCTATTAAAAAAAACATTCACCATGTAGAAATAGTAAATTGTGTGGTATGTAACCAAAATCAAATAACACTAAATTTGTACAGTCTAATAGGCTTGTTCAAATTATCGCAGTAGGTATTTACAAAAATATTTTGATATTACCTTGTTTTTAAAAATTTTAAAGAACACAATTACAGAAAATAGTATATTATTATTAAACAAGTTTAATAAGAGAACCTATTGTCGCACGAAAGAGTGCGGCAATAAGTCTTATATCTGTCTTCATTTTTTCAAGTAAAAAAAAAAGATAAAATTGAAAAACCTTGCTATTTAGGAAATTTTGTATTCATAGCATGTCGCTTGATATCTAGTAGGTACTGAGAATTCAACTTTTTATAAACTTCTTAGACACTCGTTTATTAAATACTCGCCTCGCTCGTGCCTAATATAAAACATGTGACTGAAGTGTCATTTATAAGTTTATATATAACTCTTGCTGCATAATACATATTATTTAAGAATATTAATTTTTATACTGAGCACTGATTTCAGATAGTACCTACAGTTTGATTCTATGTGATTTAAGGTGTTTGTGAAATTAGTGATACATTTTTTCACAATTGTCATTTTTATTTAATTTTTGTATCCTTTTTGAGTGTACAAATTACACAATTACATTGATAAGTTTAAGTCTATTTTCAAAACAGATAAAATTAGAAATATTAAGTAATTGCATGTTTCGTTTTCGATAGCATCCGCTTTGTTTTTTAAAGTAGGTGGTACACTGGTACACAAATTACTTATTATCTGTTTTTTGTTCTGTAGAAAAATATATTAAACAGTATTTTTAAACGCAACTATTATCTCTTATTCTGTATAGAATATAGATCGGTTTCCTCTTTTGTTTAATTTTTTTTAAATTGACTAAATAGTTATTAGCCACGTATGCTGGTTCCGGAGTAATTAACCAGATGCTCACGACAATCAGATATTTAGTTTGTTTCTGGTAGGTAAGACGAATTTTTGTATGCATAATAAATGACATGAAGTTCTAAGCACGTGACTAATTTACCTAACTATTATTTAACCCGCCCCTAATTATTTTTTTATTGAACATTGAAAAACGGGTTCTTGTAATGTATCAAAATGCCGGTAGCGGTCTAATTGTAGCAATTTCAGCGGCGATTTCATCACGTAAAATTATTGATTTCAAAAGAAGCGAAATTGTCTGGAGTAAATGGACCACACGCCACAAGTGTTAAATTTGTGTACGATAAAATAGTAAAACTAATTTGCCTGATTAAAATTTAGTTATGTAAGGGTCAATTTTTGTATTGAATCATAATTTCTGCGAAAGTGAGATAAATAACGCCAGTTTTATTTTTATGAAAAAAAAACTTTAATTAATACTGTTTGTAATGAGAAAAAATAAAGCGAATACGAGTTAAGTAAACAGTACCACTGACGGAAGAAAATAAAGGATATGTGGCGCCTAAATATAACAATACCGAAGTTTATCATGTTTTACAAAGTATAGGTAGGCAAAACTTTCTTGCAACTACGAAGTACAGTTTGGCACAACAGGTCCCTAGCCAAAAATGTAGCTCAAGGAAGGCAAATAAAATTTTAGGGGAGGACTTACAGAAAAAAAGACATTACAATTCAAACGAAACCTGTATGTATTAGATAATAAAAAAGCAATATAATCAGATTAAAACAACTGTAATTTTCTTTATTCATAATCACTAATGTAATATGCCGATTACTAACCTTCTAAAGGTTGGGAAACGCATAATTAAGTCCCGTGAGCAGTAATATCATTTTATCCATTGGGCGGTAATATTACGCACAATATTTTGCTAACTTAATATTCAATTACGTCTAGGGGACTACACTGCTCCATTTCAACAATTTTATTCACAATCACTAATGTAATATGACGATTACTAGCCTATTGAAGGTTGGGAAACACATCATTAAATCTCATGAGGAGTAATAATATTGCTTCTCTTGGGCGGTAATATGCAGGATAGCCAACATTAAAAAAAATATAGGGAATTTTTTCTTTCAAATTGTCAAGTTACGCATAATATTTTGCTAAATTGCTTTTGTAGCAGTTTCTCTTACTTCTGGGGGAATACACTGACCCATTTCGACGATTTTAAGTCAGATTCACACATTATTTCAATATTTTCTTTGACATTTCTGAAATGTCAAAAATTAAACCCCATTTGGATGGACCTCAACTTTGTTAGAATTTTATTTTACTCAAATTTGACTGAAAATAATGTGATTGTGAATAAAATAGCGTACAAACCTCGCTTGTAATGTACTATTGATTACTTTCAGGGTGATGGTAGTTTTTTGTTTTTGAAATTTTTAAACTGCAATTACTCAAAACCATAAATTTCAAGTTTTTTAGTTGTTGTAAAGGGACGATATATTAATATGAAATTTTTTGTCCGTGTCGTTTAAAATCCTATTTACTATTTTATTTTCTTATACAAAAACTGTACGAAATTTTTTTTTATTTATTTTTGGCGTATTTTACATTACCTACTTAAAACTGATTTTTTTTATGTAAATTAAATGATACGATTTTCTTTTAACGTCCGACTTTTGACATTTTTGACAGTTTCAACCCTCAAATGTTGACATTTTCAAAATTAGAAAATTCATTTTTTTATAAATATGGTAATTTAATACGTTGAAAAACGTTGTATCTACCACGTGCTGTTAAAGACCATAACGACCTCGATCATTATGGTCTTGTTAACAGCCATATAATACGCAAATAACTATAATGAATGACAAAGGTATATGTTGTAACAGTAGATTAAGTTCTATGTACACACAATATCAATGAAAACTTCGAATGTTGTTCCAATAAAGTGTTGTTGAGTTGGAGTAATAACAAATGCGCAGTAGGTAGTGTAGGTACATAGTAGAAAGTCAGTGTCAAAAAAATCAGCAGTTCTGTGCTCGGCATTTATCAACCATTCATCTTCATATCAAGTCACGCATGATAAAATTAATGAGTAGTAAATATGACAAATTTCTTCTTAATTAAAGACGTAATGGCGTCAAGAGTAAAATCTTCTTGTAAAATAATGAGTGAGGTCACATATTAAATTCCGAAAATTTAATATCTAAATAAGACAATATAGGATTTAATGGTGGCACAACTAGACTGCAACACGGCCGTAACATTGCTCATAAACAACAATGCACGCGAATATAACAAATAGAACACAGTATCATATCATAAACGGCTAATATAACCGGCATGGCATTCGCCAAATTGCAACAAAACTACTTGGCAATACCTGCCATCAAAACTCACTTCCCGGAGTTATTACGGCATAAAACACGGCTCTAAACTGCACTCCGCACATGCATTTCCCCCACCGCCCAAGTCGTAAATGATATACCCTTTGCCCCCTCCAAGCCATGCCAATGCAACTCACTTCACTTGGCCGATGCAAGACTGACAGTCCGCGATAAGGTTGCACTATAACGCATATGTAAACGCACTCGAAACGTCCCGCGCGAAGAGGACCTGTTGCGCTCTCCCAGTGGTGTGCTGTGAGTGCCCCCTTATGGAGTAACATGTCCTCTGACAGCCAAGATTTTGACTCGAAGATGGACGTCAACGCTTCCAGCACGTCCGCCTCCCCCAGGACGCCCCCCAACTGCGCCCGCTGTCGCAACCACCGGCTCAAGATCGCCCTCAAGGGCCACAAGCGGTACTGCAAGTACCGCACTTGCAAGTGTGAAAAATGCCGCTTGACCACTGAGCGCCAGAGGGTGATGGCCATGCAGACGGCTCTCCGAAGGGCCCAGGCCCAGGACGAGGCCATGCTCAGGAACGGCAGCGCCCTCGACCCCACCATCATGCAGGTGCCCCAGAAGAGTCCCTCGCCCATCCACACCATCGAGAGGAGCTTGGACTGCGACTCCTCGGCCTCCTCGCAATGCTCCAATCCGCCGCCCATCATCCGAAAGATGACTCCGGTTCCTGCTGTGCCCTCGAGTACTTCCGTCAACATTGGGACGATCGGTGAGTGATATGCAAAGTTGAGCGATTTGGATGATTTGAGTGGGAAGTTTATTCCGAGCTGCGTGCGAGGGAGATAAACGAGATTAAATCGTCCCGCTTGACACTTTACATGCAGAAGCAGGCGCGCATAAATACTTACCACGTGCTAATTTGCAACGAGATGCTCACCTAACTTATTATTTTAAGATACATTCAGGCAAGTCAGAATCCTTTGCAGGAATGCTGTTGTAACTGAAAGATTCGCTTTTCGAGCTTTTGTTAATTAAAGTGTACCGGTTTTGGGAATATTGCAGTAACCGGTCAACGTGATTATGCCGCTGGGCTATAAAATTAGCTATTGATTTATTCATTTTTATTATTGGTTAAAATATAGGTGGTCTCTTCTTTTTCAGCTCTTTCTTTATCATATCTTAATTTGTTTGAGTGCAGATATCACGCACTTAGGAATTTCTGCTTTTGTTAAAAAAATTATTTAGTTGCAACAAAATAGACATAATGTTGGTTAAAAATATCATTAACAAAATAATACAATACATTTTTAGTTATAATTGTCTCATTTTGTAACAGTTGGGCGTTGATAAATAGGCGTGCAATTTGTTGTAATTAAATGGTCTCCAAGAGTTTTAGTTATTTTTAGCTACAAAATAGTATTATTAGTATTATTAAGTTTGCCAAATCTTAACTAAATATGAGAGAATACAGAATAAATTCAAAATATCTAATTAAATGTCTTTTGCTACAATTTTTCTATCCGACTTTTTAAAGAATATCAAGTTATTTGCAATACTTTTTAATTGGGGAGATACTGTTGTAGGTAGTTTATACATGAAGTGGTGTTTTTTGTCTGTGCTTTCTATACAAATACTCGTAGTTTATGAGGGATAATGCTTATTATTTGAGAATCCGAATTTAGAATTCTAGTTATAATTTATAAATATGTATGTAACAAGATTTCAATAGAAAATATGTGGAGCTATAACCATCCACCCAAACCAGTGGCGCACCCGAGACTATTATAAAACTACATATTAATATAAAATGAAAACTATCATTTTTTACGCATACATATTCATACGTTTACAACATTCATAAAGAAACAAAAATCTTTAAATTGTACATACTCGTATTTTGCCAATTAGATAATTATTATGTTATGTAGGCTTTTTGCCCACTTCCAATTTTTTTCTGGGTGCGTCTCTGACTTAAACGAAGCTAAACCATAATTAAATTTTTGTCTATAGAATTATTTACAAGTAAAGTCAAATTTCTTCACAAAAACGCAAGAACTATTTTTTTTCAAAATAAATTAGTTTCGGCTCAACGAAAGATAAACACAATAATAAAGTTGCCCTGAAGACGAACCTGAGTACGGTCTTGCCTATTTTCAGATTTAGGGGATGATAACTTATCAGCGGCGGAGGTTTATAGAAGGAGCTGTTGGAATTTTTTTTAATGATATGATATAATGATAATAAATAAATAGTTAAAATAGATATTTGTTTCACTAATGTATAAAGATTTCTGAACATAATGTCGATAAGAGCTCCACAATGCGTAATTTAAAACATAAAATAATTTTATTCTTCGACACTGTCAAAATTTACGGTTTTTCTCCCGTGTAAGGAAGTTTTGACAACTGTTTGGCATTTCTCAATACAAAACGTCAAATTATTTTTAACAGATTTAAAGCAAGTTCAAGCCTTGTTGGCTCTAATTCGAAAAATAAAATGTTGTATTCCACTCGTTTGAGTGTAAATCGGACGCTTTATTCCACGTCGTGGATGGTAAACCACTCGTTACACTCGTGGTTTAAAAATCCACTCAGTCAAATAAAGAGTCCGATTTACACTGAAACTCGTCGAATAAATAACTATTAATTATTTATTTTGTTTTTATTTTTTATTTTCATTATTTGTTTTTTATTTTAATCTTAATTGTCAGTAGTTTTTAATAAATATAAATTCCACATATTTAATTTTTTCTAAACAACTAAATGAATTTTCTACATTTGAACGTCTTTCGGTAGATTTTGTTTCAACATGTTTATCTTTCGTTGAGCCGAGTTTACTAAAATATGAAATAAATATTGGATTTTATTTATACCAAAAGTCGGTGCTGAAGGAAACTACCTAAAAATATTCTTTTGCTGAAATAGTTTGAATACATAGCAATAATTAACACAAAGTTACTATCTATGAATGTATTAATTTATCAAGAAACTAAATTGCTTAGAATTAAACTGCCACGTGTGGATAAGGTTTTGACTACTGATATTAGAAAATGTTTTATCTCTATGGATGAACAGAATTAATACTTAGATAAAACTTTATAAAAAAATTAATATGTAATATCTGTTATAAAAATGACGACTATAATTTTTCTTTCTGGAAAAAAATATAGAATTAAATTTGGATGCTGTTTTATATTTATTCTTGAATATAAGGAAAGTTTTGTATACAAGTTAGTTTAATTGTATACATTTAGTTTTACTGTAAAAATTAAAAGTCTGATATTTCCTATCTTAATAAGGTTATATGTTAGGAGGGCATCGCGAATTATTAATTATTTTGGTAACTTTTATAACACAGTAATAAAAATGAATAATGATGTACTTTTTCGACGTTTAAAACTGGGTAATTACAATTACAAACATGATCAATTCTAAATTAAAATATTTAAATATTCAAATACATATTTATGACGGGTCATTTGACTATTTTTTTCTGCACGTGTAGTGTCACTATTTTTTAACAATGTTCAGACTCTTTTTTATTTTTACCTTAAAGTTAGCAATATCAAAATATGGATATTCTTATCTTTGTATGTAAATGCACATTCCTTTCATTGTTTACATATACATATATTTTATAATTATGTATAAAGATTTTATTATCTCAAATAATCTAATTTGTGTTCTAAGTGTTCTGATCTTTTGACATTAATGCACAGTTGTTGTTTCCTGTATCTAAATTCGTCTCAATAGTTGCATCAATATTTAGAGATTGTAAAAAATCGCAAATAGTTGTTGCATTTGCCATTAAGATTATATTTTTACTGCATATTAAAGCCATAAACTAAATAAATGTGCATAATTAAAACATTTTGCATTGTATTCTTTGAAACTATTTGTGGGCGATCAAAATTACGTTTGTGAATTGTGCTTATTCACATTGTATTTAATGTTTATAACAATAGTACTTCACATATGTGGTTATTTGAAAGTTTAATTTTTTGTGACAATGAAAAAATTTGATTTGTGTTTTTAACTTATGCTACCAACATTTGAGGTTTATGAATTTTCTCGTACACATAGCTTGTAATTTTCCATTTAATTTCTATATTTAATAAGTAGTTGTCTAACAAATACATGGTGAATATAAGCAAAATGGGTATTTTTTTATGTCTAACAATAATATATTTAAACTAAACATTGTATACAATGATACTCGTAATTCAAAATATCTTTATTGCTATTAGTAAATAGTTTCATTGGAAACGATGCTAAGTCAAAACATGAATAAAAAAACAAGTATGATTTTTATTAATAAAATAAGACAATTTTTTATGTGGGAAACCAACTTTCTTATCTAACATTTAATAAACCGTTTAAACAAAACTGGAGAAGAAAAAGTTGATATTAAAGATGCCACTATTAAATAAAATCAGACGACGCCATCGTTTTTTTTTGTGCTTTTATTCAAGAGGTAATTAAATATATCGTTAATTATTTAATATATGAAATTGATACCATAATTAGTCTTCATAATTTTATGAAAATGTAATGCTTATAGCTTGTTGACGACTGAGAAACCCCTTATAATTAAAAGCTCGTTTAAGTCTATGTTGATAATGAGACCTAGCATAGTTTTCTTTATTTCCTTCACAATATTCAAACCATTTGCCACAAAAGATCAAAAGGTAGATAACAAGTATCTGAGGCTCATTTTTTTCGTCTACTACAGAAACAGAAAGTGAGGTTAACGAAGTGTTAGGCGGCGCGGCGGTTCCCACTGTTAATATAAAAGTCAAGTTGAACAACTTATTCTTGTAAACATTTTCACCTAAAGTGTCACCATTATGACAGATTTATTGAAATAATGCACTTAGAATTGCTAAAAAGCTGTTTGTGAAAACAGATTTATCTTAGTGGTTTTAAAAGCTCTCTTTTTTCACACACATGTTTGGATGTATTTATTATAATTTTTCAAAGTTCTAATTCTACAGTTGTTACTAGTACTTGTACAACTTGTCTTAAATAAATATTAATAAAAGTATAGCAATCCGTAGCTCGTAGCTGTTAACGTGTTTGCCGAATGAATGTGACGTGACATTGCTGATGATAATATATGGAATATATATTTTGATATTTCTTTGAAGGGAAAGAAAACCTGATGAATATTGCAGTACATGTAACAATTATGTTTTTTATGATTACTGCATTTTCTTACTAAAAAGTTGACAAGTTATTAAGAAGTCATATGTCTAATTAGTTTTTCATATTTTATACAATTGTATAAATGATACAAATGAAAATATGGTTTGTGTTTATACTTTTCTAAATTTTTATTTTTTCATGTTATCGTATTTATTTGCGAAACGTTATTCAAGAAAGTTGTTCTAACGGTGTTGTCTGACTTTTAGACAGACCTTGTACTTTTTTCTTTTATACTAACGGTCTTTTTAATTACTCACTCGTACATTTGTATCCCTACAATTCATGGTGCATTTTTAAGGAAATTAATTTCGTCAAGTGTATCCAATTATTTAAAACAAAATTACATGTTTAGTTTGTTTTCTCGGGAAGCAGGACTTTAAGGTAAATATATGACATGTTTCATTGAATCTTCAACGTTTTATAAACGATTTTATTCCAATTTATATGGATTTTACAATCTGCTCAATAATTTTGTCATAAAAATTGCTAGTTTGTAACTTTACGAACAAGTGGTCGCAATTTAATTTTTTTGGTTTAATCATTACTACTTGTGTTCTATTCAGTTAGATGCACTCTTCGTTGTTTCAGCCGTCTAATTGAAATTAAAGCTAACTGATCGCACGTAATCGAGTTTGACTTGGGCTAAGATAAGCATTAATTGAGTTACATGGGATATTGAAACTACCCTAAGGTTTTGGGCAGTTATTTTTATGGATGTTGTAGTTTCCACAGACTAAAAATAACATTCTTTTTCTATAAGGTATTTTCCTCAAACGTAAAAAATAAAGACCAAACTAATGTAAACTGTTCGCCAGGATTTATCTCATTTTATTTAGGCGTGCCTGATTCATTGAAACAAATGTGATGTTGATACTGAGTAATAAGTATTGAAACCCAAATTGTAGAGCATTATCAATGAATGGATTTTCTCCACTTTGTTACAGCTTTGGCCTTGTCCAGGAATACGTATTTATTACTTCTTGTTATTATGTGTATATTATTTGAATGTTTTGTTTCTGAGAAGTTATTATCTGGCGCCATTTGCGATATTTTGGTTGTTGCTTTAGTAAGCATTCGAAGAACTGCATAAAACGGCCGCAATAAGCAACGCTTTGTCCAAAAGTAAAACTAGACTAATCAGTAAATGATTAATTCTCCATACAAAATGAGCAAAATTACATTTCTATTGTCTAAAGTGTGACAAATATGTTAATGAAAGCCGCAGCCATTGCTTCTCTTATAATTCTTAATTGATTCTTGTATTAGAATTCAATTTATGGGTTATTTAATACTTATTTTTGAGTTACAGCAGAGACTTATAATAACTGGAAAAAGTTATTATATTTTTAATACGTCACTACCTGGCGTAACATAATTTAAATATTCATTGTAAATGTCTTTTCTATAAACAGAGGAAGAGGTAATGGTGTTGAAGAAGTTGTTTTTAAAGTTTACCACTTTTTTTGACTACATGACCACCTGCAGCGGCTATTAAAATTACCATAACCACGTTTAAATTCACCTTAGTGTCTATTAACCTACGTTCATAATCTTTAATCAAGACTTAATAATATATAAATAACCTTAAGCGACACTTCTTAAACTTTTTACGTCACAAAAACGTTTCTAAACTTCCTTTATTGTTCCTGAAACAAATTCAGTCTTACCAAATTACAACTTATCTAGTTCTGCAATTTCTCTTCGAATATTTAATTTTTAAAGAGATTATACCTACACCACATTGCTTTTGTTGGATAAATATTTATGCAACATAAATTCGCTGGCGTTGAGATAAGTCACCTTGTGCCAACATTGATATTATTTAGTCTAGCGACATTTTTCTCACGCATATCCACTAAAACTAACTTGGGTGCATGGTTGGAAACATACTAAACGTGATGTAAATAACTTATTGTATTACGATGTGATTGATCAAAAGTAATTTGGTCTTGTATTTTAGCCATGTTTACGGCATTGCAGGGGTAACTAGCCACCCACCAGGCCGAAGAATAATGTGAATTTAAATTTTTCGTTATTTAAATTATGAGAAAAATTTTGTAAAGCTCGAGTAATCTGTAATGGAAAAATTAATAGAGCAATTTTAGGATTTTAATCAAAATTAAAAGTATGTAAATTGTGAAAAATTATTGGGTTTGTTGCAAAAAATAGTCGACTATTACATTGAAAGGTCACGCTACATAAGTTGCACGCAAATTATATGACAATGAGTGGTTATTTCGCTTATGTGATCATGTCTCGAATTTTAGTTTGTTAGGAATATAATTTCGGTTTTTAATACAAAAATTTGGAAATCAATTCTTCTTTATCGAATAAATTATACAGGTGTGCTCAAGGGGTGTATTAACTTACTTCTGGTAAGGTGTATCAACATTAAGAACATAAATTGTGGATGCTAAATAAATATCTCTGTATTTAATCGTAATAACTAATTTCGTAACACCGATAGCTTTTTAAGTGATATAATTATTGATTTCTGGTTGATAAAATTTATCCAAATTAACTGTACTCGTATTATACTTTAGTATACTATTATACAATAGTCTATTAAGTTCAATGTTTTTATTTTTAAATGGATTAATAAAAATAGAAATGGATTTGGCTACGGGGATTTGGCGAAACTGTTTTCTATTTCGCATTCAGTACATAAGAAAATCTTATCTTTGTACGTATGTATTTTTGTCATCATAACTGCACAATTTATAGTGCCATTTAGAAAATCAAAGATTATTTTTTAATTGAGGTCATCAATGCTATAATGAATGGCTTTTTAGCATAAAAATTAAATAATTTATGTATAATGTTTATGGAATTACTTTGAGTTTGTTTATGGCGTATCTCGGAGTTATCTCAATTTAGTATTTTAATGCACTCACTATTATACCTATTATTTAAAGATTATCTCGAATTTTAAACCACTTGTTTATAAACGTATGAATGGGTAGAGAAAACTGAACTCAAATCACTTATTTAAAAAGAATATAACAAGTCGGTTAATTTTAGTTCAAATTGCTTATGATTCATAAACTGAAGTTGAGTTTAAAAGTCGATAAGTTTGTTTGTGACTATTTTGGCGTTAAATCAATTTTTACTAAAGGGCACACATTTAATTTTGCACGTTTAAATGTTTTTTTTTTTCAATAGTGGGAAAAAATACTCGTTAAATTTTTATGCCAATATGTTTAATTTGATATTCATAATACGTGTACAACATTCGTTTATGTCAGAAATTGCTTTAATATTATTGATACTATAAAGTTTTAGTAATAAAATACTCTCATAAACACTATGCTGAATTAAATATGGATGTCAGTATCAGTTGTGGATATCACAATGGAATGATACTTTTAATGATTTAAAATAACTGCGCTAACAATTGTTGGTTAGTTTGTCTTAAGTAGAATATGTCGATAAATATGTTATAAGTACTATAAGAAGTGCAGAGTCAAGGAATCTTCAATTTGTAATAAAAACTTTTACCTTCACGCAGATGCTGTGCTTACAAATGGTGGTATTATACCAAATGAAAATTCATTTAAACAGTAAAATGCAGAGTTAACGTCGTGGAGTAGTGTAATGGAAATTTCATTGAAGGACAATTTATCTGGTTCGTCAAGTATCAAAGATAATTTTGATTGTCCAGTAATTAATTTAACAATTTTTATTAAGATTCCACACCAATTTGGTTGTCTTACACATTCCCGCACTTGAGAGGTTGTTAGTATCACATCGTTGCATATCTAGTGAAAGGCGCCTTGTGCTATTATTAATTTCAAATTCTTGGATAGCAGTGCATATTAGTAAACTTGTAGCGACTATTCATTAATCAAGTTATTTTTTTTCTTTCTGGGGAAGGTCTTTCGGGAAATGAACTAAAATTCTTATGATATGAAAATGATTTAAATTAAATAAAAAAAAACATAAATTGTAATGATGTTAACAACCAATTCAGAAATTTGATCGCAAATTGTTGGCCAAGTTCCTTACGAGTATATCACATATCATTGCCTACCATTGAAACAGTTTCACACGTTACAACAGTTAACATTTGATCGATGACTCTTATCTACAGTATTGAATCAATTGTTGTTGATATCCGAATCTCAAGTCTTATTAATGTGGGGTCATCAGTCATCACTCCTCAGTGTAGTAACCAATATGAACTTAGTGGCAGATTTTTTCTTCTGACAACATGTACTTTATTTTTTTCTACAAGTTTATAAAATAATCGATTTGCAAGTTCTTGCTATATAAAAGATTCAATAGCAATAGTATTGCTATTTAAATTACAAAAATTAGTGTAGAAAATTACGTAAGCTTTCTTTTCTTGACTTTTGATTCTTCAGTGAAGAAGGAATTTTCAACTATGAAAGTGACTGTCTAGTAAGGAGAAGAGATATAAATTTTAATTTAATTTAAAATATTATGCATTTAATTTGTTAAATATATAATATAGTAAGCTCTGTTGCTCAACCGGAATAGCATTAGATAAAGGTTTATTTAACTTTTGATTCTTTTGCATTATTTTTTTTTATTTATTTATTCATTAATTTGTATATTGTTTTTAAATAATATGAAAAACCGTAATCCTTAGGAAAAATAGTTTATATTGTAAGTAAGTACAGAGCGGATTGTATTCGTTCCAAAAGTTTTCTTTTTGACCAATCCCATCGACTGCTCGTTTCCCGATACTTCACCAGGACCGTTTCTCGCGACTTCCGTGCTCCTCGTTAGATTTTGACCTTCTCCGAAAAATCCACAACAAGTTATATGTTGTATTACAGAAGTTACTTTAAATTCCTCTTCATTTATCTATTTTATTTCATCAGCTGAGCTTTGAAATTGCGTTAAACTCTTTGTTGGGAAATTACAAATTGGCTCAGGTTAATCGTCCTCCACAACGCTGCTCCTCTTTTACCTTCTCGATTTTTTGCTTAATTTTATGAAGTCATGATCATGACAAGCAATAAAATTATCTAAAGACGTTTTTTGGCCCTATTTTTTTTCGTAAACTTTGACACTTGTCATAAACTTTTATCGTCCATAAGAATAAAGTGATAATATTTTGGGCGTCTTTGTCGACATCAGGTTCGCTTTATTTTCGTTCATCCCTCATTCGGCGAGTTCGGTCGATCTTTTACGACCGGTTCTCACCCTACTGACTATAAAATGACGTCACGGGACTAAAGACACTTGAAAAAATGCAACCATAAAAGTCTCGCATACATGAATCAAGAATTACTAGTCGAAACTGTGAGTTATGATCGTTAATATCTTTTCATGGTTTGTACTAAGGAAACTCAACTTCTCCCCTACTCCACCCTTAGACGAGGTCGTAAAACACAAAATAAAACATAACAAAAGTATCACGCTTGTTCTAATGTGTTTGTCGTCTTGTAATACACGATCGTTGAATTGATGGCTGGCGTTTAGGATTTAATGCCACCAAAAAGATGCTTTATTCTATTCTTAATAACCTAGTAAGTTCTCCACGACTGGACGACATGGACGTATAGGAAGATATAAAAAAATTGCTTATTAAAACTTCCAATAACCATAAATCAGAATTAGTTTCGGAAATTATCATAATTTGATTAGTTCCTGTTTAAATGTTTTTCCTTTGAAGTTGTCAACATTTTATTCATTTGTAAAATACTTTACTATTCGGTATCCTTTGATATATTTATTAACGATCTTGTAATCTGGTGCTTAACCATCACGCGTCTAGCGCAAACAAAAATGTATTTATTTTGAAAAACATAAAATTTGAAAGTTAAAACCGCAGGGAATCTCGATAGTTAACGACATCATTAACAAGCGTCATTCGTTTGTACAAAAAACAGATCGTAAAATTATTTCAATGTTTATGGTCTTAGTTGGTGTGAATTTGGCACTAAGAAAACGTATATAGATGAAAAAAAAAACGTATTTTTGGTATGTAAATGGACTCGTATTATGGGGTGCATTTTACTTTTGTGAAACTCATATTTAGTGAATCAGCCTGTATATTATTATTACGACTTTTTTTTTGTTGGTGTTATTTTGTTGCGGATGCCAGAATTCATGCCAGTAAGTTCATTTCATTTTGAGGATGTCTCTACTATTCCAGTTTAGTTCTCTAACAGTATATCTACAGGGTGTTTGAGGATTGCGAGCAAATATTTTAACCACTAATAGAACTCGGCAAAAGAAGCAACTTTCGTTATTCCAATTTTTGTCGAAAGCATGTCATTTTTGAGTTAAAATTAAAAATAAATTGAGGCTATGCCTATGCCTTAATACGATGTTTGCGTTCATTCATAAGAAAAAACTTTAGAACGTAAACAGCGTAAAGACAAAAAAAATATATCGCTACATTAGGGTAGATCAGTGTCAATGTTAGTGGGTCAATACTTGCTATTATAAAAAATTGCTCGAAATGTGGTCATTCGTTGGCAATACACACTTCTTGTACTCTTCGGGCTAGGGAAGCTTGCGTTCGCACACACAGCCCTTCGAAGGTATAAATTTGAGCTGCGTACACTAATTCACTGATTGTTTCATGTGAACTCCCAAAAAAACACACGTATTTAAATCTGATGACCGCGGTGGTCATTGATGGCGACCAATCCATCTCTAGGGAAAATGATTGTTCAATCCATTGGTGACGACTTTGGCATAATCTGATAAAGCTCCACTTGTAAATACCGCATGTGTCGCCAAGGGCACGTCCTCCACCAGATCGGACAACACATCTTCCAAAAAATCCAGATAAACGGCACTAGTTAAACGTTGAGGTAATATGTGGCGTTTGATTAGTTGGCCATAATGACTTGATTGACAATTTGATTTCAAATCGATGTGCACAATTCACCCGAAAGCGCATTAACGTCTAACTAAACTGACACGTGTAAACAAGTGATAATTTTTTTGGACAAAAAGTTTCCTTTTTTCTGTAAAAAACTTTCACGGTCAACATTCAATACAATTTATTTTCATTGATATTTTTACTTCCAACTAACAAGGACAGACACACTGAACGGCTCGTGAAAATCATAGGGGGGAAATTGCAAAAATAAAATTTGGATACGGAATTCAATTCAATTCGACTTTTCATAACAAATGCTCTTAGTGGTTAAAATATTTGCTTGCAATCCACAAACACCCGGTATAACCTTTAGAACCCAATAATTTCTTTTTGATCTAGATTTTTGGTTTTTCTTCAGCTTGGGTGCGAAAAGTGGTTATTAAATGAATTTCTACCTTGTCTTTTTAGTTTCTAATAATAATAATTGATGGAAACAGTGCGATGTTTATAACACTTTGATTGTAGCTAATGTTGCGTGAAGTTACGCGTCGTCGAAAATATAAATCCAAATCAAAATATACTGGATGTATGATGTGGTTGTGCTCATACAGGAATGTATAATAAAACGGTTCGTTTAAATTCATTTGTAAATTAAAATAATTAAAGACGAATTGTTATTGGCTTGTTGCGACAAAAGTTAAAAATATTACGTCAAGTTTTATGTTGAATTTTATAATGAGAAGATTTTAATTTTAGAAATGTAGAACCAACTCACCTTGTGTTCCTATGGGCGTGATATGAAAAAATAGTTTCTGGATTTTGATCGTCTTCTGAAACTTAAGGTAAAGGTTTTTCTATCAAAGACGAAAAATTATTTTGCAGTTTGTTTCTACTAAAAAAAGTTTTCTACCTGGATTTAGTTTTGAGATTTTGATCAGCGTCCAACAACGATTTGTTTATAAAGGAAGGAACTTTACTGTCGGTCCAGCAATTTCAATACCAAAATAATATTTCGGTTGACTGCGTATTAAAATAAAACGTAAAATGGAATAGATAATAGTGAAAAGCTTGCTAGTTTCAGCGCAATAGTCTGGCAATATAACTTTGCCATTACGATGCGTTCTACTAGATCGACTTTTATGTATTTTTTACGACTAGAAAGCTTTAGAAGCAGGCGGTTGCCTCATCGCTAAGAAATCAGCTTTATCAAAATAGATTGAGTATAGTATAGGGTTGAAATGGCTATAGAAAAATTGTAATGTTTATTTGACAATCTTCTAAAGCCTTGTATTATTTTGCGGTCTATTCACAAAATTTAATGGAGCTTGTGAAGTGGAAGCCACCGGAAGCGCTTAAATTTTTTCGGTTTTGCATATAAGGTTTGCAAGAAAACGGGAAACATTAAATTTTTAATTATTTATTGTGTGTAATATCGATAAGGACGTGGGCATACATAATAAACACAATGTCTCATTGTTGTTGTCAAGAATAAACAATTACACTGTTGATCTTTTGACACCACAATTCATTAATTTTATTGTTTCAATAACATATTAAATAGGGCGCATTTTATTCGCGAGATAAGACTGATGAATGAATCATTTCATCTTATAATAACATCGTACTTTTCAATATTTTTTTTTTCAAAGTTGTAGTAGCAATTAATTTTGTTGGAGATTACATTGTGATGAAAGATTTTTATTGACTGCTAAAACAGTTTAATGTTAATGCACTAGTTAATGTTTAATTCTTTTGTTGCTCTGGTAAATAAACCATTGGTTATACCTACAAAAACAAAGCTATCGATTTTATGGAAACATAATATTTATTGTTTTATTAATCAGTCAACAGTCACAGCTAATTATTTTGCTTCAGATGTTGTTTAGCTGTGACGTCTAAATTTATTTGAAGGGCTAACACATTTATTATAATTTTGTTTAATTTTTATTTAGATGTAGTTTTATTGTAGCTTGTGCCTGGTGAAACACTAAGGTTGTTTTAACATTACGCAAAGTGTCGTTTATTTTAGAGCTGTTGTAAGAACTTGCTTATAGCCCAGTTACGCTAACAAATAGTGTTTTTGTCGTAATGTAATCAGTGGTCGGGTGGTTGCTTTACTAGACGGTTTTGTGTTTAGGGGTAATTAGCTTCTTAATCTGCACCTCGGTAGCGCATCTGTTAAGTGCTCAATGCTTTTAGTGATTGTATTACTAACCTAGGTCAATCGTGATTTTTATTTTACATAATGTATTTTTCACTAAATGTTATTGAAAAAATCAATTTGAAAAGATGTAGGAATGTTGCTTTTAAGTAGTATATTTTTATTGGCACTACACTACATATTAAAGGTGTAAAAACAAATATTTATGAAGATTAGCTGTAGTAAAACCGACGAGTACGTCTGAAACCGCCTTATTTGTCGGTAATGATCATGATTATCAACTAGCATCTAGACAAAATGCATTTGTTTTGTGAAGGTAATAAAATATCTACAACAGTTAAGTGTCTTTCATTATATGAATTAAATTACATGTATGCCTCTCATTGGGTCATTAAGAGTCATGTAAGTCTTATTATTGCTTTTCTCATTTGTTGATTGAATAAAGCACAAACCTACCTGTACTTAAAAAGTTGAAAACATGTTTTCCATTATACAGAACATTAATTTACTTTACGTGTATTGAGTCGCAATTATGCACTAATCACAAATTGGCAGTAATCAACTTTTTGTTCCTGATTTAAACTTTAAAATCAGTCACGAGTCTTATATTAATTTAAGTCGGAGACAACATTTTTTCTTCTGATTATACAAAATGCCTTAGACACAGGTTGTCTTCCTTGGAGTGAAGTGAGATCTAAATAATTATATTGACATAGAAAACCACTTGTTTTGATTAAGTGATTTATTTCGTTTACACTGTCAGTTAATAGAAAAAAATGAAATTTAGCTTAGTTATGCTTAAACGGGAAAATATGACATACTAATTTGATTATTGATTTGATAATTGCTTTAATTACATAATTAAATTTTTAATGTAATTAAGATATCATTAGTAAAAACCAGACATCCCACTTACTTATAAGGGAAACGTAATGATGTGTGAGCTTTTAAAAAAGTTATATGATGATTGATTATTGCAAAAATCGTTTACGAGTATTTTCTTTTTGTCTGATTGGCTACTTTATTTTTATTTTTTTAATTTGTCTCGTAGATTAGCTTCCCGGCTTTATTTTGAATACAGGAAGTGAGCTGTTGCCGATTGTATTGTAATTTTTGAGACAATTAAACACTCAACATTCAACCATCAATATTTTTTGTTAGCGATTATATTCTCGAATTAATGTAACTTGTTTTCCGCAGTTTGGAGTTTCTGGAAAAAATGGACAATGATATTTTTGTAAACAATTGTTTTCCCATCATAAATTTATTATATTTAATAGCGCGGAGCTATGTTTAATGTTGTGTGATTGTGTAGTTGGAGATTGTAGAAATGGTTATGGATGTAATTTTATACTACTGTATGAGATTAAAAATCTGAAATTAATATGTATTAATTTATTCCAACGTTTTTCTTCGCCTAAATAACAGAAAATTTATCAGAAAAATAGACTACTGGTATTACTGACTTTAGCAAGAAACAATCTCAAAGAAGTAAACATATTAACAAGATTTGATTAAGGCTTGTTAATTATTGTCGTTTGTGCTGCAGTTGCCAAAGATACAGGTAATTAAACGTAGCTATGAGCATAAAAGCGCTCGTAAAATCCTTTTATAACACAATATCAAATATAAATGGAAATTGATCAAGTGCATTTACGATCTGACTTTGTGCAACAAAGCAAAAAGTCAATCTGATAGTAGGTGCATAATTTTGGTTATAAATATCACAACAAAAGGATTGTTTTGTCCAACGTGTCGAACAAGATGAACATAAACTTGCTTGCAAGACACAGGACACGTAATTTAATACATAACCGGAGATAAGTTTCTTGTTTAAGACTTTCACGTCTAATACCACCTTTTGTTGTCAACTATAACTATAAAGCACGAGTGTACTTTGCTTGTTCTTATAGCGAAATTCAGTGGCGCTCTTTAAATTATCACGTGTTACTAGCATTCTTAACACGGTTAATATGAAAATTGGATGCTTGTAGCAAATTGTTTCTTGAAATTTGCGTGCTTGTATCTTTCATAAAAGCTTGTCATTCGTGTTCGTTTCGTATGTTTAAAAGACAATTGTTTATCTTCAAGTTTTTTTGTTCCAATCTATTCAATAATGTCAAAATAGTGTTCAAGGAACTAACTCATCGATGGCTACATAAATTCATCTACTTTGTGAGAACAAATATACCAGTTGATTTAAGATTAAGTCCAACCCAACATAATTTATGTATACACATACATACATTAGTGTACAGAGTGTTTCAGAACTTGCACCTCAGAAGTAAATGCCCAAGTAAGATAAGATACCAGGAGTATGGAAAAAATGTTAAAAAAATTCTTACATTTCGTCATCTTACGTGAAGCAGCTTGTATACCTTTATGCTCATGCATACTTTCATGTTTATACTCGTCTCTGTTATAATTGTTTAATATTTTGGAATAAAAATATTGAGAAATAAAAAAATCTCTTTTTGTTGTAGGTAATTTTTCATTGCTGTCTTTATATAATTACACATTTATGTCACCTACATACAACTAAAGAATGAAGATTAACCACTTTTTATAGTCGCAGTAAATAAACAGATTATTTTGTTTATTACATTCACGAACACTTGTTGTTACTTAATTTTCTTAATAGGTTATTTTATTAACGATACAAATACATAGGTAAACAATAAATAATAATTAATGGAATAAATGTGTTCATACAACTAAAAAGATTCCAAAAAATAATAAAAAGTAATTTTTACATACGAAAAAAGTAGGTATATTTAGTAAAAAATAAATATATGATTTTGATTATTTTGAAAAATTGTCGCGAAATCGGTGATGCCAGCTTTGGCAAAACAATTTTTAACCGTGTGGTGGTAATTGATTGTTCCATACAAGTTATGAATAAATTTTCTCTGGTGATTATATTTAAAGATTGTTAAGTTATGTTAGTGGTCAATTATTCTTGGTATATGTCTCTGTTGAAATTAATTTAATCATTTACAAACGCGAAGTAATTGGCTGCTGGTTTGATTAATGATATTGCTCTTTTTTCAACGTCTCTAATTTAATATCATTCATCTTATTGGACACTGATATCGTCTGATCCGTTAATTACATTCAGTTACTATACTACGCCAATGGTCAATTAGCTTCGCCTTTCCACTATGAAAAAAGCCCTCGTCTCGGCTGTAAGTCACGAGGTTGGCTTGCAATCCAAAATGCACATCTACGACACGAATTCAGGTGGAAACAGAGCCCATTAAAAGGCAATATATCTTTACGACGGCAGAACGCAGACCCCGACATCCCATTCCACGTTGAGGTGTAAGTGTATGGATTTCGGGACTGCTCTATTGTTACCTTCACAACACACTCACTTCAGATTGAGCAACGCGGACTGCCAAGAAATAAAGTAGAATGCAGTTTTACGTTCGGCGGGTAGTTACGATTGCAAAATTTTAATGCTTTGTCGTTAACTTGGTCGTATGGGACTCCAAACTAACTAAAACTGTGATTACTTAGTTGTTATGGCCGTGTGAGACGGTCGGGACCAGATGGGACGTCAAGGTGGCTCACTGACCCCATGACTCCATCAACGTTCGGAAGAGGTCCGATGATTGCCATCGGATCAGATCCAAATTTGCATAATTTTATTAAGCTGAAGCTGTCGGGTATTGGACATAAATTATTTCCCGGCTGCCGTTTGCAATTTGAATATTTTTACGTTTTATAAGCCATTTCGATAAAATTAATCCTTTAAAATACTCTTAATGTGGTTTTCTGGTTTTGCACATTTTATCCACAGGAGTTTTTTTACTTTATAATTTTTACTCGTATTTATAAGATGCAAAATGTTTGTTATGAAGAAGCAAATATCAAAAACTCTTAATTTCATACATATCTAGGTTAGAAGCCACTAGTTGTTGATGGTATTTCTTCAGTGTGATATATGATGAAGTCTAAACAGGAAACTCTATGAGAAACTCCAATCACGTCCACATTGCCGTGGCACTTGTCCAAAGAATTGCAAACAAAGTTATATAAATTTTATTATTATAGTCGTCCGAGTTTTAGTGATCGACATGTCAAAAGTAATGGAATTACTATTTTCCTAACAGTACAATTCAGGTTCCATTTAAATTTATTTTACCATATTCTTTAGCGTATTTGTTGTTAACAATTTACTACTGATGATTTAAAACGACTTTTATTTGCAAGAGTAGGTGAAGCTAAGTATGTTTGTGGTTGTATAACGTTGGAAGGTATGCGAGCGAAATGTGTTTTGATTCATCTCGTGGTATGATATTTTATGATGTTGGTTTCCTTGTGGTCAAAAAATGAATATATAGTGTATTAAGTACATAGCAGGTGAATAAAAAGTATGGAACCAATCGTTTGTTGCTTAAACTATTTATTTTTTGAAAAAACTAATTGATGATTCATAAAGTACTATAAAAATGTGATGATTTAAGAAGAATAAAATTTTTCGAAATTTCCTTTTGTTTTTAAGTTCTACAAAAAAATATTTTTTTTTAAATGGCAACCCACTATAAAATCATTTTTCTCATGAAAGCTATACTCTAAGGATTACAACTATCTGCTTTATATTTAATTTTTTCAAAAAAAATTTTTCACGTAAATTGCAATTTTGACAAAAAATCGCATAACTCAAAAACAAAACAAAATTTTGTTCAGAAAATACGATCACATTTTTTATATTACTTTAATTTATATTAATTATTATTTTCTGGGGGCAAATGATTAAAAATAAAACTGATGCTTGGTTCCATACTTTATATTCACCCTGTAGATACAGTTTGTAGGAGTAGGAGAGCTGTTTTTTATTTGTCAAATATGTATACTACAAACTTACCTACTTGGAATTTATAAGATGTACCAAGTATATAGGGTAAACCAGAGTGATATGGTGAACAAAAAAATTGAGCCCTGTAGAACACAAGAAATTGTTTATTTAAATAAAATAAAATAAAATACTACTCTTTTATAAAATATATAGTGAACAACTTAACAGTGTCATAACCTCTTAAAGGCAAAACAACAATTTAAAAAAAAACAATATTTGTTTTTATCAAATTCACCATATCAGCCGAAACGGTGAACATACATTTTCTGCTGTTTACCCCAAATATCACACATAGACTCATATTTTGTACAGTCTTTGTGCAACCAAAGTTGGCATCTAATACATTTTATCCAATCCACTTCCACTTTTAGTGCTATTTTACAAAATTTTTATAAAACGTAAAATTAAAAAAAATATATGAAAATTTATAAAATTTTATAAAATGTAGGCATCTTAGCCTGGAACAATGCTGATATAGTGAAAACATTTACTTAGGCTTAGAAATACGAGTACATGTAAGAAAAGTCATTAACCGTATCACCCATGCCCGAGTTCACCATTTCTTCTATTGGGCAGGGGTGAAACGGTGAATAGTGCGGCAAGCAGTTCAAAATACTAGAGGCAACGATGTCTAGCTTATGTAGTGTGTGAACAGTCTAAAAAGGCAAAACATATCAAAAAATACCTCGCGGACTAGGCTACCTGAAGCAACATCTACAAACGCCTGCACCGTATAAAAATTATTGACCATCGGAAACAGTTTTGTACAAATTACTTACGCTTTTCAAAACGGGACTGGTTTGTCATACAGAATTACAGAGAAATCTCTCTGCCCAAAAAAGAAATAGAGTAATTCACCATTTCACCCGGATCACCATATCACCCTGGTTTACTCTACTTGAATTAAAAGTGATAGTTTATGTAGCGAAGCTGAACGTTTATTTTTTTTTTTATTTTTTTGTTTTTGCGTGTTTTTTTTTCTGGAAAAAATCATTAAAGCCTTACAGTCAATACACCCAGCCTGGAAGGTACTCATTGTCAATTACAGAGTAACAGAACACTCTTAACCCGTTTTGACATACAAAGATCTTTCGTCACTAATAATCCTGGTTTCAAAAAAAGAAAATAAAGTTCTAAGAGCGACACACAAATTTGGAAAGAAAAAGAAAGATAAATTACGAGTAATTTTTGAAGAACGTTGAAGAACCAAATTTCGCAACATAAAAATAAATTTCAGTATTTTAATTTCGTCAGTCACTTCGTAGTATTATACCTACTCGTTTTCATATATTAATGTGCATCGAAGTAGTCGTTGAAAATTATCATTTTAAGGGGGCAACCATGCAAAAATTCAAACTATCCTAACCTTTTCATAAATTATTTTTTCACATAAATGTGACCCCAGATAGCAAAAAATAATTAAAATTAAAAACGTAATTAACAAAGGGTAGCAAACATAAAGATTATTGATGTGATTAAATTTGTTCTGAATGACATTAATGACACTTTTTATGTGAATCGGCCTTTAAATTAAAGATGTATTTAGACTTCTACAATCTACCTGATGTAGATTAATATAAAAAAGAGTATAACTGCAAATTTAATAAGTACCTATCTGCCAAATACGTTCACCAAAATTTAAAATTTTTGCATTTTCGTTCCTTATTTTTAATGCCCGTGGTTAGCCGTTCACACATAACCTAATTAAACTCAGGCAGTTTAAACCTTTTTTCTACAAGAATAAATTTGGAGAAGAAAACGTTAGTCCAGTCAAATTAGACAAAAATAGGGCTATGGGTGGAAAAAAATCCTAGAGAGTTGGATTTTTTTATACGTTTTTCTACTTTGCGTTCGTATTAAGGTCCATTACGAAACTGTTTTGGGTTTCGTAATGAACAAAAACAGTGCCATAAAAATTCTACTAAAAAGAGGGAAATTTAGTCTTATAATGTTGGCGACCTAACCGTTTTTCCATCGAACTGTCAGTGTCAATCAGTCTAACGCAAATGAAATTATTCAAATACGAAATTTTTGCTGTGTTTGGTTTACTCATCGCAAAAAATATTCCGAATGAACATGATTACAGTGGTGCATACCTTTAGATCATAGGACAAAGTAAAATAAAAGGTACTTACTGTTACTTTTGAGACTTTTGTGGTAAGGTAGGTTTTGCCGTCAACTTACTGAATAATATTGGCGTGTGATCTCACAGGGAGTAAACTGTTCATCGTATTTGCCATCAAGGTCGGTATTTCTAACGCCGTACATTGCAAAACGTCTTCGACACCTTTGAAATTCATTTTTACGAATAAAATAATGACGTTTCAAATTAATTTATTTCATAGCCACCTAGCCACCACGCAATGTCGCCAACTGCCGCAAAATTCCGTACATTCCAAAATTTTTATTTTTTTATTTAAAAAAGTGCAAAGTAGAAAAAATACTGTATGATATCTCGTTTATAAGGCATTTTGACGCACTTACTGCTTTATGACACTCCTCGCTGCTCTCGTCGTGTTCTAAACACGTGCGTGCGACAAAATGCTTCTTATAAAACTCGTATCATAATATACTATTTTTTTATTCTTGGGTAGACATATATCAAAAGTCCCCGAAGGTGGGGGGCGAGCTCGAGGACGGGGAGGGGGCTAAAGGTGTCTTTTTTTGTTTTTTTGGTTATATCTCGGAAACTATTACTTCTAACGGTTTTTGCATGCTTACCAAAATTGAAGCCTACAAAATTTCCTACAAAAATGGTCCTTTGTATTTTTGTTGTAGGACTAACCGTAAGCGAGTTATAGGGTTATAGGACAAAAACATTATTTAAAAAAATGTGCTTTATCCGCATTTAAAACAGAATTAATCTTGTGATTTGAAAAAATTGACAGTAAATTGATTTTATTGGGTGCAACACTTCATTAGAGTGTCTATAAAGTCTTCCGAGTCGTCCTCATATGCTGCATCTTCGTCTTCAACTTAAACATTGAAAACCGAATTACAGTCTTGTTCAGTACAATATTAATAAATAGATGATTTAATATCGTTCATTTGAATAAAACCTACAGTAAATTGGTTGTATTGGGTCCAACAGTTTATTAGAGGGTGTCACGGGGGTTTATCAAGTCTTCCGGGTCATCCTTATATGCTGAACTAGCATTTGCCTGCGACTTCGTCCGCATATAAAATGGGAATAAAGCCCGTTCACAAAACTATGCTATGCTATGCTGTAAATCTGGGTAACTCTACCTAGGTATGTTTTGTGTGGGATTCAGCTATAGTAGTCACGTTCTTCGCATGGGCTATGTTTATGGATAAATGTTAAATGTTGATTTTCATAAAGTGTCGTCTTAAATGTGTACACCGTTTCTTTCCCTTAAAAACTAATTTTCTAAAAATCTGATTTTAGTGCCCCTTTACACCTATAAAAAAATTTATGTTTATATTTTTGTTTAAACGTTTACCCCCATTTAACCCTCTTAGAGATTGATTCTCCCTTTCTTCCAAAATGTTTATTTATATCTCCATTTAAACATTTACACCCGAGTCATCTTTCAGGCAGACCAGCTTAGTTGGGGAACGCTCTACACATATAAATACTCGTACTTACCATAAACTAATGAAATGTGTTTGAAAGGATTTTTAATGCAATTTTATGTAGACTCCAAACTTGAAAAGCCTACGGTTAATCCTACGACAAAAATGAATAGAACCATTTTTGTAGGAAATTTTGAGTCAGAAATAGACAGAAAATTCTGCATAAATTACATTATGGACGAGTTTGTATTTATAGACCCTCGTGACTCTCCCTTCCTTTAATAAAGTATTAGACCCAGTAAATTCAATTTACTGTCAGTTTTTTTTTAATTACAAGACTATAATTCTGTTTTAAATGCGGATAAAGCACATTTTTTTAAATGATGTTTTATATTATAACTCGCTTGTAAGGCTGAGTGGTTAATCTTAATACAACAAAAATGCAAAGGACCGTTTTTATAGGAAATTTTGTAGGCTTTAATTTTGATAAGAAGATAAAAACCCATAGGAGTGATAGTTTCCGAGATATAAGCAAAAAAACAAAAAAAGACACCTTTAACCCCCTCCCCCTCCAAGAGCTCGCTCACCACATTTGGGGATTTTTGATATATGTCTACCCAAGTATAAAGAAAGCGTTTAAAAAAAATTCCAACTCCAGGATTTTTTCCACTGATTTGTTTAATTTGACTGGGCTACATTGCATTAACAGGGACAAGTTTTAAACAATATCATAAGTAGGTACTAGGTATATACATACACCTATAGGTATTTTTTGGAAAAGTTTAAAATTTTTGATGATATTTTGAGTTAGAGTACGAAAACTGTAAAAGTCATTCAAATCCGACAAGTCCATTGTAAGACTTCTATGACTCACGGTTACATCTTTCAGTATTCCTAGTCTAGTGAAGTATTATTATTTTAACAACTCCATGCAGAACAGGTTAATCTAAACATAGCAATGGCAGTTATAAAGAAGTAGGTTTTTGTATCGTTTACTATTTTAATGTTTCTGATAATTAATTTATAAGTAGACAGGTTTTTAAACAATGTTTAATTTCTAATTTCCATACAGGTACATTTAACTACTAGGTAATTACCATAGTACTATCCTATTTATTTATGAGGGAAAAGTTATGAACCCATAAACTGTTGGTTGGCTATATCTACCAATAATTTCCACAAGTATATAGTTTTGTATCAGGTAAAAAGTTGAGAAAGGAAAAAAGGACTCAATTAGAATCGGTTATTTTTACGAAAGTCTATTGCAGGTTATTTTAAAATAATGCAGCAGACACATTTTTTATATTAATTTTGCAATTTTCATGGGGAACCAACCAGATTTTTAAAATTATATTATTAATTAAATTAGTTGAACCATTATTGTGGGAACCAGTGTGTCAATGTTATGCGTGAGTTCTGGTTGGCCTAGTTATTCTATTCCGACGGCCGCTTTCATTGATGCGTCTGCAAAACTGGTTTGTTTGAGTAAACCGTGTGTCAGTCCCCACTTTTCACTCCAAGCTTACACATAACGCCTTACATTTGAGGGAATTGAGGCAACAACAATTAATCACTTCCTTGTATCTGTCGGACATGTGTTCATACCGCCGACCATAACCAATAGAATTTTAGATAGCAGTTAAAGGTGGGGCGAATATCATTCTAACATTCTCATTGGATACACGCATTATTGAAAGTGGCACTCAACAGAAAAAATATTTCCTTCTACCTGCCCACCACACTCACAATACAATGTTGACTAATGGTAAAACAAGACCTCTATTTTGTTAATTGTTCCATTGTTTCCATTTTCACTATTGAATGCTCGTGTAGATTGTGAAATTTAAAATTGAGTTAAGATTTCGCAGGAAATGTTTATTACGCCATTTTGAACAATTGTGTGAATTGTTTGGGTTTAATAAGTTTATAGCTTATTTTGCTATTTTCGTTTTGTGTTTGAATTTAACACGAATGTTTGCTGTAACAGTTTAAATTTGATGTGTATTTTGTTAATAACCAAGTTGGTGGAAGTGCTCTTCATATTACAATCTTTTAGAAATATGTTTTCTTCGAGCATCATTACTCTTAACACCGTTTCAAGAAAAAACTATATAAAAAAGCGTTGTTGCTTTATTGTTCTCAATTTAAAAGATAGCTATACCGTGAGATTTAAATGGGAGTTTGAGGCCGAAACAATGTATTGACTGCGAATTCTTTAGAAAGCACCGGTGTGTAACCCAAACTTTGATGATCCTCTTGTTGCAATTTATGGTAATAGCCCGACTTTAAAATTACACCGATGTATTCTTTGTTTCAGCTCAAAGCACAGACCTCTTAGAAGATTGTCAAAAATTACTCGAACGGTTCAAGTATCCGTGGGAAATGATGCCGCTTATGTATGCCATTCTGAAGGATGCGAGGGCCGACCTAGAAGAGGCTTCCAGGCGGATCGATGAAGGTGAGTGTGACTATTGAAAAATCCAAATATGTCCTAATAGGGTGTAAATATTTTATTTTGTATTTGTAATTATAATTTTATTGTGCGAAACTTTGTTAACCACAATGCAAAGTGATTTTGCATTTTGGTATGAAGGCATATATTTTGTAAATTGTCTTATCAAGTATTTAATGATTAATGAATTTAGGAAAGCGTGTTGTGAACGAATATTCAAGACTACACAACCTCAACATGTACGACGGAGTGGAGCTTCGAAATTCAACGCGTCAGTATGGATGATTAAAAAATTAACCACCACCCAAAATTTGTAATTTCGATTAACTTTACCTCTCTTGCTTTCTGTTTAATTCACTAGATTTTGGGTGTTTTTCGAAATTTTGTTAATTGTCTCAGTCTGAATCAGTAATGCATGTGCTCTTTTTTCTTTACCGTTTATAGATAACAAGAACCACGACCGACGAAATTTCAGCAGCAATCCATCCTTCAAGTCTGTCAACCTGCAGTTTAAATGCAACGTCTTAATATAGATATCGTCGCATCTCATCAGCTCAAGCCGTCTTTATTTATTGTTGTTAATGATAGTAAAACCAAATATTTATTGCATTAAAGTATTATACTTGGACTCAAGAAAACCTCAGAAGACCGAAGCTTCGTGAATTTTGTGGACAGTATTTTTTATCGTATTACTAAAAATATTTAGCTTTAGTATTTTAAATAAGTAAATATTTTAAAGTAACTTTTCTCAACATTTGAAAGTTGTAAAGTATATTTTTGATGTGAAATTTATGACAACTGTGAACTCAAAATGTTTTTGAGGAAGTAGAGAATGTGTCACAAGAGCATTCTAAATCTTACAAGGTAAGTCTTCCAACTGCTTCTATAAGGTCGAAAAATTCCAAATGTCTCGTAAAACTTTCATTCCAACTTACCACGATGCTGTGTTGAAAATATTATTGCGTTACAAAGGGTAATGCCAACTCGAGAAAGCATTCTTTGCAGTTTAGTGGTAACAAATGAATTGTTCCACTTTATTTGTATCAATATTTCTCGAAATGATTTTTTAGACAATTAATGGGTATCAAACAAAAAATATTTCTATGCTGTAGGTACTTTCAGCGTATTTTAATATCCATCAACGCACGCTTGCATAATTCGATGTTTTTTGTAATTATTTATAGCAATATACAGGTCAAATTTTTTTGACAGATAGAATTTTTTAAACATTTTTTCCATGTTCCTGGTATCTTATCTTACTTGAAATTTTTCTCTGGGGCGCGAGTTTTGGCGCACCCTGTATAGTTGTCTAAATTTCTCAAAATTGTTTTACTTTAGAGATATGGACGATGATTAAAATTGGTGTTGAAACTATGGTTCGAAATAGTAGGATAAGACAGTTTATTTTATTTTTTAATTAAAAGTTAGTCATTGCGTGGGTGCTTTTTAAATTTAGTTGGAGGTAAATTCTTAACATAAAATTTTCGTTTGTAAAATAAATTTATTGCTTTTGGCAAAGTTTCACATAAATGTAAGAAGAAGTAATGATTCTGGTTACATTTACGCTAAAAAGTTGCACGTGTTCGTTGGCACCTATTGTAACTTTCTAATTCAAATTCGTAGGTATTTTATAATATACTTACTCGTTGAATTAATAAAAATTCATAAATAATTTTCACATACTGTAAGGAGATATTTTTATGTTTCTTACTATTATTATTTAGGAATATAATAAACAATATGATGATGAAATTTATTACTTCATAAATTAAAATTAAGCGACTGTTGGCAATGTTTTTAATCATTTCTAGTTTTTTTATTTTATTTTGTATGGAATTTAACGCAGCGACATTAATGACACCATTTATTAAAACATGACTGCAATTATTTTTTTTTATTACTTCTTTAATACTTTTTGTATTAACTAACTGTTTTAGCTGTATGTTAATTAATTTTGTTGTGACATTACATAGAAACTTGCTATAGATCGAAAGGCTTGAAATGTGTATTAAGTCATTTCCTCTTTTGTTGATTAACTGGTTGCGATAAATTGGTACCAGTAACGCGCTATTAAATGCAAATTAGTGTTCTTTCTACGCTGCAGGTTGCATAAATCGCTTAATTAAAATCCAGGCAGTTTTTGGACCGAAGTTGACCGGAAAAAAATTTTTGTATAAAAGCATATAAACTTGGGATAAACTTTATTTATTTTAAGCATATTAGTATTAGTTGTTATCTAATGATAAACCTTGACAGTGACTTTGATGCATTTTCAAAAAAAATAAGTGTCTGGACAGATAAGTTAGTTTATATTATCAAATTTATCTTCTATAGCAACAAAGTAAGTACGACCTTGTACACGTGCTAGATATGTTACTATCTTGTTAAAATGAGGTTCAAAAGTAAATTGAGGTAGGTCAGGTGCAAGTGTTAAGCCGAAATTTCTTAGATACGCAAAAGCTTTATGGGGTAGGAACAAAATTTTATTAAATTTCAAAAGTATCTGCAACTGTCAAATATTTATTATCGTCTCTGTTAATTTTTTTGATAATAAATTGACACCGCTTTCAAGTAAGGTGACCATGGATGATCGTTTAAACTACTGCCGATCTAATATTTAGAATACATATTCTCTTATTCTCTGTTTGAAAATATTATTCGGCTGTGTTCTTTCGTTAGGATAAATCCAGGAGAGATGGATCTTGGAACTTGGAGCCCCCTTCTAGGGCTCCATCTCTGATAGCAAAATGTTAATCTTAATGTTTTAAGTTATGGTAAAGCCTGGTACACACTACTGTAATGTAACATGTAATGTAATAAGAGACCGATTGAAAAATGTGTGGCTCAATACCAAGTATTTTACGCAAAAGCTTGATCGAAAATTTTTAGTATCTTATACATGCAATCGTCTCAGTTTAACGGTGGCAAGTGTAAACTTATTATTTATATGTACCTACACAAAACCTAATTACAACTTACAACAGTTTTCTATTCACACTTGATGAGAGGTAAAATAGTAATTTATCTCTTTTTTGTTTTTGTTTTTCTGAGGAAACATTCTTGCGATTTATATTCGAAAAAAAGTACCTAAGTCAAAATTGAGTATAATTACAGAGGAACGAACTGTAAAAAAATACGAAAGAATAAATCCAGGTAACAGATAGAGAAAATCATCGATCGTCTAGTTAAGCATAATGGTATACGAGATTGACGAGTACGCATTATACACTTCTTCGGGTCACTATGTCGACCACAATACTAACAATATACAGGGCGATTCAGATAAGATAATGAGCCTGACGATCTGGCGATGTAACCCAAAAAACAAATTTTATTTACGCCTTTGATCCAATTTCAATTAGGATTTGCAAGTTGAATCCAAGTTATCATCTTGTGTCACTCTGATGACATCAGTGCAGAGAAGGATTATAAGTGCCATTCAGTTCTCGCGGAATGATAGAGAAATTCGAGAAGTCTTTTCGGTGTAAACCCAATACAAAATGTATGAAACAATGAAACATTAAAGGTAGGCAAACAGTTTTTTTATAAATTATAAATTGCTTGTCAAAGCACTATCAGAGCCATATAAGATAACTTGGATTGCAAATGCAAATCGTAATTAAAATTAGATCAAAACGTAAATGAAATTTGTTTTTTGGGTTGCATCGCCAGATCGTCAGGCTCATTATCTTATCTGAATCGCCCTGTATTAAAAATATTAATATTGACATTTATCAGGGTTTGAGGGTGATATGTGTGTGTTGAGAACGGATCACAATTTTAAATACGCCTATCGAAGTGTCAAATATCAGATAATATTTAACAACTTCCAATACGATGGTTCGTTCACAATCAAACTTTCATACACCAAATTAAAAAAAAAACATTTGTTATATCTAAAAAATGTTGGCATGGGCTGAATTTAATTACTCTTTCCATACGAAATTTTGTTCTTTGTAGCATATTAAAGTACAAAAAGTTTCAGTATGTTTAGAAAATAAGCTTGAATATGCATGTTGCATTTATGCAATGGATCATAGAGTTTCGAACAATTTTGCTGATAACAAACGCTAATAAGAGTGTTATTGTAATGAGCAGCTGGTTCTTTCACACTTAATGTAATTGCTGTATTAAGGAATTTTTTGGCTTAATAAGGATGTTATTTTACTATTTCTTTGACTTATTGTTAAAATAAAATATACCTATCGGTATACTGTTACAAAAATTTCCGAAAACCCAAATATTTTAGCGATAAAAGAGAAATTTCTGGCTAGTGTTCTCGTAGTTTAAAACATTTAAATTTGTTAATTTTGATAATGGTTGCTTATTTAAGTTCAGAAAAATAAGTTTTTGAGGACTATAAGACCACATCGTGGTTTCTGTTACATTATGTTTTTGTTACATTATAGTAAATTTTGGATACGAGTATGACGATTAAGCACAGTAGATAGTATTTGTTTTTTTATTTTTATTAAAAATTTATTAAAAGGAACAACTTTAATTCTTTGTGAACATAGTGTTTCATTATTTGTATTCTGTGAAATTACTAATATTGTGCTGTTAGGTGTTTTCTCTCTCAAAGATTTTAAAATTTCAGGTATAAATCTCACTCCACTCAATAAATATCCTGTTTCGTTTGTTGTTTAATTTTTCTTTTGTTTCCCAGGTCGTGACACTGAAATTCTGTTAGATTTCTGCCAAAGACTTAAGGATAAGTTCCAGTTGTCGTGGAAAATGATATCGCTAGTGGACGTTATTCTCAAATATGCCAAAGATCAAGACGAGGCGTGGAGGCAGATTGATGAAGGTAAAGCATCTAGCTGGAGCAAAATAAATCACGAACTTCATTAGCAATAAAGTTGTGGGTACTTGTACCTGCATGATTTATTTTATGTTTACTTTGTGCTTTATCTTGCGAGCTTTTTAGAATGCGAGAGCTTTGCTCCGTTTATCTCACCTATTTCTGTCGGTGAAAGAAAACAGGGAGTTAAGCTGGTGTGTACTTGTGAACACCAAACAAAAGGGACTGTTTGCGCCAATAGTTTACAAATAAGCCAATATATGCGAACACTGTGAATGAATTTTTATTAAATGTGCTAGTGAGAGCCTGTTATGTTTTGAAACAACTGCATAGCATCGTTAAAGTGTAATTTATGACCACCGTAAATGCAGAGGTTATAATATTTTTAGTATGTGCATATGCGTGCTTTTGCTATATTGATGTATTATACAACGGACGACGGCGACGCGATTTTTTATGACTGCTCTTTGCTTCAGCTGCCTGAAATCGCAAAAATTACGAATTTCACACGTGCTTTCAAAGCTCTTCCAATCTTTTGAAGCTACTTTCATTATTTAAGAATTGGATTATTATTATCACTATGCTGTCTTTTCCACGAGAAGGAAAATTGAAACATTTAAGATAACATACCGCGAAATAAAGCGGCGACATAGTTGTTTTAAAACTACCACCTGGGTCTGTTCATTCGACATTACGACTCAAACTTCCGCTGAAGTCAGTAAAAACGCATTATATTTAGCAAGTATGAACCATTGTAAAATAGAAATAGGCTCGTAAATTCTAACTATTGTCTCACTCAGAGTGTTCTAAATTTACTTCAACATTTTGCAATTTTATCCATTTAATGGTCTATTCAAAAGCTGAATCGCATGATTCCGATAAAACTTAAAACGAGCAGCTTTTCAGCACATCAGTCTCTCAAAACATCAACTATTTTAAAGACAAATAAATAAAAAAAGGAAATTTGTAAAATCGTTTCATGTTGTGTTTTTTCTTGAATTCTTTTTTCATACTTTCAGCATTCCTAGAAATTCGAGCCTTGGCCGCCGTCGAAGCAGCAAGGTACACCTACCACCACATCCCGTATTCAGGATTGTACCCAAATGCTGCAACTGCGATCTATCCGCCCGTATATTTGCCATCCATGTCCATGTATCATCCTGCCACTCTATTAGGATCGGTTCCTGTAAGCACGTCGCCGTCTCATTCTCCGCCCATAGTTCCTAGAGCTATAAGGCCTAGTAGTAGAGCGTGATAAAGGTAAGCATATTTGGTTCCAGTATTCCTATATAGCTTGATATGCACTGGTAAGGACTGATGGATGATTTACGTAATAAAAATGATTCAAAATTACAAGTCATTGCCATTGACTTCTATGATTTCTATATACTCGTAGCTATAAAAGATCAAACGTTTGGCAAAACTAGTTAAAAATGTACACACATTCCAACTAGCAATTTTTGTGGTAGCTATGTAACGTTCACTTTTTCTCAAACTTTAAAGTAAATTGCTACGATAGATTAATACCTAACTATAGCGAAATACCTTCGTAGATTTTCTCAAAGTGGGGAATATAGCCCGTACTGATTTGTCACTATTTCGAACTACCTGAACAACTTCATAATTACGACGAATTTACTCAACTGATACGTAGTAAAGTGGTTTATTCGTCTTCTTTATGAAAGATACCCATAATTCCACAGGCATGTTTTCGTCTTTAACAGAATTAGTTTTATCTGGTAATTTATAATATTGTCCAATACTTCCAACAGTATTTCCTATCTCTAGCAATGGATACCAATAATACAGTTCTACCGAGTATACAAGGTGATTCTTTTAGGGGCCTACATTATAAACTTTTTAACTTCGAATGCAGATAAGAATTTGAAATTTTGTACACAACCCAAATCAACCAGTCTGAGTTCAACTAAATTATTTTCAAAATGGCTGAACTACGCGAAATTGCCGCCAACTTTGAAATTTTAAATGGTAACCACTTATTTTTATTGCATTTTTGAATTCTCCTCTCCAAAGTGAGTAAAATGTACCTAGCTGTTAGTACTTATCTGTCATAGTTTTTGACATATGTCAATTTTTTTGTCAAAATTTTCACTTGCAGGGGTATATTCAAAACATCACAGCTCTTGAACCGTTTGCGATAAGTGAATATTTTTTTTTGCATTAGATAACCAAAGGTTCGAAAAGTTTCCTAGAATTTTCAAAATTGTCGACTGTGAAATTGCAAGGCTAGTATGATTTTTTGAATATACCATAATTAATACAGATGTTCGATATGTTTCCCATTTTCAAACAGTCCAAAACTCAATGGTGAACTGATTTGAGTGTCTTCCATTATTTAATTTGGTCGAAGATTATTAAATGCCGCCTCAATTCTTCGTAATTCCGTATGGGTGTTGTGTAGACTAATAAATCTTTAATACGTATTGCTTATTTTCCAAAGCCTAGGTGATTTACTTTAAAAATAAAAAAGAAAAACACGTTTTTCGTGTTTATTTCAGAAACTGTAAGAGATGGATATAGGACATGTTGATAAAAGTCCTTTTAGAAATCGATGTATTTTCGATTGTCGTTGAGAAAATGGGGTCATTTTCTTTGAAAAGACTGAGTTATAGCTGTTTGTTAAATATTATTTTCAAAAAATCATATAAGCTTTGCAATTTGACAGTTGACAATTTTGAAAATTTTAGGAAACTCTTCGAACCTTTGGTTATCGAATGCAAAAAAATTATTAAGAGCTGTGATGTTTTTAATAAACCTCTGAAGATGAAAATTTTGAGCAGAAAATTGACATATGTCAAAAACTATGACAGATAAGTACTAACAACTAGGTACATTTTACTCAGTTTGGAGAGAATTCAAAAATGCAATAAAAATCAGTGGTAACAATTTAAAATTTTATAGTTGGCGCCAATTTCTCGTATTTCCGGAAGTTCAGCCATTTTGAAAATAATTTAATTGAACTTAGACTGGTCGATTTGAGTTGTGTACAAAATTTCAAATTTCTATCTGCATTAGAAGTTAAAAAGTTTCTAATATAGGCCCTAAAAGAATCACCTTGTATACGTTACTATAAATGGATGTTAAAGCAAACTGTAGTCTGTCAAAATGTTAATACCAACCCAAGTTTTCTGATAAACATTCTGAAGAAACTTGCATAAAACAGACGCGCCCTCAAAATTGTAATCATTAATTAAAAAACAATAATTTTTTTCAGATATTAATGTAGCATTTTTAAACGTTTTAAAGCTATTTTTGTGCTTCTATTTGCCAGTAGTTCCACATATACCTTTAATATTCAGTTTATTCTTAAAAGAAACATAATAAAGCACTTTTTTTTTAATTTTATTAAATACTATGTATAATTACTGAACCTGCATTTGAAAATTACTTTAAAATACAACAGAAAATGTTACTAAATTGCTACCTCACTTTAAGTAGGTAAAATGAAGTAGCAAAAACGTTATTCTGACTTTATCTTTCACTTAGACTTAATAGTCACTGCCACTACATAATATTACTTTTAAGTAAGAGTAACTTGAAAGTAATTTTTTAGAGTAATTATTTAGTTTTCAATCCTAAAAAACGTACTACAAAGTTTCACTACTATACCATTTTCAAAACGGTAAAACATACGTATTTTTTACTAAAATTGTGGTTAATAAAGTAAAAATTACTTAATAGTGAAAGCACTAGCTTAATATCAAATTTAATAAAACACACTTTTAATAACAAAATCTATATTCACACCATTTCGACTTTACAATTTGATGGCTCAACTCATTCTGCCCAAAACCCTACATGGCCTCTCCCATTTTTAGTCGGAATCGTCATCTAATCCCGACTGCTTTGTTTTTACCAAAATAAACATAAAATACGATCGGGTTCCGATTTCGCTATGCTTCATATTATCCAAGGTTGTTACAATCGAAATCGCTTACAGTCGGCCATGCTACCCTTGCTGTACGCCCTCGTAGAGATTTATACATGGGTCTAAGCCTAAAATACAATACCTGAAAGTTTAATGAAAAGCTGAAAGAACATAGAGCTACGTGAGCCAAAAGATGGCTACGTGAGCTCAATATATTGGTTAATAAGACTGAAAATTAACGTAGAGCTACGTAGGCGAAGCGTAGACCTGTGTCAGCTCGCTCAGCACGTTGCTAATGAAAACTTATACATGAACTCATAGGACTACCTATGCTACTATTTGTGCCCAATCATCAGCATGTTGCCGATGAAAATCTTTAAAATTCAGGGTTACGTCAGCCCAGTTAGCACGTCGCTAACTTCAAGTGATGGGCTACATGCGCCCAGTCATCAGCACGTTGCCGATGAAAATATTGGGCTATTTTAGCCTCTTCGGCACTTCGCTGATATTACTTGTCGGGCCACTGAAACCCAATCAGATCAATCCTTTTTATGCTTCAATCCATTAATACTTTCATCTTCTGATGATGCTGTAAATGCATCGTCTGACATATCGTTCACATATGGTTTCAATTTGTCAACTGGACAAACACCACTGTAAAATTTTTGTGCACGTTGTGCGCCTGGTAGGTCTTCTATGACATAACGATCGTGAGGAAGCACTTTCGTTATCACGTAGGGTCCTGAGTATTTTGGCAGCAACTTCTTGCTTTTGTCATCGTTTGATGGAAGGACTTTTCTGACTAACACTTGTCGGCCCACTTCATAATGTTTAGCAGGTCGTCGTTTTGAATCAAAATGTTTCTTTTGTCGCTGCTGCTCTTTTACAGTGTTTTGAATACCTTCTGTTTGTAACTGTTGTATATCTTGCTGTTTTTCATTTACAGCCAGATTGTTCAGCAAATAGGCATCATCTACACTACGTGGACAATAGCCCATTAGCATCTCATAAGGGCATTTTCCTGTAGTTTTATTCTTTGTTGCATTAATCCCAAAACGTATTTGGTTAATCTTTTCATCCCATTTGTTTTCTTGTTCTTACGAACAGCTTAATGCACCAAGGATGGTCCTGTTATATCGCTCCATTTGTCCATTTGCTCGTGGTGTTACCGTAGCGTTTAGAATTATTTTAATTCCATAATCATGGCAAAATGTTTTAAACTTTTTGCTTGTGTAGCAGGTTCCCCGATCACACACTATTCTGTAAGGTACACCGAACGTTTCAACGATACCTTTCAGAAATAAGATCGCTGGTCCTGTTTTACAACTCGTTACTGCTTTCATAAAAATAAATTTAGAGAAAGCATCAATTACTGTAATTAGATGAGTGTTTCGTCGGACACTTTTCACAAAGGGTCCCAGATGATCTACATGTAAAGTATGCATGGGCACCTGACCTTTGTCAATAATATGCAAAAATCCTGGTTGCTTTCCTGTTTGTTCTTTGTTGTAAGCACAAGGTAAGCAACAAGCAATGTATCTTTTAATGTATTTCTTCATATTCGCAAACCAATAATGCTTTGAAACTGCTTCGAAAGTTTTGTTCAGTGCAAAATGTCCTTTCCGATCATGGTAGTACATAACAACTTCTCTTCTAGCAAACTTCGGTACTACCCATCTTTTTCCTTGAGGTGTAATCTTAAAAACTCTATTCTTGTGGAGGACATTTTCTTTATGGATTTGCTGTTCTTCCTTACCTGTAGGATCTTTAGACAACACTTGATGACATCTGTCATCTTTCAACTGGACTGACAATAACCAGTCATCTTCTTTAACATTCATTATCAAGATTTCTATTAAATCATCAGACGCTTTTTCCACAGGATTTCGGCTAAGAGCGTCAGTATGTGGCATTTTCATTCCCGAACGATATTCAACAGTGAAGTCAAAACTCCTGGGTCACAAGCCACCAACGACCTATTCGTGGTATCAGATCTCTTTTGGTCAAAGTTATTCGAATTGCATTACAATCAGTTACAACTTTAAATTGTATACCGATCAGATATACTTATCCTAAATTTTTGAAGTGATTTCACAACTGCTAAAGTTTCCAATTCGTAGGAATGATAACGTTGTTCTTCCTTCCTTGTCTGACGACTAAAATATACAACAGGCTTGAATGTTTTATCTTTTTGTTGTTGTAATAAAATGCCCCCAACACCTAACTTTGACGAGTGTAGAGTCGTAAATTGCTAAAACCGGCCGTGAAGTCAACTTCGTCTTCAGGGTTTGAAAAGCGTTTCATCCCAATGGAAAGCAACATCGGGTCAAAGATGTAAGAGGTGCAGCAATTGTACTAAAACCTTTGATAAACTTCCGAAAATAGCTACACAATCCAACAAACTGGCGAATTTGATGTACGTTCGTGGGTTTCGGAAAATGTGCCACCGCCTGAATTTTGCGATTACCTGGTCGAATCACCCCTTCACTAATTTCGTGCCCCAAATACTCAATTGACAAAGAAAAGAATTTACATTTCTCTAAACGAAGTGTCAAGCCAGCAGACTGAAACAAGTCGAGTATTTGTGTCAACGTATCGAATCCTTTTTCGATTGTCTCTGCCGGAATCAAAATATCGTCCATATACGCCAGAGCTGTTGTAAATCGCAACGAACCTAACGCTTGGTTCACTTTGCGTTGAAAAACTGCCGGTGCATTCACAAGTCCAAAGGGCATGCGAAGATACTCGTAGTGCCCTTCTGGCCTAATAAAAGCCGTTTTGTTTATTGAATCTGCTGCCATAGGTATTTGATGATAACCCATCTTCAGATCTAAACTTATGAAATACTTTGCCGCTTTAAGCCTGTCCAAAAGATCATCTATCCTTGGTAAAGGATAACGGTCTTTTACGGTTTTTGAATTTAGTTTGCGGTAATCAACACACATTCGAACTTCACCCGTCTTCTTTTTGACTAAGATTATTGGGCTAGCGTAGGATGAGTTTGATTCTCGAATGATATTGTTGTCGAGCAAATCTTGTACGGTTTCACGTACCTTAGCGCGTTCAGAGAAAGACGATATGGTCGATACGTTATTCGCTCATCGTCTGTCAAAGTAATTTTCATTTCAGTGTCTACTGCCCTCCCTAATTCATTTGTATTTGCAGCAAAACAATTACGATACTTATTCAAAAGATTAAGTAATCGTTGTTTGTGCTTTTCATCCAAATCGGAATCAATTTGATTTTGTATGTCATCTTTCGTGAAATACTTGTCTTCCGCTTCACTTATTACAGTAAAAACACTTACCATCTCCTTAAAAGTGGTTCTGGAAGTGGACCAGGAGGTATCTTCTGTACATGGACGCCCTCTTGCTAATAGCTGCGAAGCTTTTTGCTGCAGGGTTTGTCCTGAATGGTTAAGAACAGGAATCACTCCTATTCCGCCAACAATTGAGATTACACAATGAGGAATTGTAAATTCACTATTGGGTTTGTTACGTTGTCCGTAAGTGACATAAATGTCCCCCTCGTAGGCACTGTTCGTGGCAACAAACACTCACGGGTACTTCTTGGTCAGCTGGTATATACCAACACCAGAGGATTTGTATCGTGAATATTTGTCCACATTGGCAAATCAATCCTCATCAAAACATGTACCATTCGTACAAACTCAGAGACGTTCTGTACAACAAAGGCTAGGTCCAAGTTCCAGCAAAGAGGAAAAGGAAAAAAAGAGAAAAGATACATTGTTTGATGCTATAATTGTGGTGACGGAACACATTTAGCATCAAACTGTCCCAAACCAAGTAAAGTATGCACCTTGTGTAATCGTTTGGGACATGAAAGTGATGGCTTTACGAGAAAACAAACTTCCAAAAAGATCATGGTGTGTTCAACCGTTGAGAAAAATGATGACTGCTACTTTGTTAACTGCAAAGTAAATGGTCAACTACTTCAGGGTTATATTGACACTGGTTGTAGCGTGGTTACTATACGTAAATCGGATGCAAAACGTTTGCATCTTGATTGGGAGCCATCTAATTTGACAATTAAAGGTTATGTGAATATACATCCTCTTTTGAATAGAGGCTCAATTTGACTGGTGGTAAGTCATCAATTTGTGGTAACTGTATAAGGCTTGCATCAAAAATTCGGACTTCATTGTTACGGACAACCAAGGCAACGTTTGCCTTGTTAATAAAAGTTTGTCCGATCATGACAGGAATTGCTTGAAGATGATCATCCACGACAGTAAGTGAGACCTCTGCTTCAAACAAGTCGACTTCTACGTGCCTTTATTTGGCCTTGAACTCGAGTCGATCCACCCCCATAACCTTTAATTGTCAAATTAGATGGCTCCCAATCAAGATGCAAACGTTTTGCATCCGATTTATGTATAGTAACCACGCTACAACCAGCGTCAATATAACCCTGAAGTAGTTGACCATTTACTTTGCAGTTAACAAAGTAGCAGTCATCTTTTAGTATCTTTTCTTTTTTTTCCTTTTCCTCTTTGCTGGAACTGGGACCTAGCCTTTGTTGCACAGAACGTCTCTGAGTTTGTACGAATGGTACATGTTTTGATGAGGATTGATTTGCCAATGTGGACAAATATTCACGATACAAATCCTCTGGTGTTAAATAGCTTCCCGCTCGTGCTCCAGTCTGAATTGTTAAATCGCAAGAGACCGCGTTAGGTCCTGTAATGCCGCACGCTGGGAGAAGACCCATCTTTTCAAAGTAGTATTGGGTCCACGATTCGTCCAATTGTTTACGTAACGTACTAGCAAAATCTCGCTAATCGGGAAAAGTTTTAAGTATCAACTCTTTCCACTGTCCCCAGTTTAAATCGTAGTTTGGTAGACTGTAATACCAAGTTTTGGCAAGTCCAGCAAGACGACTTTGCATATGGTAAATGATCGTCTTTTCATTCCACGAATTAATTTGAGCCAACTTATCAATATTTTCTAGCCAACGTGAGGATGATAAATTTGGATCACCCGGACTAAATAGTGGAATACAGTCTGGTTTCACAATAAATTGGGAACTGCTTCCCTGGCCTTGAACACCTCTTTCAGATAATAGTAATTCAACAAGTCGCTCCAGGTGTTCTATGCGAGTACTATCCGTGGACTGATTTATTGAAATAATATCAGAATTTGGTACCTGTGTTGGTTGATTTTCGTTTATCATCCCAGTTCCTTGATGCCGTTCACTAGGTTCTGGAGTGATGACATCATCTCTTTGTAGAAGTTGTTTTCCGTCACTAATCGGTGAGTCATTTCTGGAGCGCGTATTCGAACGCGAATGTGAACGCTGCCTCCGCGACCGACCTTCTCGGCGACGACGCTTTTCGTCAATTTCAGGAGTACGTGATCGAGACCGTACTCGGTGTCTTTTCGTGAATCAATAATATTTGAACTTAACTTACACGTAACAATTAAATTAACTCGCACGTTGCGGTTTAAATCTTATCTTAAAATTAGGTCTCTGTACACTTATTCTTCTCACACTTTTAAAATGTTCTCTATTCACTACAAAATAGTTTTTGGCCCAATCGGCCACTTTGGCCACTTAGGCGGCAAGACGCACAGATCACCTATCCCACCGCTGCTCTGTAAGCACTAGCTTAATATCAAATTTAATAAAACACACTTTTAATAACAAAATCTATATTCACACACCATTTCGACTTTACAATTTGATGGCTCAACTCATTCTGCCCAAAACCCTACATGGCCTCTCCCAAAACAAACATAAAATATGATCGGGTTCCGATTTCGCTATGCTCCATATTATCCAAGGTTGTTACAATCGAAATCGCTTACAATAGTTCAAAAAAAAAATATACGCAATTACGATAAATCTACTCAGACAAAGTTCTCTTTACTTTAAACTTCGTTGATGTGACTCCTAATAGTCCTAATGCTGCTTGGGTACAACACATATTCTTATGTGGTGAGAGTTGGACGCTTCAAAATAAAAATGTTTTCGTAGGGTTTAGTTTAAAAAATGTCTTGTCCGGAAAATGTCTCATTACTTATAACGAGTGATTATTTAAATTTGGCGTCATAGTTGGTGGTGATATGTGTGTATTGTGAACGGACCATAATTTTTAACACGCCCACCGAGGTGTCATACGTCAGATTAATAACTTTCAGTACGGTGGTTGGTTCACAATCAAACTTTCATGGATAGCTTTGCCGCCAAATTTAAATAAATACCCGTTACATAGATCTCATCCGCTTTCAAAAGTATACCTAATGGAATCTGAAAAAGTAAAAATGTAGTTTAAAACTACAAACAAAAGATTCAAAAGTGAGTTTAATTTTTATATTCTTAAGACGCAACTTTTTTCAAGATGGTGTAAGCCAAAAAATGTTTAACAAGGGAAGCGAATTACCAAATCAATAATTTTCAATAATAAATTTGTAGAATTGAAATTTAATAATGATATATTTTGCTGCAAAGGAGTTCTGAGTGTTATGGGCCATAATTTCGGCTCGTAACCGAAATAGCAGTGACAGCATTACACGAGGAAGCCTACTAATGTGACATTTTGCACTTCCAAGCAGCACAGAGTAGCTTGAGAAAATACGAGTACTTAATTCATTCATTAAACGATTTTTATTATCTAGTATTGTTGAAATCTTAAATGTATGCATAAATATATGCGCAATTATATGTTTCTGCTATAATATATAGCCACTTCATTGTGGGCATGTTGTTAGAAAACCAGCTTGGTTTAGGTATGTACCTACATTGCCGTTTGTAATTACCAAGCTGACTTATCTTTTATCTTCTTTGATGATCAGAGCTTTATATTTTGTTAACGTGCATTCTAATACCCACTAACAGCTAATTTATATTTTATTACCTCCAGCAGCGTCTGCCAATGCCCAATAAAATGTTGCGGCAGGCATTGTATCTTGTTAATTAATTATGCAAATGTAAGTTAAAGGAACGAGTGATAATCTGGTGGTACCATTAACACTCCATGTCCAGTAAATAAAATTTGGTGGACAATCAAAATTACTACTTACATTTTAGCTAACTATATTAGGGTTTGGTTTAATTAGTTTGAAGCGGATGCAGAAATAATAAATTTTAACTGACCGAAAGGGAATAAGTTGGTATAGCCATTCTACGTACCGCAACATTAACCAGACTCGTAAAACGCACTTTATATCCATTTTATGGCATTTGTAAAATATTGCATTTCAAGTATAATATATGCACTCGGCTGCAGTCGTACAGACACACAAATCGGATGCCGTCTTACACACATATTTACAGTAATAGTTTTTAAATAAATGTTATTGTAATCTGCAAAGCGCTGCTTCTGTTGTGACTTTTAAAGCTTTGCTTATATTTACATGATATAAGCGGAAAGCTTTGGCTTCACAACCGAGTTGACACATTTGTATTACTTTATTCTTCGTGAAATATTTTATTTATCAATTGCAATGAAAAATCCGATATATGATCAAATCGACAAGAAGACATGTATTTACGACCGAAGTGATTGTTGTATGTCACATTTAAATAACTTTGCCAGAAACAGATAACACAGTTCCTATTTTTATGCTGTCATAAAATTTAAAAATGCATCAATCACATTCTAGAGACTGGGGTAATATTTTCTCTCATATTATTCAGCTTTCTCAAAATTTTTGTTATTGATGTATACTCTATTTTTACTAAAAGTTATAATTTTTTCACCTTGCACATGTCGTTTGTAGTGCATTACAATTTTTGTATAAAAACTAAATAGAATTTATATTAGTTGGACCAAAGAACTCGTTTTATAGCAGTAGTTACAAAAAGGTAATATCAGTGAAAGAGTTTTTCTTAAATAGGTAGAGTAATGCCTACTCTTACTTACCTATGGTTATTTCTGGTTCGGTAAAATCAGAGTGCAGCTTCTTTGTTTTTATTATCCAATTTGTTAAAGTAGTAGATGAAGCAAGTAAAATAATTATCTTACAGTTCAATTATTGTTGTAAGTTTCAGTTAAGCTAAAAAGAGCTATAAATTCCGCAACGGTGTCCTGGGGTAAATTGAAAGTTCGCCTAAGTAAAGCTTTTCGGTCGATATATAGGATAACTGGATAGCCCAGCAATAGTACTGAATGCCGCCGTTGCTGGCGTTGCTGCCGTTTTATGGGCTAGTTTATATTTTATGACCCCCTATACAGAGATGTATGGACGTATAAAACTGCAAAATGTTCCCTACATATTAATTTTACTCTTGCATACGTTTGTTATGAAAATTGTTTCACCTACGTTATGTTTTAAAGTGTAATCAAAAATATTTTAAACGTCTCGTCCTATGCTTTACGAGCTTTGGAAATAAAGATTTACACTATCTATGTTCAATACAAATATTTTTAAGGGTGGGCTTTATTTTATGTTTTATTTCTTACAAATGCATCAAAAATATTCTTTTTTTTCGTTAATTTTCTATAAATTATTTTTATTAGTATACGAGAGAATAACGTCCTATGTGTAAGTCGTTTATAATGCAAAAAAATGCAATACTCTCTAAAGTGTATATTTTGTAGCTCTTGTGACGATTTTCATTTATCGTCTTTTCCTATCACTGTCCTTTTTCACTATACTCTATATCCCACAGAAGTCTTTAAAACTCACATAAAATGCGGCGGATGTTTAAATATCGTCTCTTCTCCAGGAATTTTAAATCGATATTTAATTGTGTCTAACTTAATGTCATCAGTTTTATTTCGAAGATGCCAGATACGACTAAAAAGTTTTTGAGCATGTGTAATCATTAACATTAAGTTATACTTAATTAAGCAAAAACTAGCCATTTATAACTACACACCTATAACTTTTTTCATTTTTATTTTTTTAAAGGTGAGGATATAACTTAAATAGTTTGTTTAGTCTTATCTGAGTTTTGTATAATTTTTAAACTACAAAATTTCACGAATAGAATTTTAATTTTTGGCCAGTGTTAATTTTGCGTGTCATTGTGTATTGAAGTCAGATGGTGGAGGTAGCATAAGAATATTATTGTTTAATCGACAATGGTTTTATTGTGTGCTGTCGACTAGAAATTGAATTTATTTATTAGGCATAACTTTTAATTGTTATTTTTTAGTAAAACAATTTGAGTTAAAATTGGCCATTTAGAAAAAAAGTAATTCGTAACTTCATGATAATGTATCATTCAATAGGCAACTGTTATTTAAACAATAGACAATCTTTGAATTGTATGCCGTTTAATGTAGCAGTGAGTCGGAATAATGTAATCAAAATTCATCGGTAATTTATAAAATATATCATGTATGTTCTACTCCAACTCCACCCATGATGTGTTTGTTTCTCGTTTTCCAATTATATTAATATGTGACATAATTAAAATTTGATCAATTGATAAATATGTAATTATGTGATTGATACACATTAGCACATAAATACTTAATATCCAACAAGGTATGTATAAATACAATAACCAAGGTGACGATTATTCGTTACATTTACTGGATTATGTGATGGGGACATAAAACTAGATCCTCGTAAATTAAGGGTTACCTTCGTGGTTATAATATTAACAACACTTCAACCTCAATTCTGAAACAATATGCATGACTTTTTGCGGTAGTGCAAGTTTATAAACCATGTCATTTATTTTTCATAATAAATAGCCATTTTTGTTGAGATTTCCCACTTTTCCATGCTTGTTAAAGTGCATTATAATTTTTGTAAATTATCTTTAAAGTATTATTTTAATTTTTTAGGAAACATTTTTATGACCTGATCTTTGTTTAAAGTAGTCTCATTTTGTAAAGGTGTATCAAATTGACAGCTTCTTCTGTTACGTATTTTAGAAGAGGTGATGCTTATGAAAAGCAGCGCAAGTACTTCATAAATTATTTTCTTTAATGTAAGAACTGTAATTAAGGTAGTTTAAAAGTTCCTAAAGAAATTTATAAATTTCTTTACTGACAAGCTTTTTGTTGTTTACCACTGGTCGTTATAAAAATTGGGGTGCAAATACATAAAGCAGTCACATAATAAAATTTGCCCTTAAAAAAGGTCTATACAACAAATTATCAAAATAGACGGCTCTTTATCAGATTTTGCTTTATAGGCGAATAAAGTTGCTAATAGGATTTTATATGCTTTAAAGTTTCCGAACTGATTATGTTTTAATTAACTACTAAATTACCTTCTTCGTATATTTATTTTTTTAACCATTAAAAGTTAAAAAAGTGCTTAATGCTACTCATGCGTAATTTGTTACTTCCATCGTTAAATACAGGGTAATAAGTTTGGCTGAAGAACTTTTAGAGTGGCTAATACCATTTTAAAAGGAATGCCTGTTATGTAGATATGAGTAATATACCTTTTATAAAATACTTTATGGGTGCTTTATTTATAAAATCTAACCTGGCCATAAAAATTTTGACAAATGGTGGCTTTAAGTGGCTTTAATTCTCAACCGTTATTCTCTATTTAAAGGAAGCAATGAAATAAATTTAAAGTTTTATCCTCGTATAGTTTTCAATAGACCGATCTTGTGAATGGATCAATAGAGCAACTCGACAAACCATTGAAATTCGTGTTTGTCATTGATTTTTATTACAGTCGTCCTAAGATTCGTATCATTCAAGGGACAGTTTGCAAAATCACTACTGCCAAAAGCATATTTTATTATCTTAATTAAAGTTCCTTGAAACGTGTGTGCTTGCCTTAGGCGGGCATTAATTCTGAATCCGCCATATAAACCAGTCGTTATAAAATTCGATTCAATAAGCAAGATGTGGCTCAGTTTTATAACTCCATACCTTATTCATACCAAAGTTATATCGCACTTGACGAAATTGTAAAATATATTTATAGCCGGTTTTATGTATTATGTAATGCCTAGACTTGGTTCAAAAGCGAAAATTGCTCACCAAATATTCGTCCGCTTCTAAACACTTTTCTTATTTATTCGCTTCATTGTTCATTTTAAATTCAGGTGCTTTAAGTGGTCGAGTATAAAATGTGCTATTTGATTCGCAACGCGCTCTACGGATGGATCGTAATTCAAGTCAGTAAATCTTCGGCGGATGACTAGATCAAAGGCATTAGGTATTTAGGTTTCACTTCGAGGACTTTATTCTCAACTATTGGTTTCTAAACAAACAGCTACAAAATGTTTAATAGGGTTGCTGCAGCTGCAAAACTCAAACTGTTATCTTTTAAATTTGAACTTTACGAGAGTAAATTTTATTTAGTTCATAAAAATGTTTTGTGATTTTTTTATTTTTCTAAATTTACTTATTTTTTTACAGTTATCTAATTTTTGGAAATCCTTTACAAAATTTAAAAATATCTAAAACAATAAATATGTACGTCAATTTAGAATTTTGCACTTTTTACTTAACATTAGTTAGATTCATTCTAATGTAGATTGTTATAATAGGATAATAAAATCTATTCATTTTCTTGCTTGTTATGGGTTACGACTTTTCAACAAATGGATCAAGTTAAAGAAACCGCCAATTGTTATGTTCCACTTGGTGTTAGGGAGCCGCTTTTCATTTTGTTAAGGATCATAAAAGTATTATGAATACATTATAACAGTTTATTACCTAATTATGTCAGTCTACGAGTTTCTTTTGATGTGTGATTCTAGTTACTAAATTTTGGACGTAGTAAAAAGAATCCTTTCAAATGCTAATGAAACCGTTATACTTTGTTAATATTTTTTTAAAATTGTTGGTAACAAAGATTCAATTTTATTGTTTTCACAAATTATATGTTTTTAAGTAACAAGAATATTGAAAGTATGGGTGGTCAAACGGAAACCTGCAATTTGCAGGACCAAAAGTCCTGCAGTAATCAAGCTCCATTTCGAAGAGTGGAAAGCATTTTACTAAACTGCAGACCTACTTTATGGTTCTCAACTCATAACTTTAACTAACAGTCATTTTACGATTGACTTTTTTGGCATAGGTTTTTATGTACGTTGTGCGGGGCAGTTAAAATTTTTCACCTTTGTTTTGTTTTGGGATACTTTTATTGTCGGTTCTTTTACAGACTAAGTCTAACCCATATAAACTTTGTAATATATGTGTTTCCTGACTTTTATGTGCTCTTTTCAAAGGTCTTTGCTTTTTTCGGTCTTGTTTTTCATCCTCGGTGTTCTAGACTGAAGGAGGTATTTGGATTAACAGTTTTATGAGACGACGTTCCGAAGCTTTCTTCTTCGATATTTCGCCAAAATTAAAGTCTTAAAATTAATTATCCACTTGCCAGTCATTACTTTAATTATTACGAGTACCTCATTGTTTTATTTTATTTTGTTAAATATGTACTTGGTGCACCTTCCGTAAAAGGTTTTACGACAGTTAAATTGGACGTGAAGTCTTATTAGAGTGTGTATTTAAATTTTTACTAACACATAATGCATTTTAAATTAATTTGTAACAAAATTATGAAAACTTTCAACAGTGACATTCATGGCTTTAAAAATGTCATATAAATGTTAACATTGACATGAGTCTTTCGACGGCTCATAATCATTTGGATTTGTATTTTATGGAGAATATAAAATGTACTTTTTAAGAGATTAACATCTTACAAGTAGATAAAACTACTGTGAATATTGATATGATTCAGTTCCACATCAGTTTTATTCTTGTTAACTTATATGTAAATTCAGTTTTATTTAAATAACAAATTGGTGCAATGGAATTAATTTATAATAAATGAGCGAGGCGACATGGTTGTAAATTGTGGGTTTTTGATATAATAAATTCGGAAATTACTGCAATTGTCGAGACCATTAAATTAAAAGAGAAAAAGTGAAAAACTTCTTAAGTTTCAACTTATTAGTAATTAATGACTTTTTTACATTTTTAAAACAGAAATCTATATTGTCTTGTGCAATTCTGTTACACTTCCACATGAAATATACCTACATTTTTACTCAACTGAAAATCGCTCTTGAAAAAATAACGCTACACGGATAAAGAGCTTTTGAGCCTTCTTATGTGTTGGATTTATTTAAAGAAATGACCATGTGAGGTCAAGCTTGGTAGTCCCACCGCAACGTTAACCGTTGTCTAGTAAATGAGACCTCTAGAATAATAGCTTGTAGAATTATTATTAGATAATAAATATATGCACATCTCATTCCACGAACACAGAATATGGAAGAAGCATGTATTCTATAGCGCTACGCGCCTCATGATTTACGGCACATCCAACATCAAAGCTTTTATGGCCCATGATTCGCGAGGTTTTAACACAACAAGTTTTAACTAGCATCAAAACGGCGTTCCACATCACAACAACCATCCGGGTGTTGTAGTACAAAACCATCCATGGGAACCGCTGTAACGTACGACAACGGCCATTTTCTTTTTAAAGCGCCATTTTCATTACATACCTTGAAACGTAGCTTGTGCGGAGAGAAGAGGATGGCAATTATTGCTTTACAGAAAATTAAGAAATTTACGTCAACGACTGGTTTGCACAACAATAAATTGTTGGAACTTGTACCTAATAAAATGGCTTTTCAGCAGCTGCAATTTGCATTCCGATAATAAAATTCTTACGTCTTTGACCTAAAATAAAGCTAACATTTTAGGATCAAAATTAAATTAATTAATTAGCATTTTGTAGTAAATACGTTGCCATTGATTTAATAAATATTTTAAAAGGGGAAATGGCCCAATACTTTCCATAAAATTTAGGTTTATTTTGTCTTTGAAATTTTTCATTTTTGCTTCATAATGGCTGGCTGGCATTACTTAATTTTTATGTTCTCGAAGTGCGTTTTAAAACCTCCGCATTGGGATGACTACACCTGTTCTTTCAATTAGTGCAATATCTGTCTTGATAAAACGACCTAGAGATTACTGCATTCTGACATTTTGTGGGTGACAAAATTATAATTACACTTTAGATGGACTTTATAGCTTTTCCAGTGTGAATAATAACGTGAACCATAAATTTGTTCGGCTCGACTGGCGAAATTCGTTTTATTTCTCCTAACATCTCCAACTTTGAGATCCATAAAATCCGTTCCACTGTCCGTCTGGACCTTGCACAAGATTATTATAATAAGTAGTTGCATGTATAGTAATACGTTTGAATAATTTACGACAGTTTTTCATTGTCGGCTCACAAATCATATGAGAAATTCTTAAAAATCATAAAACTTTGTCTGAAAATAATTGCTAAGCAGAAACATGCACGTCGTTAAATTTTAAGTGGGACAGCCACAGACATGCGAATTCTATTTCGAACGTTACAAATTTTAGTGCCTTCAAGCGCCTGACGGATTTTATTTTCAAGGCAATATTGCAGATTAAAATTTTGTCAACACATTTAACTTCCTTGAAAATAATAAAAAAAACCTAAAATGTCATCAGATATGATATTTTTGGGTTAAGTTGTGAGGGTAATGTTCAAATTTATGTCTCCTCCATTTTTTTCTTAACCTCTGAATTATAATTTAGTTAATTGAGGCTTAAATCTCAATAAATTATCTGTAATAATTGGAGGATTGATATATTGATGGAATAAACGTCAAAGCTTGAAACGAAATATTGTAAAATGCCGGCTAAATTAAGCGCGGGTCCGGCTCTGTGAAGTCCAGCGGTTTTTTTTGCGCCCCGCGTCAGAAAAAAAAACAATACATTCTGAGCACGTTTTCAGTTAACAATAGCCATTAAAAAGCCGTAAATAAAACTGATATAAACGAAATTATGCATAAATGACAAAATGTAGCCGCCATTTTGCAATAAAAATGAAACAGTTACAGGTATACCAACATATTATTTATTCTGCTATAGTTTATGGCTCGTAAACATTTTTAGTTTGTGGGCAATTATACAAATTAACTATGGCCAGTGCGGTGATAATAAAAGTTTAATGGGTTTTTATTAATTAGTAGTTTGCTGAGTATAATATGTTCTCAAGGTGACGGAAATTCGTTGTTTTAGCAATTTTTTTAAATTTTATTGTACACCAAACGACATTTTAATGAAGTTGATTTTTATGTCATTGTTTCAGACGTTGCGGGACATCGTTAAACACAAAGGGGACTGTTTTGTGATTGTAAATGCAAATTGTATTACACTGAATGTAGTAAGTATGTTACTCTTCCAAATCAATCCGTCTCCAAAAGTGTAATAATCGTCCTAGCCGTTACAATAATTTTCTGTAATAATCATAGCAATAAATTTCTTGAGTTCCAACAGTTGGAATAAAAAAATTTCACAATGTTTCAATATGCTGCTTAACGAAAGACGTCCCAAAATTGTAATTTTCAGTCTTTCTGTGTGTTCTGTTAAATACAATAATATTTAATGTAAATAGAATTTAAAGTTATTTTTTGTACAAAGAGTGTCTGAAAAGATGTTTTGTTTGAGTGTTTTTACATGTTAAGGTTTGTGGCCAGAACTAAAGGCCTTGTGATATTAAATGACTTAATATTACACTATAGTGTTACTTAACTTCCAAGAACTTGACCGAATTATTAATGTTAGTTCATAGAATGTTATAAGAGTTTACAAAACTTTACTTCCTCAACGATCAACTTTAACTAGAATGTGGTATAAGATAAAAAATCACTAAATTTTTATGGCTTTATCGCATTTAGGCACTTCTTAAATGGTTTTGCGGTTTTGTGGTACGGCAGTGATCCCTATCTAAATAGCAGGTCATTTACGACATGTATTAATCAATACTTATAAAATGTATGGTATAAATTTTAAGTACATTATAGCTTTAAGCATTATACCGTCTTCTAAATGTATAGTTCAATATAGTTATGTTTACTATTGTGCTGTTTTATTTTCTCATAAAATAACAAATTTCAGGTAAAAATAAAAAATTGTAAAGTATTTACAACTGAAGTTTTAATTCATACTTTCCACACTTTTCCATCCTGTCACATAACTCACTCTGGAAATATACACTGACCGACATAATTATCGCACCACTCAAATTTTAAGATTTAAAATGGCTAAGGTCCATTTTCATAATCGAATTTAAAGGAGCTTTAAATTAAATGTTGTTGAGAATGTGCTGATTACTACAGACATGTTGACCAAAATTTTATATTCTAAACCAACATTAACTTTAAAGTTCCTTTAATTTGATTATGAAACTGGCTCTAAATGGTTCTGAAATAGTACTAAAATTGATGAATAGGATAGTAGCATTATCAAGTAACTCAGTCGACTATGGATTTTTCAAAAACAATTGGTGTAGATTCATTGTTTACTGAATAAATGTTAAATCATCAAAATCACCGCTAATTTTCGAGAGACAACAATTAAAAACAGCTTCTTTCCAGGCTAGAGGAGGCAATACTAGGTATTAAAGGTTGCCTCCGAATGTAACAAAAGCTTATCTAAACTAAAAAACTGATCCGCACGGAATTCGCTTTTTTGTTTCTTTTGACATTCATTAAATTAAAAAAACCTAATTGTTGAAGTTTAAGTCGTAATTTTAGTTTAGCTTAACGTTAATTAGTTAATTAATTAATTTTTGATGCATTTATTTTTTAAGCATTATTTCAATAAAAAAATTCAATTCAAAATTGATGTGACAATTTTGCCGGCGAGTGTACATTTTTACATTTACTTCAAATATACCTGCCAACAGGTAAGTTACTTTCGTAAATATCAGAAAAAGGTAAGTAGTTATCATTTATTGCATCATGTTTGGTCCGTTTGGTGTTAATTTGCTTGAAGATAAATGGTTGAAATGTTAACAAACGTACGTTAAAGTCAAAGATAATAAGCTAATAGGTGATAAGCCTCTCGCATGAATGAAGTTTAATAATAAATTGTATCCACTACTTTGACTTTTAGGTTACTTACCTACTATAAAAATGTGACGTTTTATCAAGAATACAATTTTTCTCAAAAAAAAATTTTTGAGTTCTGCAAAATTTTTCATTTTCTTTAAATGGCAAATCACGATTAAGCTTTTTTTGAGAAAGAGCTGAGGATGACAACTATCTACATTTTATTCAATTTTTAATTCAAAAACAATTATATACGGATTTTTACACAAATCTAGTTACCATTTTCCCAAAAAAAGTATATCGCAAAAGTTAGAAATAAAGCAACATTTCATTCTTTAAACGCGATCATAAGTTTTATTGCATTTTCATTTTTATTAATTATTATTTTCTGAAGGCAAATGACAACAACAAAAACCGTATCACCGGCCATAGACTATCGTGTTTTTTTTTGTTTTCCTAACCTTGTTTCAGAATTTTGATTAACGTTTGTCATGTTGACAGAATGCTCCATGCTTCTTGCTACTTTTTACCTTTGTCCTTTGAAATAGTATTTGTTATGCCCAAAAGTGTAAAGACATGTCTTTGAGACATACCTTCTTAGATAATTTTTATTTTACTAAATGTATCTCCTTATTGCAGGCATTTTCGAATTTGATTAAATTTGACAATACGTATTTGAATGTCAGTTATCATGACAACAGCTACAGTGATTTTTTGTGAACAAAAATTGTGTGGACGAAATTCACTGTCCATCACTGTACGTAGCACCTCAAACAACTCCTTCGGTCGTTGCGACCTTAACAACCTTGAATACGTAAATAACTATTTTTTATTATATTTCAAATGCTTTTGAACTATAATAGGCGCCAGAACATGCACCTTAGCGAAAAATACCTTGTAAGGTAAAATACCAGGAACATGGAAAAATGTTTAAATCTATAAAAATTTCGAAGTTATAAGAGTTTAAACTTTGCACTTTGACTCTATTTATTTCTGTTGAAAAAATAATTTTCCAAGTTTTTTTGCTAGAGGCTATTAGAAGAGGAAACAAGGAAGCAGTATCCTAAATTATAACTTTGTTTAGGAAGGTTATTTGTGGATTTTATTAGCAAATTTTTTGTACAATGGCGAGCATAAAATTTTGGTGGGTAATGTCATTTTCAAACTTCATCTTTTGGTCAAAAAAAGTAGTTTCCCTGTCTAATTTTGACAGATAAGAGAATGACATTGTCTACTAAAATTTAATGCTCGCCATTGTACCTTTCCTAAATAATTATAAACATCATCAGTATCATTAAATAGACATAAAAAAATGTCAAAGTCAAAAAATAAATGTAGAAATTTTTTGACAGATTTTTTCAACATTTTTTCTATGTTCCTGATATCTTACCTTACTTAAAAATTTTCTCTGAGGCTCGAGTTCTGACACACCCTGTATTGTTGTGACTTTAAGCTAAAAGGGCAAATGCTACTATGCAACATGTACTAATTTTTAATTTTAAATACATACAGGGTGATTTACGAGGAATAATGAACCTGACCAAATTCTCGACCGAATTATCGCAAAGCAACTTGAGAAAAGTAATGGTTGTATAACATCAATTTTCGTATCAAAGATACCTATTATACAGGGACATTTTTTTCTTGGTATACATAGCCCTATGTAAAAGGTGATTTTTAAGTAGACTGACAAAATTTTATCAGAGCTTCCCAAGGATAAATGGAGACAATCTGTACCCTTTTTATGTTTATATCTTTTAGAGGCAGAACCCCCTTGATCCGTGCCACTTACGGCATTTATGAATTGTTGCAATGATCATGTACATTTTCATCAAATTAATGTCATGGCGTACGCTTTACCTCTAAAATAACTTGAATAAATTGTATTTGGAGAACGGTTAAACAAAGAATTTTTTTAATATTTCTCCCAGCATGTTCTCATTTAATACTACCAAGGATAAAATTTGTCGGTCTATTTAAGAATCACTTGTATACTGTTAAAAAACCGGGTCAATTTCATAGGTTAGGCGACCAACATTTCAAGCTTTTAGAGGGTACTAGATGTTAAAATATTCAATACTAAAATTTTGTATCAAGTATCAGTCTTGAAACTTAAAGCGCAGCCTTAAAAAGTTAATACCATTTATGATACACACATGTACACCTAAGTGAATCGGGAGATATAGTCCCATCGCATAGCCCCCACGATTGCCAGACTTGGCACCTAACGATTTTTTTCTTTGGGGGTATAAATAAAAATTTATACTAATGTTCCAATGCAAAATTTTAGAAGAGCTGAAAGAACGTATTCGTACAGAATGTAATAAGGTAGATCTTGAATTTATCAGGAATGCAGTGGCGGGGTTTTCAAAATCGCTTGGGTTATTGTTTGGAACTGCAAGGAAAGCATTTTGAACACTTGCTTTAATTATTAGATATTTTTCATGTTTTGATGGGTTTTAATTTTTTTTTTAATTAATATTTAATTACATATTTTTTGTTGTTTTTAAAAGTTTGTCTTTTATTTATCGCTATTTAAGCCTTTCTAATATTGGTTGCCTATGACTAGACTAACGGCTAATCGTAATTGCCATAGTAACATTGAAGTTGACTCGTTTTTTTTTTAAGTATACATAAGGTTATGTATACTAATAAAAAATGTCCCTGTATGTACATATGTACTATACGCTTATGTACATCTGAACTACAGTTTCTAAGTAAAAACTTGGACTTCATCTAAGATTAATTGGAAATAATTTTTTGTAAACATTTAATTGAATTGCCATTTTCTCACATGAGTAAATTTTGACATTGACTCTTTAGCATTAAGCCACAATTTTAATGGTCAGTTTTTTTAATTCTTTTTTGAAAGGAATAAGTTTTGTATAGCTGCAAGACCTTTGTGACTAGTTTCTTGAAATTGAAGTTGAAGGCGGGGATTATATGGATGAAATCGCTAGGTAAGAAGGTTCAAATAGTTTTATATGAAATCCATAAAAGCTGCTACTTTAAATTAAAACAAGTAAAGATACTTACCTTGATGCCCGAGATATGCTATCAACTCACAGACCTACCTACATTTAAAGGTTTTACGACTGAAAATTTATTGCCTATAAACCAATTTTATTGGCTAAGTTTTATTATTTAAGTTCTTGTATTTTCATGTCAGCAATTGAAAGCACTGTTTTTCTTATTATGTAATAAAATATTTTCTTTTTAGCCGCATAAAAATATTACTTCATACTGATCAAGTTATAAATGATAAATTCAGCCATTATGTTTTTAGTATCCAACTTTGGATAGTGTAAAAATGAAAACTTAGGAATTTTTAACGAGACTCTTCATTAATTTTAATTTATTGATTAGGAACTGAATGAAGTTCAGGATAAATGTAATAAAAATAATAAAACTTAAAAATTTCTGAAATTATGTTAAAATAATTCTTCACCAAAGTAAATATAAATAAAAAATTTCTTAATTTCATTGATTCTCCATTAAAACATCTTGTACGATATACTGAAATTAAGACGGTGGTAGTATTTTTATAAGATAAAAAAATAAGTTACTCTAATATATACGGCACCACGACAGATATTAACTAATTGCGAGGGTATAATATTAAATTATAATTACATGCATTATTTATATCACACAGTAGTCTTGTCTCTGGTAAGGAGCAGTTTCTTACGTAGGCAGTCCTCATTAGTACTCAAGGAAGCATTCTACATATATTAAAGGTAATCTGCTTGTACAGATTGTAAAAGATTAAATTTTTATTTCGCTTCCTGCAAATCAGCTCCTAAAGAAATCTTGAAACTACGTCAAGTTTGCAGTCCGATAATTTACGACCCTGCCTGCTTGCGATTAAAAGGTTCGGCATCCAGCAGGGGCTGGTTTATTGAGGCGTCATTTTTATTTTGTTCGAGTGTACATGTATCGTATTTTCAATATTTCATTTTATAAAACGAATTTTTGTTAACTATTTTTATAGTTATTTATTGTAAGAGAGTGTTAGATAGCGTTTTATCACACACGACTGCAATATAACGTTTTATCCACAATCACAGGCCCAAATTATTCCAAACTTAATTAAAAATTAAACTGACATTTAAACGTCACGCCAAATGTGCTTTCGGTTAAACGTAGTAAGCTGTTACGCGGTGTGCTGGTTACTAACAATGGAATAAAGTTACTTTATTCCACTAGTGGATAAAGTGGTACTTTATACGCATCTAAAGTGTGGAATAAAGTCTCTTTATAGAATGATTGTGGATAAAATAAATTTTAAAATTTGAGTCGTTACATTTTTGTTACCACTCATCCGGAATTCTACTTCTCATTTGAAAGTTTTACGTTACTATCTTCCTCTTACTCCGACAACATACAGTAACATGGAAAAACAAGAATAGACATATTGAGTAGGTACCGAAACCCTAGATTTTCACAACAAAAGAAACAGGCACGAACGTTGGAGGGTGATTATGAAGATTTATAAGGGTTACGGTTTATGGCTTAGCGGCAACATCTTCGTGAATGGATAATACAAGCTTAATTCTCATAAAAGTATCCTAAACAATTCTTTTCTTAATACAATAAAGTGCAAAATTTTGACCTCCGGTGGATCTACTTTACCTAAATGCTCAATCATTGCTGCTTCCTGTTTCATTGGAAGAAAATCAATTTAAGTATTTTAAATGGAACATTCTGTATATCTTTTTATTTTTGGATTCCTCGGTAAATTGGTTTTCAACAAGCTCACTAACTATTATTTATCACTAACAATTTAAATGTTTAAAACATTTAGAAAAATGAATAACTGAACACTTGCTGTTGTTGGCCACCTGCGTATTAATAGACAGAAATAAAGGATAACTTGGAATTATTATGACATAAAAATAACAATTTGTAATTAGTAGGCAAATATAAATAAAGTATAAATCAAGTAATAAACTTCAACATAACTACACAGTAAGAATAATTACATACACATGAAAATATTAACGTGAGTAATAAAGCTCAGCCAGAGAAAACCATTTTCCTTTAACACACCATATATTTATTAAAGAATAATTATTACAACAGAGAAATAGTATTGTTATTCATTATTTACTGCATAAAAACGCGAATAAAACATGCAGAATTAAATCTGAATTGTTTTTGTGTCCACAGACACCCTTGTTTTTGGCAAAATAATCTTTTGGTGACTTCCCTATACAAGAGACTTTTAGTTTTTGGTCGGATAATAATGAGATAATAAAACTTGCTAAACAAGACGGATTTTTATAATTAGATATATTAAGTAGGTACAACATATTTCAAATAAACCATACCATGCCAAAAGCTTCATTTATGTAATTTTTTTAAATTTCTTCTCCATTTTTGGACAGTGCAGAAGTGGACGTATTACAATATTCAATAATTATTTTTAATTTAGAAAACAAATTACCAATAAATTGGTTTCCAGTTATGATTGATTGGATAATTTAAAGGCAATTTTATAGAAATATAATTATTCAGTAAGGTAAACATAAATATGGTGGTTTCTTTAAGACATTTTAAAAATAATTTTTGTTTGTATTCGCTCCCGAAAGCAGCTGTTTTGGGGACTCATTTGAGTTCCTAAAATGAGTTTTTTCCGGACTCAATAAAGTAGTACGCAAAATGGTTATTTTAGGACTCAGTCCCCAAAAACAGTTTTTCCGGACTATGGTGGCGAAATTTTTGGGAGCTTTAACAAAAAAATCTTGTTTGTAACACGTACATACCTAAAACGTTTTTGCGGACTCATGTGCTATTCTAGACTCGGTTTCACCTCGTCCGGAAACAGCAACGATTCGTCCGCAAAAACTGTGTAACAAAAATAACTATTGTTTAGAAAATGAGTAGAGCATCCTTATTGAAAAATAGTACAAAAATGTTTTATGTATGGGTTCAAATGGACACAAAAAAAAACAATTATTATTTTAATTAGTAGTAGTGATTTTATCAAAACGTCCATTTTTTATCTAACATATAAAATTAAATAGTTAATAAACTAAACACATTTTTTTTATTATTTATTTTTAATTACATGTGGTACAAATTTTGTAGTTCACACAACACACAACAGTATTAACTTCATACTCGTATAACAATGTCTTCTAAATATTATTTAGCTTATACCTCTTGGATACGTCATATCATACCATAATACTTCACTAGCCACTACTGCTAAAATAAATATGTACAGGGTGCTGCATTTTGGATGTCTGAATAGGGAATCTCCGAAACTAAGATGTTTAGCCAAAAACGAGTGATACATTCTAGAGCTTATTTTTTGAGAAAAAAATATTGGTTAAAACCGCATTCCGCTATCGTCTTTTGTTTTTGAATTACAGACAAAAGTTGACATTTTGGCGAAATCTAAAAAAAATTATATCGTTGTTATTATAGAAGATTGAAATTGAAATTGAAATAAAGACATTATACAGGCACTTTTTTACGAGGAACTTAATAATGTAGTTAATTTTTTTTTCAGTTAGTGGTTTAGCCGAAATAAAATAAACTTGTATTTTTTTAAATGGAAATTATAGGCGGCTATGGCAATTTTGAAAAGCTAATTTTTTTCTGATCTAAAAAAATATACATTTATAACAGAATATTTTTTTATAATTATACTTAAAAAGTGAAATACATATTTTGTTTGATAATAGTTGGCCATGGAAAAACTATTTCACTCCAAATGTGTAAATAATAATCAAATTAATAAGAGTTTTATGAACTGTAAAACAGATGAAAAAATTGATAAAATTATAAAGATTAAAAAAATACGGTACGTTAGAAGTATTGAACAAATATGAGAGCGCCTCAGAACAAAATTATTACATTTGTTTAAAAAATCCAAAAATAGGAAAAACAAATGTGTTATCAGTCAACACAATTAGAAAAAACATTTTTTTGATGATCTAATGGATGTTGGATAACGTTCTACATAAACGGGTATTTGAATAGCCACATCGTCATTTTTGTGTCATATACAATATATTTTATTGAAAAATTAAAGCGGCTTTTTTTACAACACTCTATGTATCACTAGAAGTTACAATGGTAATGTTAGCTTGTTTGAAAACCAAGAAATGTTATTAGTCGCCAATAAGTTGATTTACGATTTATTTTGGGTTTTTTTCATTACTTAGTACTTAGAAAAAACTCTTTCATTAGTGGTTGAATAATATAGTTTAAATCCTTTTAGTTGAAGATGCAACATTTTTTCATGGCCAACTGCGAAGAAAAATCAAAGATAATTTTTTGCTAAATATGTATTACAATAATTTGTTACAAATATATATTTTTTAGATAAGAAAAAACAAGCTTTTAAAAAATGACATAGTCATCTATGATTCCCATTTAAAAAAATACAAGTTTATTTTATTACGGCTAAACAAACAACTGAAAAAAATTGTTAACTTTATTAGTAAATTCTACGTAAAAAAGTGTCTGTATAATGTCTTTATTTAAAATCGGTGTCTTCTACAATAACGAAGATATGATTTTTTTTAGATTTCGCTAAAATGTCAGTTTTTGTCTATAAATCGAAAACAAAAGACCATAGCGGGATGCGGTTTTAACCAATATTATTTCCACTCGTTTTTGGCTAAACATCTTAGTTTCGGAGATTCCATATTCGGACATCCAAAATGCAGCACCCTGTACAGTTTCGGAATTAAAATTTCGGGCAGTATTTTTCTGTCACTTCAAAAAGTTTACTGTAAACTACCTTTTACTGTCATCATGACATTCATGACTGACATTTGACAATTAAACTTTTCTGTCAGGGACGCTATTTTTTAAGTCAAAATGACATAAACATCACAAGAGTAAAAATGAGGTTATTAATGTAAAGGTTGTTTTAGAGTTTACATTGTGAAAATGACAATACTGCCCAAAATTTTAATTCCGCAACTGTACTATGTACATACAATTGTACGTACCTAATTAAAAATGAATAACAATAATAGGTCTTTTTAATGAAAAGGCGTTACATATAGATAGACATATAGTATTGTATTTTACTTATTTCCATAAACTGTTGTTTATTGTATTTTAAATTGTGTTAGCCATCTCGTAGTTAGTAGTTGAATGATATATTCGCACATTAACAGAAATTCTACAGGTTATTTGTAAATAGCAGATCCAATTTCGGAAATTAGATCAAGAATATACGTGACGTCTTTTTTTGTAAGAGATGAGTTCTGAGAAACAAAACGGAAAAAATTGGGGAGTTTTTTTAATGGTTGATACCCCATCATTACAGATCCATGTTTTATCATCATTGCTTTAATCTGCGGCGCCACCTGTGGGTAAGTAGAAATATTAGGCATAAAATTGCAGAAGCAGCAAACAGGGCGGTTTATGAAGCGATGAAGTCATTTTCTGAAAGATGGTATTGCTTATTTCACAATTTAAAAACTGAATATTATTTTTTTAATTACAGATTATATTGGACAACATGGATTTTGGTGTAAGAAAACAAAAAAAAGAAAATGGCTAGAAATTATTTTTTACCTTATGCAATTGAGCACTGTAATCCAAAATGTTTTGCTTTCCTTGTAAATATCGAGGCAAATACCAAAAGCAAACATTCATATATTGACGTGGCGAGACTAACATAAAATCGGGTCTTTCACGAATTTGTCCTTCAAAATATTCAGCCAACTCCATTAAAGTGTCGATGTGATTTGCGAATCCGGAAGAGCCCTAAATGCGACAAAAATAAAACCACGAATAAAACTTAATACGTTTATCTAGCCACTCCTCGATTGCTTTTTAAAACAAACATTTACTCCTGTCACTTATTTAAAGATATATACCAGTATATATTTTACTGGACTTTTTTTATTTATACTTACTTTAGCTTTCCACATGAACCAAAATTTGAAAACATCGCATTTTCGTCCACATTGCAGATATTTATCACCCAGGTCATACGATTTATCGTAATATTTATCTTTTTGAAAGAGATACTCAGCATGTTTCGAATGACACTGGTACAATATATTTTTGTTTTTTACTAAAAGTATCGAGCATTGTTGAGGTACAGCTAGAAGTTTATGTGGGTTAATGACTAACGAGTCCGCCCTTTCTATTCCATTAAGTTTTGCCCTATGTTTTTGCGAGAAAATTAAACCGCCTCCCCAAGCCGCATCGATGTGTAGCCATATGTTATATTTTTTGCAAATTTCGGCAATCTCGCATATTGGGTCGAAAGCTCCTCGAACAGTCGTACCTACAACCGTTATAACTCCATTAATTCGCGTTAAGGGTTGACGTTGCAAGTTTAGGAGTTTACATAGATTGATTATTAATAACTGAAAGTGTGCACGAGTTATTTATGTTTGGCTGTTAATTGATTGGGTTTTTGTTGTAACTTAACTCTTCAATACATATTTCGATAGTAATTTGTTGAGCCAACCAATTAAAAGTTATGAATGACTTATAACTCGTAATTGGATCATCAGATCCATAATAACCTGTAATTTGTATCAACAGTGGCTTGATGAAGTAATATTGTAAACATAGAGTTTTGTTCATGTTTCATCCAAATAACTAAACGCTCGAATTAATCTTTTAATAGGTATTACCTCGCAGTTACCTTTTCACCCCTAAATCTCGTTTAACATTTGTTTAACATTACTTTAAAATCATAATTATTCGATTACTTACTGATCGATAGAGTTAAGAAAATAAATAATAGTATTATTAAAATCATTTTTCTAAGACCTCCTAAAAATTTTATGCCACATTATAAGAGATTAACCAAACAATGGCTTGAATTTGTAACCCTCCATAAATGGCACGTTCCTTTGCAAGTGTTGCTGCACCCACCAGAATAAAACAGGGCCGTATTTAAAACCAAAATAGTGGTAGAGTTTTACCAAGCTATTATTAAAAAAAAATCTGCTTTATTTAATAATAACTTGTTAATAACCACTTGGCTTTTTTAAATTTCTTAAAATACTTTACTACATCAAAAACTATTAAAATATTTCAAGTATTTTAGACAAAAAAAAAGTAAATAATCCGGCCCTGTTAAAAACTGACCTGTTTCCTTGGTTTCTGGGTCCGGGTGGGTTCCACTAATTTATGATTTGTTTACCCTCTGGTTTACTCTTAACAATACTGCATATAACTTAAAAGTAATAAAATTTTTAGTAGGTCTTAGCAAAATGATATTAGAGTATTATTCAACGAGCACATACAGGGTGAATATAAAGTATGGGAGCAAGCGGCTTTTAATCATTTCAATTATTAAAGCATTTGTCTCCAGAAAATAATATTTAATACATATAGGTTAAAATAGTATAAAATATGTGACCGTATTTTGAGAACGAAATTTTGTTTTGTTTTTGCGTTATGCGTTTTTTTTTGTCAAAATTGCAATTTAGGTATGTTTTTTTTTGAAAAAATTAAATATAAAGTAGATAGTTGTAATCCTTGGATAATAACGATAACCTTCATGAGAAAAACGGTTTTATAGTGGGTTGCCATTTAAAAAAACATTTTTTTGTGGAATTCAAAAAAAATTAATTTTTGATAAAATATCACATTTTATAGTACTTTATCATTCACGAATTAGTTTTTCTAAAAAATAAATACTTTAAGCAAAAAAACGTTTGGTTCCATACTTTTTATTCATGGCTATTATTCACGAAGGTGAAGTTTAGAAAACGAGTCGAAGACGACGCTTTATCCTCGACCACGAAATTCGATTTTTGGTATTGGCAAAGTTGACGTTTCAATTTAATTAATAAAAATGTCAAATTGTGTTCAAACAGTAGGCCATAACGACATAACGACACAAAAATGACAGATCCGTGATTTATGATAAGTCACTAGTGACTTATAATAAAAGTCACGGGTGTAATTTATGAGTAGCAAGCACAATGTTGTACAGTTAAATCTATTTAGTACACTAAATCTATTTAGTGACAGTAGTTGTACCTATAGTACATAAATATACGTAAATAAGAAACATATTATTACGTATTAATTAAACTGTGTTAACACAGTTAATTTTTTTTTGAAATGCATACTTTTTTAATAACGGTTTAACAATATACTTATGTTTTTCTCTTTTTAATTAGTTTAACTAATACGTAATAATACGTTTGTTATTTACCTTACTATACTGCTCTTTAGAAGTTCTGGTACAACACTGGATAAAAAATTTGTTGTAGTTGTTCTAGGATATAAACACTATTGTACGTCAACTTCGCCTTTTATAAATATTTCGTTTGGAAGTATTTATATCACAACAGACAACACACGGAAATTCTATTCAGCTGTCACCTTACTATTGTAGATTTTTGTAACAGTAATGAAAATGACACTACAAACCAACTTTTGATAAAATAAAATGCATGTGAATATAATAACTTTTCAGTGTGCATGTAACTACACGCAGTTGAATAAAGCATCCTCATTTCATTATGATTTTAACGGTGTTCGCGCTAACGAAGCGTCGTACTGGGAGAAATTCATTTGTAAATTGATATGTTTACCGGAAACGCGAATAACTGTAACAATCTTACCTAATGTAGCAATTACAACGAGTGGAATAGCGCCTTCAGCTAGTTCCTTTTTAATTTTTTCGTCGAGATCTTCAGGGACGATTTGTCCGATACTATCTGTCGATATCAGGATGACGTTATCTTCTCCTATTCCTATAAAGGAAGCGAACTTGTGGATGGAGTAATGGCACTCCTCGGAGGTGAACAATACGAATCGTGACAGACCACAACTTCCCGACTTCTGTAAAAATTTCAAACTTTGAGAGTTTGGTGTGTACATACACAACACGGTATAAGTCGTCGACCACTCGAAAAAGGCAACAAAAGGGTGAAATATGCGAATGCACGTTTTTGAAGTACTGACGTGGTCTAGATTTACATACTTTTCAAAACCCACAAAATTTATATGCAACTACAGTGACATTAAAAGTGCATCAACAAGATCCTTTGACGTTTTCCAGATGTTGCAATTTTTATGTTGCTAAGTATATTTTGGGTGTGATTTTTGTTTTATTAATTTATTATTCATTTAATTATAAAGTAATGATGCTTGCACTTTACAACATTGTGGAACCCTTTTCTAACCCCGCTACGCTTTAGGGGGAGCTGAATGCATACGACTATTAAGATAGAGCTTTTAAGACCCTATTTCATAAAATATCATGTGCGCTTGACGCCTGTACAATGTGCATGTTGGTTATGCAAGACAAGTGACTCCGCTAATTGCAATTAAGCTTTTCATTGATTCTTGAATAATTAATTCAATTTTAGATTATCTCATTATATGTACAAAAAAGCGCAATTCGTAGAACGGTTAGTGACAATTACATTTAGTATCGCACCTTAATATCAGGACAATAGCGGAATCTCGCCAAGTTGATGGCAGTTCCATTAGCGGTGGACCCTCCTGGACAAAACATGCCGTCAGCCCATTGCGGTCCAACCATTCGACAAACTTCTCGTATGATATGTGTTTCCATGAGAGTAAAAACTGGAGCCACTTCGTAAGTGTATACGCTGGCATTTAGGGCGTCCGTCAACCATTGTCCTGCCAGGCCGTAGGGGTCCAACCTACCCAACCGAGTTTTTTAATATCAATAAAAATACTTCTTTTTTCGCCTGCAAACATACTGTGCGTCGCAAATGAATAATAGCAGTTTTACATACTACGGCTATTTCTAGCAAAAGTATTGATTGCTGCTCACATTCAGCTGAAAACTTTACAGTTAAATGCTTATAAGTTGATATCTGGAGAAATCAGAAATTTATATTCGGATATGCAGATTTCCTTGAGCATGTTGAGGTCTCTGATAAATTTCGAAATTACAGTTTTAGAATTTCAAAAGATGACATATTATTGAAGGTGGAATTCATCTGTAATAACTTTAAAACTTTTCCGCTTGTTATTTGGCAATTTTATGGGTATTAAAAGGATTTATGCGGGGGAAGAAAAATAAATGAGAATATAAAAGACACTGAGTTATAAATTCTGCAAAATTTAGTATTCTGTCATTAAATTTGCTCTAGTTTCCTATATTGTAGTTGTGTTGTGCCAATAAAGCTTCAAGCAAATAAGCAGCTGATGCGCCAGTTTAATTCGTTTATCGCAAAATTAAAATACTTGCCCTGAAAACAGCTGGTTGATGAAGTATCTGTGGCCAGTTTTCACGCTGAATTTGATCGTATTTTTCAAGAACACGAGCAATTTCTCTTGAGTCACGCCATTTTGCCCTAGAGAAAAATCAAAACACTCTTCGAGCTTTTGCGGCGGCTGCCACAACACCACTTTAGTTTGATTCGAAGCAAAAACTACGTTTTCAAAGAGGATTTCCACAACCGCTCGTAAAAAATTTTCATGCATATCCCTAGTCGGGACGGGTTGGAAGTCTACGGCACTCATAATGTAATTTACTCGACAAATTGGATTAATAAAGGGAACAAATTGGGTTTTTATTCACACAGAAAAATTAACTAATGATTGAGGCTTCCTAATTAAATTTTAACCGTTCGATATTTTAAATTAAGAATTGGCGGAAGCGACCGCAAATTTTCATTTCGTTTCGTTGATACAGTGGAAAAAATGAATGCAAGTATATAAGAGAGTTATTAGCCCATTAATAGGCTATATCCTTAACTTTGCCTGAATATATTTGCAACTCTCTGGGAGTATCGTCTTAATATTTCCTCGCCTCAGACTTGAAATTAAATACATAAATTACGCCAGTTGCGCTTTTGTACAATTGTTTCCTGAATTATATCTACGATGATAACATGTTTGTTGTTTTAACAACTGTTGAGGTTTCAAATACTGACCAATTAAAAATTATTAGACACAAAAAATCTTCCACAAAAGAGAAATATGAATTTTTAAATAAATTATGCAAACTTACCTTCTCCGCAAAAATTTTAATTAATTTTAAAATTTTATTTAGAATCACAATAGTGTTAAATCTACTTCTTTGTTCAAATTTTGAATTAACTAATATTTTGCTCAAAACGGTGCACAATTCTTTAAAAAGAATTGAGGTTACATTCGACTTTCCTAGGCAGATTGCCATCATTTTTTATTCTTCCTTTTGAGAAAGATTTTAAATAAAATATGGCTCCTCTGACCTCCAAGAGAGTTCAACGAAACAATATAATAAAATTTTTGTTGGAGGTTTTGTTGCAACATTTTTTAGAGGAATTATTTACTTTCCTTTGCTCGACTCTGGCTGGAAACTGATTTGTTTTAGCCTACACATTCATATGTTTTTGAAGAAAAAATGCGAGTAAACACAACAGTATTTATTTCATATTAAAGTTAACAGTCGAGGAAATATAATTTTTTTACTCGTAATATAAGACTAACAATTTAACTGAAGGACCACACCTACAAGCTTGATATGTGATAGATCTCTTGTAGAGTTGTTATATGATTCTTGCTAGATTGTACAATGAGGAAACTTCGCACCAACTCTTGTTGAATGGGAAAACCGTTGGTACAGTCCTTAACTCCTTGCAATTGTTTGCTTTGAGTAGGTATATATGTAACTGAAATTCGAATCAACAGACGTTTATGGACAATGAAATCATAATACACAGTGGAACTTCAAAGTGTTTATTTATGAACAATTGAACTTAAAAAAAACACTCTTTATCTTGTAATGGAATCAGTCAATTTAATTCTGTTAAGTATTTTTCTCTTTTTTACTCCTAAATTTAATCACTCTTAAATACGAATTAAGGTTGTTAAGATGCTTTTCATTGATATTTAATTTAACATAATTCTACCCAAAACGTCAGTGTTTCATTTTTATAAAATTAGCAATTCTATTACTTTAATCATTGAGGAATATTAAAGTGCGTTTCAGTTACATTTTGCAGGATACTTAGGTATATGTAATATGTAATAATGATATTACCTGAAGGAAAAGATGGTTTCACTTGATGAACGGCTTTTATAGTGGTGTGCTTTTCCTGTTTGAAATTTACTTTGTTTAAGAACTCTAGAGAGACAAAAAATGACATTGTAAAAAAACGCTATCTAAATAAGTTTCTCTTCGGAAATATTACCGGAATCAATACAGAAATCTGTACAACCTGTTTTGATAAAATAAATATTCTTCTATTACATTGTTTGTAACAACAATAAGTTTGAATAAAGCTTTTGAATATTTTTTGCCAACTCAGAGAGGTTTGCTAAGACATTTTTGGGATATAATGTTTTTTAATAATTAACTTACCTATACAGGGTGATTCACGATGAATAATGAGCCTGACCAAATTTTCGATGCAACCAACATTACAGTTGTCGCAAAATAACTTGCGAAGAGTAATGGTGGTTGCATCGAGAATTTGGTCAGGCTCATTATTCCTCGTGATTCACCTTGTATATTAAAGAGTTCTGCTATTGTTTTTAAGTTTATTTATTATGCTGAGATATGATGATGTAAATTTCGGAAATGTGTAATTGAAAAACATTGTTGCGAAAAAATGGTAGGGGCCCCTTTCGAAGTTTTAGTTGGCTTGTCGATGTTGCTTCTCAAGTTGACTCATTACTTTCGGCCTGCATGTCACTTCTTGGAAGTTGCAGTCAAGTTAGTCATCAGTTTTATTTGTACCCGTGGGTAAATCCTGTCTAAGAGGAACATTAACAGCACGTCGGATAGGTATAAACTCGGTTTATTGCTGTAGTACGTGGTATTTAGGTAGAAACTTCACTTACTTCCGCTAGCGCCGTGGAATTTAAGGAGTTCATTACTTAATTCGCGACTTGGCTGCTATTTGCGGCGCCTTATTAATAAATTAACCCGCTCCTGATGAATATTCATCAAACTAGTTAACGTATAAGGGCTTTCGATTCAATGTCTAATAAATTTATGAATGAGATATTGATGCGACGCTAAGTGACTCTGAAGCTAGGTAAAGTCGTTAACATTTCAATGTGTTGCTGTCTAATCAACTTCTGCAACATCACACAAAATGCTGACTTAAAAATGTATGGCGTTAAGGTCTTGCAACTGCGAACAATCTTTGCTCTTGAGACTGTATCTTTGGGGAAATACATGCAACTGTAAAACGTGTTTTATTGATAATTTACATGCATTGTTTGGCTGAAATGATGAATATTTAATATCAGAACGTTCCTAAATCAATAGTGATGGTGATATTACGACTGAATCTGCAATTCCAATTGGAAAAAGAGACAAGAAAATCCTCTACACCAAATTCACAGCTTGGTAATATTTATATATGTCGATTTACATGAAAAGGACAAAGAGGACATGAAATTCATCTAGGTTTTAGTGTGCAACTGTAAGTCATCTCATAGCCTAAAGTGGTAAACCGCATTTTCGTTTCCTGGTTACGATGATGAACTGTTGTAAAGCTTTGATGTGGAGAACATCGCAATTTTGAGATCTCCTTAAAGCCAGCGTTACTCATACGTGAAAAGTTGCAATTCACACAAATCTAGTGTTCAATTTTAAACAGTATGACACGATCACAATATACTCGTAACATGTAACAAAATCTTTAAAGTCCTTTGAAATTCTTTACAACAATAGATCATATTTTTTCAAGTGTAGATGTTGCGACATGACAGCTAAAATATTGTTGACCCTTTTCTCCACTTATATAATACCATTCTCTGCAATTTTAAGATAACACATATTTCAGTTTTTGTTCTCAAGCTCCCAATAAATATGTGTGGGCTTCAGCTGAGATTCACTCATTTATTACTGAGTTTTACAATGAAACATTAACGCTGAAACAAAAAAAACTATTTTCTTTTATCATTATTTGCTTATGACTATAACACTTTTGTAACCTTTTTGTTGTTTTAAGTACACAAAAATTGATTTTTAAAAATAACGCTTCTCTGTTGTATACGTAAAAACTATTCGGTCACATTCTACTTCTGTTTTTCAATAGCAATTCATCCTTTAGCCGGTCCTTTTGTCGCAAAGACATTCTCACTACTTCAAACTGTTTGCGTTCGCTTTATTCAGTTTAGTTGTAATTCCCTTAGGGTAACTGTAAGAATTTGGGTTGAACTTACGGTATTAATCCGACATCTTGCTTTGGCAAAGCAGATATGTCAGTGTCTCTTGCGCCAATTAGGCTTTCCTATTTAATATATTTTTTGTCGTCGCGATAATGAAAGGGTTTCTCTGATTATAATTGCGGACGGTTAAGGATGATGACGTCAAAATCAAGCTCATTTGTCAAATTCCGCGAGAGTTCCTGCGAGACCCTTCTTCCGTTTCCTGCTAAGATCTAATCCTGAGCCAGTTTTCAACCTCATATTAATTACAGCTGCTTAATTTGAGCACTTATTATTCACTTACTTTCCTCCGGGAGCTACCCCGGAGTGACTATAATATTCTGGGCGAGGTAGTTGAGTTACTATTTTAGGGTTTACATTTTACATTATTTAAACTTGATATATTTTCAGCGACGGTCGGAGTTTCGCGGCGACTCATTTACATACGTGGATAATAACTGTGATAAACCATTTATTTTGCTTCTGTGTGCGCTCCTCATTATTTTTAGAACAATGTTGCCTTTTTGTTAATTAGAGTCACATAGTATTGTTTCAGGGAATGATTCGGTCTCTGAACCAGTTCAAACATCGACGCAATTACGGACGTGCAGACTACAGGAAGGAAACGCTGCCAATATCCTATATGTATAAGGTAAATGCAGTTTCGAAAATAACTGCCCATTTTGTTCATTCAGTCGAAAACGTATTTCGGTCGCATAATGCCAGTCATTGCAATTCCATATTTTGGCATGTCACGATCGACAGACCAATAAATCAATTGTTGATTTGTGGACGACATATTAAAAGACTTTTTTGTAATTGCAATGTATTTTTAAATAAACTGCAATTTTTCTATTTAAAAATACTAGCTTTTGACGTTTTTTAAAAATTCATTACACTTACGTATTTAAATCATCATTCAAAATTTTATCCCCTAATTTTTTAATTTAGGTAGAGGAAATCAGCTGCGATGGTTTCTATCACTAATTTTGAGATACAGAGTGATTTATTTTACAAAAATGAAAATTGTGTTTCAGAATTTAATAAGCACAAAATACGAAATACATATTTTTTATCGGCAAAAACATTCAGTTTTCTTACAATGAAATCTTTATAAAACACAAGTCTACGTAGATTTGTTTTGTAATACAATAGTATATTATAATACTAGTTTATAACCAAGCCTTTTTAAAACACTTACGACGTTAAAAACCCGTCGTGCGTGTTTTAAAGGCGCTTATAAACGAGTGTTATACGCAATTTTTTATTATACGGTTAATAGTTTACGTTGTTAAGCACATTTTTTCACCTTGTAATTATACATAAAAAATGTAAAGACATTTCACTATTTCTTTAACTTTAAAATTTTTAAAATTCAGCGTGTTATAAAGGCAAATTACTCACGCTGTAGCGTGTTTTAATTTAGGATTATGATGCAGGTTTCATTATTTCTTATTAAACCTGCATCATAATCCTTAATTTTTTTCTCATTTTTTTCAAAATTCTAAAAAAATTTGGTTTGATAAAAAAGTAGATTCTTTTTATTTTATTTATTTTTTATTTTTTTTTAACACAGATTATTATTTAAGTAAAATATTTTAGTATACCTACATTAGAAGTAAATTAATTTTTAATAAGCATACAAAAAAATTTTTTTTTCAAAATTATACGTGTGAAAACATGCAACGTTTAACGTATTTGTTTCTAGAGTGCCACAGAGCGAAATTGGAAATCTGTAGAATTTTACAAAATGCCAGCCTTTTTAATAAAATTATTCAGGTCACCGAATATTGGGATCCGACCGTATCGATCAATATTTTTAATACATTGATGGCCATTCATTTTGACAAATAATTCGTCGCGATTCATAAAATCGTGTTAGATATTACATCGAGATAGAGAAAGAGACGAATTTGGTGGTTTGGCGGCGAAGCATTGACATATACGTTAGGGATGAGACCCGAGGGTGTTGCAATGTGTCAATGAAACGAGTCCACTTCCTGTTCACAGCATATTCTCGATCCTGCTTGATAATCGGCGAGCTGCTTCTCATCTCTCCCCTATAAACCATCAAACCACAAGTATTGAAATTCTTCCCTTTTGTCATAAAAATTGATCAGACGCCACTTGAAAGACGAGAACACTTGTTCCGACACACTCTCGTTCTCTAAAGTAAAACTGTCAAGTTGTTTTGTTGTTAAACCGCAGTTTCAACAACCGCAGAGTTTTATATGTTATTATTTTCCTTTATATCCAACTCATAAACTCTAGAATAAAGAATTCAGGAATGCCTGGCCTCTAGCGGGTTCGCACGATCCATTTTTACAACCCTCGATTAAATTAATAACTCTGTAATAATTTTTAAAAACTTTACATTTTTTAACGGGTTTGAAGTTTGAAGCCTGTTTAAATCAATATTTTAAGTCTTAAAATGATATTATAACATGAGATAAGTACAAATGTCTTTTGTTTAAGTACGTCTAATTGTATTCAAGTATATGCAAAAGAGATAAGTGAAAAGTCGAGGCGTGAAGATAAGCTGTTTAAGATAAAAATGTCAAGACATCAAAACTTTACTTTCAAAATGCGGGAAAATTACGGGTTGACTTGAAAATGAGAAGGTGCGTGGTGAGAATAAACAGTTTGTTCCTGAAAAAATGACATCAATTTTCATTATTTTTAAATAAATCTGCTTTGCTGAAGAATGTTAATAAATAAGTGCTAATGGCGTTAAAAACAATCAGTTGAATTGCGTTTATTTTATTTTGTAACAAGTACAGTTATTTATTCTATTAAGTTAGGAAAATCTTTATAGGAGGACTGGGAGAAGTGTCAATTATGAAGTGAAGCGCTTTCCCATATTTTTCTATCCTATTGTCCCAGGAATTTATGGATCGCGTTAAGTCTGCTCTCTCCCATTTTGTCTCACCTTTCTTCTTATTAATGTCCGCGCTTTATATAAAATTCCTGCTTTAAATTTCTGTACGAATTTGAGAATCGCTTCTAATCGAGATTATGGAAAAATGTAAGAAGTTGCATGTTCATGTTCTTTTTAAATTGAAAATTGGATTTAACAATTCTCACTGTTTGCTTCATAAATTATTCATAAGTGCACAGATATCTACCTAATGTTTATTTTAGTTGAAAATGTGTTCACATTTGTATCGCCCAACATAATTATGTTTGCAGGGTTTGGATTTATGTACTGAAGCGTTCACAAGCAAACCAAAAAATTTTCAGTCCAACCTTTTGCTTGCATACATAAATTTGTAACAGTGAATTTAACAAACATCACGTTAATAAAAATACGTTTTTCGTATTTTGGGGAATGTTAGTCAAACACCGTTACGCTTATTTGATTTCTTCACGTCTTTTAAAAAAGTTTTTGCTCGACTTACTCGCCCGTAACCACTTTGGATGTCTCATTAGTTCGAAGGAGACTGATCTAAAAGAGACATGACGATGATATTCGGCTCTTGCAGTTCAGTATAAAGTGGAAGGGTTTTTTCAAAGATGCTTGATTTCAGAGTACACATAACCTGATGTTTTACTGCCTGGAAAAATGCAAGAAGCAGCCATTCTTGCTTCATTGAACGTCTTGGGCGAATGCGATATCCCTTATCCTTGCGTTTTTACTCAGCTTATTGGCTCGAAGTGGAATGTGTTTTGTGAAAGTAATTTGTCTAAGGAAATGATTTGTGGGAAGAAAGGGATAATCAATGGCTGAACGGCGAACTGGCTCGAAGGAAAAACAGAGGATGTAGTACAACAAAAGAAAAATTTCTACCCTTTATAATAATGACGTTTATTGGTCTGTCTTTATAAAACAAAATTAAAATTAACTAATAATATCTGTTTTTCAGTGATTAAAAAAAAATATATTGGTTCGTTATATTATGTTACACTTTTTTAAAATTCATTTTTAAACTTTAAAAAAACTCTAAATTCTTGGCTATAGTTAATGTTTTTTTCACAGTTCTTTTTTAGTAGTTTAAATGTAGCTAATTAAATTTATTTAATTTAAAAACATTCTTCAAGCTGTATTTTTACTTCTCATTCATTTACGAAAAAAGTAAAAAATACATTTGTTTCTTGGTTTACAACAACGACATTTTTCAACCAATTTAAGATGTCGTCGGTTTCATACCTGCAAAATATTTCTTTTAAAAATAATTTAGAAGAGGAGTTGTTTTACGAGCGTAACGTATTTGTTTTTGCCTCTGCCACGACTACTATTTTCTTTTCTACAAGCGAGGTGGCATTTGAGCTGAAATTATGACAGCAGCACGAATAATAAGACGAGAGAAAAAGAGAAATAAGCAGCAGTGTTTTTAATCAGATTTCTATTTTAAATACGTGACTATAGAGCAATCACAGTGCAGTGGTTACGCGGCTGAACCAATATTCAAACCAAAACAGTTTATATCGAAATATTAATTTTACTTACTGAAGTGGGGTAATGGGAAATTAACTATGTTTGAACGCTATTGGTAAAAAACTGAGCTGTTATTTCAAGTATCAAAATGCAAATCTAAAACTGAACAAACATGGCTTTGCTGGTGATATATTGAGTTTTAATTAATTTCCGATTTTTTGTTTCAGTTTGCTCTGTGTCATAATTGTTGCAGTTCACGTTAGTTTGAATTGTTACAACAAAGTTGCTGGTTTAATGAGCATTTTTCTGCGCTGCACGAAAAATTTCGATGTATTTTTATGTAATTGCACCTTAAATTATTTGGTAAACACACGAACTCTTTTTTTTTTCTTTTACAAAAGGATTTTATAATTGATTAATACTTGTTGGAATGAGATGAAAATAAATGTAAATTGGTATTTTCAGTTGATTTATTAATACTGATAGCCACAGACAGAAAGCATCAAAGGTTGTTTATGTTCGGATGTTAATTTGTGTATTGAGTTCTATGCTAATTCTGAATATTATTTAATAATGAAAATGTCATAGAGCGAAGTTGCACTGTTTTATTTCTGTTGCTTCAAGCAATTATATAAACTTTTACTGTTTCAATTTGTTAAGTGTTAACAGTAATAACATTTACACGTATCGTTTATAATTTTAGTTTAGATCAGTTTGATATTTTTATCTGCATGTCAATTGAATGATTTAGCTTTCTCCGTAAAAAATGTAATTGCCACAACCATTTTATTAAATATTCACCTGGTTGATGAGGAAATATGGGATACTAGATATTTTGTAGTTTGTTTGTTTTTGTTAGAGATATGGAAGTAGGTCAATAGATCTACTGTACTGGGAAAGTGAATTGCATGATGCATAAGTAATAAAATAATTTAATTTGATGGTGGTTTGCACATCTAATGAATATTACAATTTATTCTACCAAAAATGTATTTACCTCAATGATAAATGTGTTTAATAACTACTTCTTTTAAAACGTGATAAAAAACTAAACTTGCTTTGCAATTATAGCAAAAGATTGTGAGCTGTCGTCGGAATGTTTCTCTCATTTATTTGTAAAGCAGATTGGAGTAGACATTTCTATTTCTCGGTGAAATATGTCAAGCTATATTTAATGGTTGCTAATTGAAGGAGTTAAGAGAACAATATTTAGTGTTAGTTTGTAAACAAAATTTGCCTCCGAAACGCTTCACATCCGTTAGTGTGAAAAATTGTTACTAGTGCTTCCACCTGACATGAAAATATGATACCTTTCCGATTAGCACTTAATGTAAATTAATGACCGCCTAAATTACAATTGCTTTAATTTTAATTGCTAATTACAGACAGAACAAATGTTAGGACATAGTTTCGTAATTCTATTTGGCAAGAGATCTTTGCTCTATATTCCCTAGCAATTGAATTACAAATGAATTATTATAAAAAACTACTCTCAGAAGAAAAGGATACAATAGTATTTGCATCCAATCTTATTTCATGGAATTTAATTACAAGCTTGTTTTTTGTTTATTGAAGGACTGATCTATAATTTTTCTAATCCCTTTTTTCTTCTTGAACCAAGGCGATGCAAGTAAATTGAGTAGAGATTTTCTCGTTACAGACAAGCACATTTTTACCTCAACGTGAACGAATCGAAACAAATCGTGCTACTGCAGTTTCATTGTCTCTAACATAAAAGCAAGCGTATGTTTGTTAAATTTGCAAATTTTTCAATTTTATGTATGCACTGAACTGGCATAAAAGCTACGAGGTACGCAAATACGAGAGGCGTTATCGTGCCATCAACACCCACAAGGCAGGATTGTGTTCATTTATAATAAACTAAGGGTTGAATAAAACAGGAAGTCGCGAAATAAACACGAATCGTTGTTTCGTATTTTACAGTCCCGCAATATATGCTACCAATAGGGCTATAATTCTACACCCGAAAATCAATGCTACCAAAAATAACTACCCGGCGTTCAACAGTTAATAAAAGCGGATGTTTTTCCGACATCCAAGGAAGTGGTCCTGGATCGGAGAAGGATAGAATAACGCAGTTAGGAAATTATACATAACCGATTCAACAATTTAGATTGCTTCAATCTGAATTTCACACGTTAAATTTATTATTCTACGATCTTTTTCTTACGAGAAGAATAGAGTTTTCATACTTTATCGGAATACGAAAACAAATGGGTTATCAAAGTGAACCTTTAATGATTTGATTTTCGTTTGAGAGAACAGTTGTATAAAGTGATCAAGTCTTGCCTAAGAGCCCGATTTTCAGTTGAAGACAATAAACTCGAATAATTACAACATTCTTTTCAGTCTTATTTCTATAAAGCAGTAAAAGAAATACAAATTTACTAAGTGTTTATTTGTAAGAGTGACAAATGTTTATTAAAATCAAAATATTTGGAAACAAATTTAGCAGTCTTCAGTTATAAGTGCTGAAAATATTTTCAGCTTTTTTTATTTGACGTACCTACTGGCAGTAGATTCCCTGAATTTTCGCCTATTCGGTGAAATGCCAGATAACATCTTCCCACCAGCTATTAAAAGCGATTCAATTACTAAATGCATTTTATTCTGCACGAATCCTAATCTTTAGTGCGTGAGTTGAATCGTAGAAAATTACTCTCTAAATAAATATTATTAAAATGATTGTTTTCAGTTTTGAATTATTAACAGTTTCTATTTCTGTGCGGTGAATAATAGATAATGTGCTAGGGCGAAGCACCTTTCAGACAAAAGCTGAAACGGATTTTGCTCACACATCCCCTGAAAGAGACAGAACGGAGAAAGCTATCATTTTCTTTTCGTTATCGATTTGTTTTGGTGTGGTTTATGACTGACCACTTGCTTTTATACTTGCAGTTTATTTATGTTTTTTTCAGGACCTGAAATGTTTAATCTGAGCTTTTATACTACTCGTATTATAGTTGTTATATCTAAAATATTTGACAAATTGCTGTTCTGAGGTTGTTCTTTTGTCTCTGAATGAGATCTGTTTATTAATGTTCTTCTATTTCGGGGTCACAGTAAGTATTTTGTGTAACTGAAAACAGTTACACAATATGCAACTTTGTAACACTATTTATGACAATGCTTTTACCGTCATTGGCTGCATACTGACGTTGTGTTTGAGCTACAGTGCAATCAAAAAGTCTGTCTATCAAGTAAGCCTAGAAAATTAAAACGTGTTTCTGCGGAAGGTAAAATGTCACAATGACAAATAAGAAATGTCAAAATATTTTTTATGTAAACTGTGACAGCCAATTGTGGTGAACAATTTGTCTCATTTTAGGATGTTTAAGACGTTCCATGCAGTAATTCTTGCCATCTAGCTGACACTGGTACCTATGTACGAACTGGCAGGCGACATACGTCCTCAACTACTACACCTACTTGATAGAAAGACTTTTTGATCGCACTGTATTTTCGCGTCGGATACGTCAAATTTAACTACCAAATATAATAATAAATTTAACTTAAAAAGCTTCAGTAGAAAAAAAATTGATTAAGTTTCGCTAAAATGAAATACATTACAGGATTTTATCAGCGAACAAATATTTTCAAGCATGTTTATATCGTACATTATTTTGCAATTAACTGCTTGCAGGTAATAATACAGGGTTATTCATAAATATGAAGCAATATTTGAACCTCAAAAATGACCTATAAAATGATGTTAATTTAAATAATAACTCGTGTCCTATCTCTACTGATAAGAATTTTACAGCCCTCGGAATGTGGGTATGGAAATTTGATTTTTTTGTAATAACTTGGGAACTATTTGACCAAATATTATAAAATTTGGAACATTTCCCTGTGACAACATACCCTTTAAACTGGTAATCACGAGAACCGAGATACATTCATTCAATTTACGGTTCCAGCAGTTGCAGGTCACATTTTCTGTGTTTTTCCATTTTTTTGCTCTCTTAACACCAATTTTTTATTGCCCAAATCGATAGAGTAATCAATTTCGATTAAAAAATGCATAACCTTTAATACTCCTGAAATGGACCGTTTCAAAGATATTTTAATTTAAACTGAGGACTGCACAACGCTGAAATCAAAAAATAGGGATTTTGAATAAATGGTATCCACGGCAACCAATGACCATGGTCACATAAATCCCTGCCAGGCATCTGTTAACTTTGACAATAAATTTTTGTGAATTTTTTATGAATTAAATGCTACGAGATCCATTTGGATTTATTCTAAGTTATGTTTGGAATCTGAGGTAAACTCTTTTATTAAATATTTTCGATTAATTGTCTAATAATCGTCCAATGTCAAAGTTGACAGATGCCTGACAGCGATTAGTGAGATCATGGTCATTTGTTACCGTGGATATCATCCATTCAAAATCCCTACTTTTTGGTTTCAGCGTTGTGCAGTCCTCAGTTTAAATTAAAATATCTTTGAAACGGTCCATTTCAGGAGTATTAAAGGTTATGCATTTTTTAATCGAAATTGATTACTCTATCGATTTGGGCAATAAAAAATTGGTGTTAAGAGAGCAAAAAAATGGAAAAACACAGAAAATGTGACCTGCAACTGCTGGAACCGGAAATTGAGTGGGTGTATCCGGTTTTCGTGATTACCAGTTTAAAGGGTATGTTGTCACAGGGAAATGTTCCAAATTTTATAATATTTGGTCAAATAAAAGTTATTACAAAAAAACAAATTTCCATACCCACATTCCAAGGGCTGTAAAATTCTTATCAGTAGAGATAGGACACGAGTTATTATTTAAATTAACATCATTTTATAGGTCATTTTTGAGGTTCAAATATTGCTTCATATTTATGAATAACCCTGTATATGATACAATTATACTTTCAAATTTCTCTTTCATTTTTATTATAAAAGAAATAAACGAGATAATTTTAGACAACAAATTATTATTTATTAAATATGTTTTGTCCGAATTGAACTTTATAATGTTCTTGTTTGGAAACAATCAAAATCAAATTGAAAATAATAGGACACTTCTGATAAATATTTCGAAAGCATTTTATAAAGTCTCAATTATTTATCAACTGGATTTTTTTAACTATTGAGCCTGTCAGAAAGTGTAATTATTATTTGTAAAATATGAACTGTGTATTATTAACACTTTCGGGAAAATTCTTCTTGACTATGAGCTTAAAGTTTGTGAAAACTTTGTGCAAGTTTGCGATCACAAGTCAAATATCAACAAAACCGGCTTCGCCTAATATAATTTTATTAAACATGCTGCTCCGAACTTATAAGTTTGATGCTTATTTTAGTGTCAGGAATAGATTTTATTCACAGTCACTAATGTAATATGCAATATGTAATATTTTAAAGGTTGGGTAAAACATCATTAAATCTCATGAGGAGTAATAATATTACTTCTCTTGGGCGGTAATGTGTAGGATAGCCAACCTTAAAATTACAAAAATACCGGAAATTTTTTCTTTCAAATTGTCAAGTTACGCATAATATTTTGCTAAATTAGTATTCAATTGCTTTTGTAGCAGTTTCTCTTACTAGGGAATACACTGCCCCATTTCGACGATTTTAAGTCAGATGCACACATTATTTCAATATTTTCTTTGACATTTTTGAAATGTCAAAAATCAAACGCCATTTGGATGGCCTACCACGTTTGGACCTTAACTTTGTTAGAATTTTATTTTGCTCAAATTTTTGACTGAAAATAATGTGATTGTGAATAAAATAGCATACAAACCTCGGTGGTAATGGCATTACCCCTTGTGCTTTATCCGATCTCGAGGTTGGCGGCTCTCGATCGTATACATAAGCACTCGGGGTAATGCCATATTTACCACCTCGCATGTAATGTACTAATACGTTATTCGATGAAATAGGTATGTCCATATTCCTAGGATTATTTCTGTGTGTTAATTTATATCAAGTTGCGTTGTTGTAACATTTAATATGACATTATGGCTTGTGCATGAATAACCTTTTTGCTATCATTTTATCTAATCGTGCGTATCTATCGATATCCAGACAAGCTGCACAAATCCTTCAGTTTCAGGAGATTCTGAAAGGGAGACATCAATTCAAGCAGAAGATTTTCGTTTTCAAATACAGGGCTATATGCATATCTATGTCGTTTAGACGTGCTATATACAAAATGACTGTTGATCCTTGAAAGTAAGTTATACACCAGTCGCCGATACTGCAATTTTAGATGTCTCCGGATTTCCAATTTGGAATTTTGTGTGAAACACTTTCGGGTGGAATGATGATAATAATGCGGCGAGATCTTGATCTGCCTTTTCAATTTGTATACCTTCAATTTGGATCCGTGATGTAGTGCATAACATAGAGTGATCTTGAGCTGGACTGCTTTGCATATCAATCCAAGCAGTGGCCGCAATGAATATTTTACAGCATGTCCTTAAATAAGCATCACAACCACAACACGTCTGGTGAAACCCAATCACATTATACTTTATAATTTAATGGTCACTTTTTGGGGATGGTTTTTAAAACCATGACACCTTTATAGCAATTGGCGATAGTCTATGCATGACACTGTTGGTGGTGGTGGCAGCAGAAAACTTCATTAAATCATTTCGAAGCACGTGAAGCGACCTCATTTTCTCCAACAACTTTATTATTTATCAGGTTGCTACTTATGACGCCGTAACTTATGCATCAACGTCATCCAGTTCCCTAATTATAATTTAATACACCGCCGCTTGTACCATGCATGTTTTGGAATGATAGTTTATCAGCCATACGCCCACAGATTAAAGGCCAACGTGTCATTTACATTAGAATCTCTTTCTCGTAGCTATGCAAATTCTGAGAGCTACTATTACATAACTGATCCAAAATTAGCTAATTTCGGGGTTTTAGAACTGTATTAGTATGCAAGCTGGTCATCTGCTGCAGAGTATCGATCAACACTTCCGTGAGGAGCTCCTTAATATACCAAGTTCACTCTCAGAGTAGATGTCATTATAAACCCGCAGAGCTATTCAAAGAGATTCTCATACGACTTATTTACTCCATCTCAAACATCAAGATATGCTTAATAGTCGTCAAACCTGCAAAAACTTGCGCTGAGAGCTTTTAACAGCACCGCTGTCGTATGCGAAACCGCTCGTAAATATTATATAAAAAAATTGCAAATGTATGGACAGCAGGACAAAAACTTGGATGTGTGTTTACCGAAATGCAGTGCGAATTATAGTTAAAGGCTGATGTAAATTAATTCAGCTACAAAAACAAATTTTATGCTGAGGACAACCAAATACGTAATAAATTAATAATAATGTTCACGTAGTAAAAAATAGATTTTAATAAGTATCTGAAATTTTGCCTTTATTAGGTTTCTATTTCTTATTAAACTTCGGAGAGTTTCATTTTATTTTCAGAAAAAATGGTAATAAATACATATATTTTAATATCATTTGTTTTTGTCTTTTCACATCTTTTACTAAGGTAAAATTTCTAATTGGGAATTATTAAAATATTGTCAGATAAAGTTAATTTGTTACTGGAGAATTTCTCTGCTTCGTGAGACATTTAGAATGCGCGTCTTCTAGCAAATCAGAATATCTGTCAAAGGGATATAGTTCTGAAAGATATTTTTATGTAAATTTGTTAATATTTTTCTTTATTTCTTCAGTGTGTGTATAAACATTACGTTTTATTTATAACATGGCTAAAGAAATGTAGTACATGCAATTGTGCTGAGTTTCAATTTGTAATTGTTTTTATTTTATTTATTTTTAAATTTACTGTAAAATAATGTTCGGAATGAAAAGCTTTTTACGTTATTTTAATTGTTTTTACGTTTCCATGAACAAAAACACGATTAGCCCGTCACACCAAACTTTTATTTTAATAGCACAACGCGTTTCGACCACAAAGTGGTCATCCTCAGGTGAGAATAAAACTGTTTTATTCTCACCTGAGGATGACCACTTTGTGGTCGAAACGCGTTGTGCTATTAAAATAAAAGTTTGGTGTGACGGGCTAATCGTGTTTTTGTTCATCGTTTCCATACCAAGAAGATCCAAGAAGAAGAAAAATTTACGTTTCCAAGTTGTTAAAAATGCGTTTTTAAACAACTCATATAACATTGAAGATAGGAGATTGTAACCTTTAACATTTCAAGTCTACGAGATTATGATTGTTCCATCATCTGTTATTGTCATCTAGAATCTCGTGTGAACCCAACTTTCATCAATTTAAAATTCTCATGATTTTTTAAAGATTTCAGTCGCGATATTTACGAAAACACAGACACGACCATTTATCAAAATAAACTAAGACTAAATCTTTCAGTTTCGTTTTTCGTTAATCAGCCAAATTAAGGCTGAGTCAAACCTAGCAATAAAGCGCAGTTTCTGTATTATCGGAACCAGATTCTAAGTTATTGTCGGTAGCCTAAGGGTTGGTGTAGTAAACAACCCTTTAGATGTTACATACTATAATATTTGGCAAAAATAGCATTGATCTCCGGTAAAACAAACAATGGAAAACAAAATTTATTAATAATTCTCGAACTGTTAAGTGCCTTAATTAAATTGAAATAAATCTGAGGTCCGGGAAAATTTTCGAATCCCTCGTCAAAAAGGGCTGGTGGCCACATCAATAAGTCGACTGAAAATCGGTTGGATTCGCCTTGTTCCGTTTCAGTTCGTTTACCGTTTCGAGGCGCTGCAGTCAATAGCTTCAGCGCCTTACCGGAGGAAAGATCGTTCCGGGCTTAATATCACCGGATTCGAATAAGTCGCACCATCATCGGTAATTGTTTACGATCCAACTTCCGCGCCGTTTCCTCCGCAAGATTCGCATAAATCAGTGCTGCACAAGACGGGTCTTAAGATTGAGACGTGATGTTTTTTGGCGAATATTTTCTCAGTTGTGTTAATTAGAGGATCTGTGGTGATGTGCTCTATAAATCAAGTTGTGACATGTGCGATTGATTCTGATTAGGGAACTAATGCAGGTGGGCACGGGGATAAAGTCCGGAAACGTGTAACTATCGGCTTCACAACGGTAAGTGCGATTTTATCCAATTTGGATCACTATTTAAATTAATTTAATTATGTTTTTGCCAAACATTAACACTTTTATTGGTTTGAACAAAACATCGATTCGCCGACGCTGTCGCAAAAGTTGACTAAATGTCAACTGTTATATTTTGGGCAAAGGACAAAATTATGGCACAGATGGGGGAGAAATCAGTTGGACGGTTTCAACCTTAGGCGCGCAATAGGTGTCTAACAAGTAATCAAAATTTTACGATTTGCTATATGACACTAAAAATGAAACATTTTAATAGGACATTTTTATTTTATGCGTTTAATTTCAGTGGTGAATTTAAAACCTTAATTTCCGTATGTGCTTAAACTTGTTGCAATTTCAAATTGTTAACATTAATGTTTTTAGTGTAATTGATGGAAATTTTGTATAATTTTGCGCTTAGCTAAAGCCAGTTTGAATAATCGACTGCAGACAATTTGCACCTATTCTCGATTTATCGCCAATTTCTTGTATTAGTCTAGAATGGGATTAGCAATGGCAGAATTGCATTATTGACTAGGAAGTGATGCTGCAATGCGCTGTTAAAACCTGTTGGAGTTTGATTTCAGCATATCGAATAATTGACAAGATTATCATGAGCATTGTGGTATCTGGAGGTAGTTTTACGGCATTTCAGATGGTTTTCCAACATCCTAAGACAACGTCTTATTTTGGAAAAAGTACTTTTGAAATATTTTATTACATTTTGTATTATCAATTGTTAGAAACTATTTAAACGTTTATTAGAGACCAAATTATTGGATCTGTGTTACTAAAGTTTAATTTGTTTTGTATCTAACAGTTGCGAAATATTTATAAAATGAAAATATACTCATCATACGAGAATACGTTTGTTCATTAACAAAAAACGTACATTTTGGTTTAGACTTAAAATTGAAATTATTGATTTACAGTTTTATATACCAAAAGTTATGAAAAAAAAAAACAAGATTTGTTATATCTCTACATTAACGTATATTTATAAATTACTGAATTCATGCATATGTACGTAGCATTATTTGTTGCGTGTTTTTTTAGCAACTCACAAAAACATATCAGTTTAAAACGTCAGTTGAGTTGTTATTCTTTGTAAAACTAAAAACCTAATAAAAACCAGTAGTTTAAAATGGTGGATGCGCCGGGTGAGATAAATTATTATTTTAGTGAGAAATGTAACTTCCAATTTAGTTGATACCATTACATAAAAGGCAATACGTATATTTATTTTTTTAAGATGTACTTTTATTTAAATCTATAATTAATTATAATTACCTTAAAAATAACCAGAAAAAATTTATGTTAATGTATAAAAAAAACAACATTTTATTAAATAATAAGCATTTCAGCAAAATATGGGTATTTTTGTGACAGATTTGCAGTACGTTGCTCTTTATTTAATTAGTTAGTGCTGATTTATTTATTTATCGCTAACGTCTTGCTTTAGTTTAAAATGAAATTAACAACACAGAATTGCATTATCGAGTAGAAAAGCAGTTGGTAGGTACGAGTATTGCTTTGTTCAATCTTTTTAGATTAAGAGTTTCATGATGTTAAAAACTAATTAGGTAACTAAATAATATTAGAAATGATTGATACTTCTGAAGCTTAAAAAAACTTTTTAATGAACGATATTATACACTAAACTGTTTTTAAAAACAATACTGGTAAAATTGTGAATATAACGTCTTCAGTTCCAAGTAACACGGTTGAAAAATAATTAGTAGAGAACTTGTAGGAATTAAAACAACGACTGTTATGTAACATTTCGTCTATTAACCATTGTAACAATTCCTTTGAATAATTACAATAATTAAAACACGTAACATCTTTTTTGGCTAAACAATTAATACTGTTAAATTAATGTTAAACAACTTCTCACAATGTTATTGTTATTTGAAAGTATTTGTAGACCGTTGTAATTAAGTCCTTAATATGGAAATTTATTCCGCTAGACTTGGTATGTATCTAGGACTCCTGTTTATTTTACATAAATCATAGTTTGTTTTGTTAATAAAAGTGTGAAGCAAGTTTTTATTTTTTATATTAATCACTTTATTGTTAGAATTGGACATGGAATTGACAATCGCTTGTCACAATTTATAGAATCTCACCCAACTTCCTAACCAGGGACAAACAAAAAAGCAAAAAAAAAACAGTTTATAAAGAAAGAATCTTGATTGATTTATTCGAAACTTTAACTTAAACTTAATTTCTTTGTTACATTTAAATGCCGCAGAAAAAAATATACACGAACAAAAAGCATTACGGAAATCTTGAAAAATTTGCAGATATTTTTTATTGAAAATAAACTGTACTTAGCTAGAAACAATTGGGTAAAAGCTTTCTAAGTGCTTTGAATGTTATTCAAAAAGTAATTAAAATTCACAAAACTGACCAATTTAAAATAATTTTTAAAATATACTACCAGACCGAGTTATCTCTGGGACTGGGAGTGTCAAGATAGCTTGTTATAACCGAAGTTTTTTATTTGTTGCTTCAACGTGGCTTTCTTTTTAAGCTTTTTAGAACAAATGACATGGCACAGGGGGAAGTCCTAATTGCTAGTGTTGACGCTCGAAGGAGCACGACACTTAAATCGTTATAGGAAATTGATTTGTCATTGATCTTAAAGAACTTTTGTTAACGGCCAACTTTTAAAAAAATATTGTATGCAAATTTTCTTAAAATGCTCACAAGTGTATTAACAGTTTATAAAGGAACGTATATTAAAATCGCTGCAAAAATTATAAAATAATTAATTAAAAACAAATGTCTAGCATACTAAATCGTTACGTTTAATGAAAATGAAAAAACAGTAACGACATACTGCAGTGACTAGGCATAAAATTATAATGATGTTCATTGAAATGTTATCAATGCTGACTTTTAGTCTTGATATTTAAAGTACATGACCACTTTTGATTCACCTGCTCTTGTATGATTAGAACTAATTTCTTTCCTCAAAAAATATGTGGATTGCAAAGAGCAATGGCAAATCTTCCTTTTTTCAAATGTGTAATATATAATTTTATATGATAACTTAAGTATTCCGTTAATATCTTTTTTTGTATTTTTTTTTGTGTTTTTGTGTTTTGTTATGATTTACCTACATGTAGGGTAAAAAGTAAAGCTCACTGCTTTTTTCAACGTGTTGACAGTGAAATATAAAGTAAGTTTGTAATATAAAATACTTTGTTTACCTAAAATTAAGAACTAAGAATTTATTAAAAATTGTTGGATAAAATATTTCAGCAAAAATTAAGCTGTAACAATATTATTAAAATGTGAAAAATAGCGGATGCGCCGGGTTTGTATGAAATAATCGCAAAAATATGATTTGTAGCAATATTATTGTTTCAATGCTTGATTTGATTTTGTTTTGTTCATTTTTTACATTAAAATAGTTAATTACGTATTGTCTTAGGAAAGTTTTGAATATTACTAATTTTAGTGTCTAATTATAACTACATTATACAGAGTGCTTACGCCTTTAGGCTTGAAATTTAAATGAGATGACGGTAGAAGAAAACTAATACGCTATATAAAACAAAAATTTACGTGTAAAAAGGAAATAATTCATTTTATGTTATTTGTTTGAGAACTGCTGCTTCGGCTGTAACAATGGTCATTAGTATCATTAGTCATTACCTTGTGTTTCACCGTAAATCATAATCACGACAACTAATTTATTATTTTAATATTTTTTGTCGTCCATGTTCATAAATTTGGAAAAAAGTTAAGAAAAACGAATCAAACCTATTGGAAACCATTTCGCTGGAACAGATTAAACTGAAGATCTTCGAATTTTGATAAAAACTAAAGAAAAAACAAATCAAATGGTGATAGTGTCAAAACTATGAAGTGACTTTTTTCTTTCATTGTCACAGATACAGTTTTTTTATTTGTTGCAACAATACAATTTGGAAATAATTTCAGCGACCCTCGAACCGTGTACCAATTTTTTGGAGTTAAATAACATTTTTAATAATAAAAAATGTGTGAGTTTTTTTTCTCTATTACAGTATTTCTAAACTCTTCTATTACTAGGTCACATTCCAACTCCAATGCCGTAAACACCTTGTATATTAATTACTTTCAGTAAGATTATGTATGCACTGCTACATAATTACATTATTATCGTACTTACTTAGGTAACAACTTCAATAATGAGATCATAAAAGTTGAACTAAACAACAGTTTATTAACACCTTGCAGTAAGAAGAGATTTACAAGTATGTGCATAAATTATTTTATGGCTAAAGTTGATAAATGTATCTTTGTTATTAAACAATATTTGTCAAATTTAAGTAGAAACTGATGAGACCAACAACCCACACTCAAAACGAAGAAATAAATAAATTAAACTATGCAAATGATAGAATGGGGTCAGTAACAAAATATGATGTCTAGAAAACATTAGGGTTTAAAATGATGAACCCATAAGTTAGTACATGCGCATATGTGTTCCGACCTTTGAGGCATATGATATGGTTTTTATGGAACACTCTGTGCTGTTACAAAATAATACCTATCAGTATAATACATCACACTATCAGTGTTTCCAATAGGAGCACAGAACGAGGCTTCTCCACCGACATTGTTAAATTAATTGGTGATGTCAAATTCCATGTCCTTCATTTATTTACAAGTTATAAATGAACTGACAATGAGAATTATATCGGCATGTCAAATATTGTGACAGGGCTTAACACTTCAACAGCCACTTCTCCGTAGATGAGTGCGTTGGAGTTGTTGCGCAATTCAGGCTACTTCAGTCATTTTTAATTAAAAATTATCCACAAAAATAAACATACCGAAGTGTGGTTTAGCGCTCTATGAAAATATTTATTAACGTTGGAGTAAGTTTGTGATTCATTAGTTTATTTTGAAGAGAAGCAAAATAAATATATGTGAAAAACAAGCAATTCCTAAATTAGGTTTTGCACATGTAACTTTTTAGATAATACTAAAACATTAATGAAAATTGTTTGTTTTTTGATATAATTACTTTTTAACAAAATATGTAAAATGTTGAATGTTTGAAATAGATAGATGTATTATTTATTATTATTATGTATTATTTAATTAGAGTGCGCCGTCAGAACAAATTAAGAAAATATATGGGGCACCTCCTATTTTTAGCGTAATTTAAAAGCAAAACACACCAAAAACCTCTTGTCCACATTTTAGAGCGACAATTTCATATTCATGAAAGCTCCAGAATTTTGTACAACTCTGAAAATATTCAAGTTGTTTCCCAAAAGCGACAAGAGAAAAACAAAACAATTTCTCTGCTTAAGTCTTTTTCAATTACTTTAATTTATCAACGTCTTTAATTCTCATTAGGTCCGAGCGTCATTAATAAAAGAGGCGTCACAAAGATGCACGCACATGTCTACTTTAAACGAAATTAAAAGTTAACAGGCGTACACTGTGATTTCCCTTGTGATACATTTCTAACAGATAACAACGTGGAAAGGATTTCCAGGTGTCTGGCGGGTGCTGGCATCTTTTAAGTGATACTTGCATTTTTTTACAGGTCACGTTTTAATTTGTATGCCAATCATAAATAAATTCGTCGGAGGTACTTGCCAAGGGAGATTAAAGCCATTTTATAACACATACGGGAAACCCAGGAGAGATACTCGAGCAGATATTTTCATTGTTGAACGTGATGTTGAGATAATTGCGATGTCGGATTCTGCTTTTTCATGAAGGACATTAATATTTTTGTCGACTTTTTACAAATCTGCACTTACAAAAAAAAGCGCCGATTTATAACCTTTTTTTTTAATCCGTTCAATTCATAGTTAGTTTTAAAGTAAACTTGTTATGCGAATAAATTATTTTATGCGTGAATTTCAACGTGCAATATTTGATTTTGTTCTTGCAATATTTAATTAATTTTGAATTTGTAAAAATGGTGGTTGCGCCGGGCAAAAATATCTATTGTTGGGATTTCCACTATTTATCTTAAACTTGCATTATCGTTTTATATAAAAATTGTTTATCTAAAAAGTCAGCCATAATAATTAAAGTAAAAATTAAGACAAATACGTCAAAATATTTATTTACTTTAAGATAACTAAGTGTTATAACTTGGGTTTATTGATTTTTGTGCCATTCACGATTGTTAACAAATCGTAAGTGGAAAAATCTGTCTATAGAAATATGTAGAAAAACGAACTGATAATTATAAAACTTCAAGTTTATTTTGAACCCGTTTCAATTAGTGAGACACTTGGCACTTGCTTATAATCGATTATACAGGGTCTCCCACGAGTAATAATGAGCCTGAATTTTTTTTGAAGCAACCAATATTACATTTGAAAGATAACTTGGATACTAACTAAAATGTTGTCGAAAAGACCAATAAGATTCTCATTTATGAAGAATGTTTGAAAAACACTTCGCAGTGTTTAAAAATAAATATAATAATTTTATTTATTTAATAATTTTTTTAATATTAATATATAATAATATTTAATAAAAATGCGATTACTATGTTTAATTAATTCGAAATATTTTAATATCCACGTTATCTAGGAAACGTAATGTTGGTTGCTTCAAAAAAATTTTCAGGCTCATTATTACTCGTGGGATACTCTGTATGTATTTATAATCAGTTATTGTGTTATGGCATATAAATATTTACGTTTGTTGGTTTAAGTGTAGATTTTATCTCTAGAGTATACAATACGGATACCGAATAGGCATTCTCATGTAAAATTATTTTTTACACATTGGAAATAGATGGAGCATCAATTATTCTTTTTGATAAACAATCTGTGTTTGGAAAGCTTTCCCTACTAATAAAATATGTAAACTGTACGATATGAATATTTAATAAAATAATGGCTTTGTGTTATATTATTGTTGATATTTTTATACTTAGTTTTTCTTACCTTTTTAATACAGGGTCGAAAACTTTCTGTGTTCAAAATTTGTTTTAATAAGGATTCATCTAGTTATAAGCAGTAGAAGCGTGGATCGTCTGAGTTATTAAATAGGTTAGTTAGTTATTTGTTGCTTAGTTTTCCCTACTAATAAAATATGTAAAATGTACGATATGAATATTTAATAAAATAATGGATTTTTGTTATATTATTGTTGATATTTTTATACTTAGTTTTTCTGATCTTTCTAATACAGGGTCGAAAACTTGTTCAAAATTTGTTTTAATAAGGATTTATCTACCTAGTTATAAACAGTAGAAGCGTGGAGCGTCTGAGTTATTAAATAGGTTAGTTAGTTATTTGTTGCTTAGTTTAGAAGTTATAATTTAGTAGGAATTTTGTTTTTAGGTCATTGAGTATTATATAGGTTTATAATTAAGTCAACGTGTGAATATTTTGAATTAATATTTTAAAGTATTAGGTACTGTTCCAATCTCATTTACAATTGTAATATCACAAGTAGAATTCAAGCTGTAATAATTACTAAGTGTTAGTTATCATTACAATTTTAATGAAAACTTTAATAACGCAAGCATATGATTTTAACTGGAAGTGGAAAACTAGAAAACAATAATTACTTTGTTTTTATATTAGAAGAAAATGTCAAGTTTTTAAAATAAAATTATTTGGGGAATGTGTAAACGATGATTAAGTTATAATATTGTTGAGTGTGCTTCATAAATTAGTGAAGTTAAAAGGGCAATTCTTATCGTAAGTGTTAACAATGCATGGTAGAAGTGAAACATTTGTAGCAATATTTTCATCAATATGGGTCATTATTTTCACAACATTTTCTAAATGGGTTAGATACGGCCTCGGCAGAATACAAATAGGGTAAAGCCAAGGGAAAGAGTGGGGCTGTTATTATAGGTACCATCAGTCTTCATACCGTGTGCCGGATACACAATGCCCTACCGCACATAATGTAGATATATTACAGAGGCATGAGTGTACCTGGAAGCAGCGAGTAAAGAAGGGATAGGAGCATCTTGAAGTATCCTAGGGGAAACGCGATGTGGAAATTAAAAGTGTATGAATAGGTTTACGCCGAGTGTTCTGAATGTAGATTTGGAACGTTCATTTTTCTCACACACGTCTACGTCTCTATTTGTTGGGTGCAAAGCTCATTGCAGACTGCATCTCAACATGCTGTTAATGAAAGCAGTCGCGATTATTCTAATGAAAAATTGTGCCCAGATTACAACTTTTAAGAGGCTCTAAATCAAAGTCAACAAATAAATAAATTCAAGGAGTGCTAATAGACGGAGCAGTTTGTCTTCGTGATAGAAACGGGGAAGAACTCACCAAGAATAATGCGACGAGGAGGGGTGCTCTCAGTGCGAATTTTGTTTTACCATGCAGAAAGCTCTATTTTAGATGTGATTACATTTAATACCCTGAGTTTTGCAACCCTTGGTATTGATTGTGTTATCTTAACCACTGAAGAAGAAAGTTTATGCGATATAAATTGGGGTGAAATAACTCAGATAAAGTAGTTAGTATCCGTAATGATGATATAAGATTAGGCCTAGAGTGATTTCTAGTGGCACTCATCTCCCCTCACCGCAATCTGGTAACTTAAAAAATAACGACTTTGGGGAGGAGAGCTCGAAACGTCAATCACTGTTAGAATTGCATATAAAGTGAGACCTTTGTCGCTTTTAGAAAAACACTAAACATCAAACTGTAATAGTCAGGATAATAAGTTTGTTACAAATTGCGGCATGTTTATTTTCGAAAAGGAATTCATAATTTTCTTTTGACAAGGATGATAAGTTATTGCCTAACAAAGCAATCTACGGAAAATACAGCACAGAATATTAATGATAGAAAATACTTAGAATAATAAAATGCCTTGCTTTTAATTTAGGTTGAATTACCCGAATAGCATAAATATTAGAATACATTTAAATTTATTCTTTAAAATGGAAAATAACATTTTGTTTTATTAATTTAATATGATTAATTACTGCTGTTGCTGTTTAATTTTTTATAAACTAATTTATTCAACTCATGTACTGTTAACCGGAATGGAAAAATGTTATTTCGCTAGAGGCAAGTTTATCATGTCGACAATTATGTTTTTAGAGCGTCAACTTTGTAAAATTTCAAATTTATAAACAGAGAAGCGTTCGATGTGTCGTGCTTTAAAGATTGAAATAGCGACGTATTTGTGATAAAGGAACCATAAACTGTTATGGGCATCATACTAAACAGCTACCATAAAAATTTTAGCGATCGTTCGTATCCGATGGCCGGGTCTCAATATCATCAATATCACCGACTGACATTTAACTCAAAACTCGGATTAGAATGTTAGTTAACTAAAATTGATATTAACTCTATTCCTTTCTCAGTTTTAGATTAGATATTACATTTCCTCTTACTAAATGTTGATTTAATTGAAATTTTACTTTTATACTTGAAGAGAGGGAGTAATTAAGTGCTGTAAAGGTTCAAATTGAAACTTTATTGCGTCTTAAAATCCCGTTTGTTTCATTATCGTGCGAGTTTGCTGTTTGACGATAATAGAACTCTATGACGAAGCACAAAGGTAAAATAATTAGATTTTCCTGATAATGACCAAATAATTAACGGTTTGCTCGACTCGATTGCGTGAATCATTATCACGCAGAGTGGTTGCTGCAATTTTTCAAATTAAAAATGTACCAATGATCGCTCGATGATACACTCACTTTTACTAAAATCGAAAGCTTCAAACAGTTAGAATTTATAAAATTCTGTGCTTGCTAGGTTTAAGTTTCATTTAGAATTACTGCATTAGCGTTAATTTGTGATTTAAACAAGCAATGAAAGGACACCATTTCGGATTTTCGTATATTTGTTACTTAAATACACATCTTGAGTTTTTTTTTACAGTTTCTCAGTTGATCTTTTATGGATATGTGTGTTGAGGGATTCAGCCATCCGTGTATGTAGTAAGTTTAACAAGTAGGTTTACTCTACCAGTATGTTCTTTGATACGTACTCTTAATTAGTTTATACCAACCAACTTCTCTAAATTAATTTGTGTAAATAAGAGCGTCTCTCTGATTGCTCTTTCTTTACCCTCACATGCTACACACGTACCGTCGCTGTTTATAGTTTCAAATGATACTAAGAGATACGTCATGATTTCTCACTGGCGCACGGATGTTTTTTGAAAGCAAATTCATTACATAAAATTATTTCTCATTAGTTTTTATTGTCTAGGAGCTTTTTGAACAACGCACATAACCGGAAAAATGACATTTTCCAATTTTTTAGTTGAGCACACAGTAGTTTATTGCTAACGGGATCAAAAACAGGGCAAATTATCTACCCTTATTGTTTCTGTTCATATCGTGCCTTAAATTGCAGCTATATTTGCTGTAAAGTATTATACGGCCTTTGTGTATTAGTTATTCAACCGAAGTAAAGCTCCGTTTTGTTATGTTTATGCACTGATAGTTTTTATAAGTTTTTGTTCTATATAATGTGCACGAATGCATGCTATTGGAAAATTGCTTTTGTGTTGTTTAGATGTACGCTTAGATATATTTCCTATCAATATTTTTAAATACATTTAAATAGTGCAGATAAAACGTTCAACTAATGTTGTAATTTTATCAGAAAATGTTGGGGTAATTTAAAAGCAGGTTGTTCTTGCAGTAAAATCTTTTTATTGAGTGGTTGTGCGACCTTGGCTGTCGAACCTTCTATTGTGGTATAATTCTTAATTTGATTTTAATAAAAATTTTGTTGTCAACGCTCTTCAATCGCTCTCCAATAATCAATGTGACAATTGTTTAAAATCTCAATTTTGTTTTCAAAATGGGAAAATTTCATCACTGCACTTTAATTTTGCAGCTGTGCGCTATATGCATTTTGTATTTATTTATGAATAATAGATTTAAATGCGGTGTAGTGAAAAACATAAAATAACACAATTTTTGAGTTTTATTTTATTGTGTACGTTCTATTGACGTTGAAGTCCTCAATTTTATAAGTTGCCTGAGGCATATTCGAGATTGAAAGAAAACATAAAATACAAATAAAATATTTTCCTGATGATAAGCGTAATAAATTAGTTTACTTTTATTAGTAAATTGGTGTGTGCAGTAGAGTTTGAGCATTGAGATATTTTTAAAAATATATAGAAACTGCGCTTTGTAAATAAATGTTTTGCTTCATTCAACTATAGTATTTGAGAAAATAATATACAACAAAATTATTTTTGTCGTGTTTCTAAATGAATAAATAATTATGTGTTTGATGCGCTGTTTATTTGACAAAAAATTATCCTTTTTTAAATATTTTGTGCAAAATCCTCTTGGGATCTAGTTGAATAGATTTTATGCTTTGTATTTCTAGCATAAACAAATATTTTTTAAAAGTATTTTTATTAGGACATATAATTCATGTTTTTATTTTCCTAAATTGTACAAAAAATTATTTAAATTATTTATTTTATAAGTCTACTGAGGCAAATAATTCAACTAAACTCGCTTTTACTTTAATTAACAGGTACTATTTTGTCCGCAAACGTATTTTATATTAAGAATAAAGAGCAACATTACAATTAGCAAGTAAATAAATAAAATAATCAGGACGCGTTGCAAGTAATTAAATCATAACAACGCTTATAAAACATCACGCGTCAGTAGCGGAATTTGTGAAAGTTTCGAAAGTGTTGATTAATTTAAGTAGTGCAGTTAGTAGTGCAAAATGTAGAATGCTGATGAGTGATGATCCAAAAATTGCCGAAACAGTGAAAGAGGCAAGAAAGAGGCAATATTGATAAATGTCATATATACAGGATATTTCACGAGTGAGCCTGACGGAATTGAAAACACAACCCACAATACATTTGCAAAGTTAACGTGGATATTTTAGATATCGCATTGTTTGAAAAAAACCGATTAAGAATCCACAATAGCTTTGCTTCCAATAATTTTATTTGTCACAACTGACATTAAATTTAGCAAAAAGTCAAAATGCATTCGAACGATGAGAAAACAAATCTGATTCTCATTTATGGCAAATTTGGAAAAAATGCTTCTGACGTTGAGCTTTTCTAAAGACAATGTTTCCTGAATAGAAAAACTCCAAAAAGGCTTGAATCACTAAAGTGTTTTCCAATGGTAGATAGACAAATAACCTTAAAAATTGTGTTTCCTGTCTTGTCAATTTCTTTGTGTCACGCGATAACTATGTTTTATTAATTTTAAAATTCATAATCAAAATCCATGAAACTTATAGTATATGCAAATGTATTGCTGGATGCAGTTCAAATTTGGTCAGGCTCATTATCACTCGTGAAATACCCTGTATATTCGTAGGACAATAAATAAAAAAAAAACAAAGTACATAAATGAAATGATGAAGTTTTGAAAGTAGACAACCAAGTTTTAGCTTCTGGCGACAACTCATGAATTTCGGTGAAGCCTCCTTGAAAAGTCATAAGTCGACACTCTTCGACAATATGTTGTACAGTTTCTTCCACTTGACCACATTGACAATATGGATTTTCAACAGCATTCCATTTAAATAACATTGAATTACATCTAGCATGACCAGTTCTTAATCTGTTCAATTTCTCCCAGACCCACCTTGGCTGATCCATTCCAGGTACTCTTTTTGTTGGATCTAATATTGGATCTTTATTGAAAAGTTGAACATTTGACCACATGTTGCGCCACTCATCAGAAACGAAGAAGTTTTCAATATTTGCCGTTTCAATCCAGAAGGGTTTTCTAGATTTTAATCGATTTTCGGGGGAAATCAGGCCAGACCATATTGGAAAATTTTGCGGATGTTCTCTATATTTTTTCCAGAGTTTCTTTACTAAAAGTTTTCTTCTTAGTAGAGGCGGAGCAATGTTAGACAGTACTGGAAGCCATTCAGTGGGAGTTGATTTTATGACTCGCATGGCAGTGTTTAATTGTGCATCTATTTTGCATGTATGTAAACTGTTTATCCATACAGCACTACAATATTTTGCCGTTGAGAAAACTAATGCAAGAGCTGTGATACGAAGAGGCATTAGCACCCCAACTTGAACGAGTAAAACTTTAGTAAAATGTTATTTCTTGTTTTCAATTTTTGCCTAATTTTTTCCAGATGGAACTTGTAGGTAAAAGTCAAGAGTGACACCAAGGTAGACCGGATGAATGTTGTGCTTAAGGGGTATTTCATTTAATAAAATATTTCTGTTCTTTTGGTTTCGATGGGTTTACACACAGACGCCACTTCTTGAAGTAATCACACATCATAGGAAAGTTGTTTTTCTAGTTGATCAAATTCCTTATGTTGAAAAGTCAGAGCAATATCGTCAGCATACACAAATTTTCTTGAAAGCGTATCAGAAAGATCCCTCGTATAAACAATAAAAAGCAATGGAGATAATACTGCGCCCCGAGGAAGACCATTATTAAGAGTTTTTACTTTGCTTGATTTTTCGCCGATAAAAATTCTAAATTTTCTATTTGTTAACATGCTCTCGATAAGACTAACAATCCGTTTGCAAGGTACGACTTTATAAAGTTTGGGTATTAAACCATCCTTCCATACTGTATCATATGCGGCAGTGAGATCCAAAAGAACTACACCAGTTTTTCAATGTGGGTCGTTAAAGCTAAGACTTGGTCGCAGCAACTTCTTTGTGGTCGAAATCCAGCTTGTTCTGGAGGGAGAACATCCTCAACAATAGGAGAAATGCGCTGATAAATCATCTTCTCCAGAATCTTGTAACAAACACTCAACAAAGAAATGGGCCGGTAACTGGACGCTTCCTGTGGAGATTTTCCTTTTTTCAAAATTTCAAAATCACCTTGGTCTTTTTAAACTCCGAAGGCAGACGGGTTGAAATGAAAATATCATTAAAAAAAGAAGTAAGCCATTTCAGTGCAAAACTTCCGACATTTTTGATCAATTCTGGGTAGGTCCCATCAAAACCAGCCGATTTTTTACACTTCGTTGATGATATGGCTGCTTCTAATTCATCTACGTTGAAACATCTCAATAGTTCTTCTGAAATGTTCGCCTTTCTTTTTTGTTTTTGAAACCGACGTTTCATCTCCTTCTTTTCTTTTCTTCCTAACTTAACGGAGTTTAAAACGTTATATCGTAAAAGTAGAAACGCTTAGGCAGAAAAATAGAATTTTTACTCTATGGCTAAAAGGTACTTGTGACATTTAGTCATAAAAATGGTCAATTATGTGACGTTTGCGGATAAAAAATATTGTTCCAATATATCGACCAAGTAAGCATTTGGAATTTAATTGGATCAGCAGTTTCCCAGCAATCAAATAACAATTTGTTCCTGATTATTTTATTTGCCTTGGAACTTTGATAGTTACTACGTACATAATTTACAACTCTGGTTGAGGTCTTTTTATTGGTTATTGCAAACGAAAGAAATCATGCATAATAAATACCCCAATTATTTTAAATTGTGAACCTAAATAAAAAAATATTGCGATATAAAAAACTTATTGAAAAAAGTCCCGCTATGTAATAAAACCGCACCTGATGCAAATATTGGACACAATATAAAGTAAAAGTGAACTAGGATACGAACCGGCATCAGCATAAATCTTTACGCCCTCCTATACGAGGTTATAAATTACAATTATGGTGGAGGAAGGACGAATAGTCTTAAGATTACGTTTATTAAAAAAAAACATGAGCCATTTTATAAACAACATATGTAGAAAACAACACTCTTTATGAAAAACATAAAAAGTTAGTTTATTACTAATTCGAACATAATTTTGTTGACAGAATTGTGAAGCGAGAAAGGTTCTAGAATCCTAAATATCAAACTAAGAATCAAACGACTAGTACCTAGCGGTTTTGTTTGTCTTGTTGTGATTTAATGAAAGAAATTTCTTGTCCAACTGCGGTGCAATTTGAATACGTTAAGTAATTGAATTGAATTAATTAAAATTTAAATTTTGTGATGTTATTCTTAATATTGGTAAAAAAGTATTCAGTGTGGTGTAGGAAAAAGGTATTTAATATACGATTTATTGTATGTTGGCATTTCGCAAGCGTTATATTATTAGTATTTGCTATCAACTGCGGTACAATTTGAATACGTTAAGTAATTGAATTGAATTAACGATCAATTTCAATTCCGTTTTATGATATGTATGTTTACTAAAACCAGATTTTGTGATGTTATTCTTAATATTGGTAAAAAAGTATTCAGTGTGGTGTAGGAAAGAGGTATTTAATATACGTTTTATTGTATGTTGGCATTTCGCAAGCGTTATATTAGCATTTGCTACCAAATATTTGCTAGAATATTTGCTATAATTTATCGGTTAAAATTAGTTGGGTTTGCATTAGGGTTTATTAGGTAGAAATATTATTCCACCATGTTTAGCGCATTTCAGGACTTATTAGAAGAAGGATCTTTGTTTACTTAAACTATTGCAAGGATTTTTTTTCTTTTACTTGTTTAGCTTTTATATGTTTTGCTTCTAAAAATGACAAATTTTGACAAAGTATGTTGTAGTGGACAAATCAGTAAGAAAACTACCTAGTTATGAAACAAAATCTAAAAGATTTTTTTATTACATATTTGGAATATAATCATCAAAAAAATTAGAGAAATAAAAATAGATCATCAAAGAGTAGGTGTTCATCTTTTTCTAATAAACAAAGCATTTTTTTTCAATATTTTTAAACAAATTATGGCAGTGTTTTGACAAGGCACACTAAATCTCATTCTTGACCTATATTTAGTTTACTTAATGAGGGTTTTATGAAGTCCGAGAACAAAATAGTTAAAATTAATTAATGGGATGTTTTGAACCTTAGTTAATAGCCTGTTAATTAAGTATTTGGTTATTAATTAATTAGTTACTATACGAAGGATATTTAGAATATTTCAACAAATTTTACGTACCTGCTAAGCCTATACAAAGTTGTTGACTATTTAAATAAAATTTTGAATATGCATTATAAGTTCTCGTTATTAGATGCAAGTACATTTCCGGGAACTAATTTTTTTAAAACCACTTGCTAATTAATTTTCTCGCACTTTTGTTCACCAGATAAGATACTGTGTGATGAATATTTTAATTATCTAAAGAGCCAAACCAAATTACGATACAGCTTGTTATTATTATTTATTTTATTACACAATTAAGCAAATAATGTGCTTTTAAATTGTCAATTTGTGAAAATTCTATGGGAGTCTGAAAGTCAAGCTCTCGATTGCTAACTAGTTGAACACGCTAGAAATAAGTCTGTCAGTAGTCTTCCGTTGTACTTTAGTTTTTGTATCAAATTGAACGATACTGCGAAGCTTTAAAAGCGGAAACTGTGAAAGAATTTCATGCTTGCAGTATGTCGATGGACATTCTTGTGCTAGCCGTCGATGTGGGCCATCAATAAGTCTTCATTATAGTCAGTCATTTGAAATCACTTGAACGGTTCGTGCTCTCGTATTGAATGCTGGTCACAATTTTCGTTGTACAGAGGGTTGTCACGGAAGCCCTATTAAGTACAGGTGGACTCATTTAGAATTTTTAAAATGCACGTTCGCCACTCATGTCTCGCCCTGATAAAAATTGAAGATGCGTGATTGGTTTAGTCAAGTAGCGACGACGGATGACACTTGCCAGCGAAGAGCTAATCACAAAATCAATACATTACATTATTCATATTTTTATGAAAAAAAAAAAGAGATCCTGACAAGCGATATAAATCCGCCACGGTTTAAAATCTACAGTAAAAATGCTACAAATTCCGAACAAATCGAGGTAGTACCTTGACAAAGACAAATCCTCGTTTTGGTGATATTTCATTTATTCCGTTTTTTATTCGGTGTAGGTTACTGATGAGTACTTTTTTGTCGATGTGGCCAGATGACGCTCTTAAAATGCGATATCTATGGTTTGTGAATACCGAATTTGGTTCATTAATTCTGCCATTTCCTGCCACATATTTCTTGTTTAATTCCGACGGAAAAACTCACAAATTAAATTTATCGCCTAAAAACACTCTGCAATTTATGTGAGTTGATCGGAGTTGTTGCGGCTGGACCAAGTCACCTCCCAAGGACCGTTCCAGGTTAACTTTAGTGGTTTATGTGACAGCAAGAGTGATCTGAAGATATAAATTACAAGTTATCTTAAATACGCAGCGGCACGTCGTGCCACTGTGCACATACACCAGAAAATTTACTACTCATCGATCCAAAATGCACTACCCATAAAATATTTTATACATACTATCCTAAAAATTAGAGCTATTAACTTTTATCGCTTATGAATATGTAACATAATCGAGCTCTTTAGTCATTTTTAGGATCGAAACAAAATTAGCGATTGAGGCCATTAGCTTCACCTCGATTGCTAATTCTCATTAATTCAGCCATATCTCAAAAGTTACACCCAAATTTACTGTACCATTCAGGAACATGTAATTCCCCTTGGAATTGGTTTAACTTCTTAAAACTCAACTTTTCATTATCGTTCCAAATTTGGTTGAAATCCACGATTGTCTCGTACAAAATATGCCTTGATGCTAATCAAAAATATTTCTAAAGTGTTTTTCTAAAGCATAAACACTTGAAGATCAGATTCTGCTAGATAAATAAACGAAGTAATAATGGTTGTTGTTTTACAAGTAGCAAAGCTCCGATTTTATCGCTTTAAATCATTGAAAGCCTGACAATAACACGATTTTCCAGAATAAATTGCTTTTGGAATTAAAATTTATGCAAGACGTCTGTGCACCCGAGTATCGACAATTTCGAGAAATAACCCTTAGCTTGTAAATTAAAGAAAGTTTCCGTTGAATAATTCTGTAATGTGTGAAATGTTGGGTTTACCGACGCCGACGCGATTAAAAACCCTCTTTATTCGAATAAGTTAAAGAAGGTTTTCGGTTTAATTGCAGCTTAAAGTGATCTTTTCGCTTCGAGTTGACTGTCTGTTTAGTTGTAAGCAGGTGAAAAACTTCTGGTATAATTATGTTTGTCATTAAATAGTCAAAGATAAATTAAGAAAGAAATAAAAAAGAGAGATATGAAGGAGATTTTGAAAAAACCACGAAAATGCTTTTCAGTTCTTAAGCTGAAAAGAAGAATTAACGAAACTTTACCGATGATTTAAACGTTTAAGCTCGTCGTTAGTGCCATTTGATTTTGTTTTATTTTGAAATTGAGAGGTAAAGTCGCGAATTTACCCGAGGAATTACTTTGGTATTACTTTGGTTTTAATTGTGACAACCTAATCCCTCTTGGAATATCTAACTTTCAAACACGCTGAAGATATTCAGTCTTACGTATTGTTTCATTGTGAAAGAGAATTGGTTTATTTTAATAAATATAATGACTAACAGTTTTCCAGCTTATTGTTTGTTTTTTTAATGTAGTTATGGATAAATTTATTTCATATACTAATTTCTTAAAATGTTAACGCTACGCTGTGCTAATTTACGAAGTCGCTTGCAATGTTAATCTTTCATACCGGCAGTGGGTTAAGAGTTTTGGGGGAGTTATAGGGAGTAGTTAACGTCAGTTCGTTTGAAAATTAACGTCAGTTGTCAGTATAGTGTGTGGAGGAGTAGGTAAGATAGTTTCCTAACTTTTAACAAAAACAAAAAGTCATAATCTTATTGTAACTGTGCTGTATTTGTTGAAGTAATTGCAGAAAACTATCTTTTCATTCTAGTTCAGCGCGTTAACTCCATACTTCAATAATTAAGTCAATTGGGCCTATCGATTAGCAATAGGAAGTCAACTGCAGTCTGTGAGGTTAAATTAATAAGGAAGACAAATATCCCTTTAAATTCATACTACAAATTTGTTATATAAACTTCAACATTTAATGCTTGTGCACAGTCATTAGTTTTCCAAATTGCACCGAACTATGTATTACAGTATTTACAACTTACAAATTCATTGTATTGTAGGGGATTATGGGCATGACCACGTAACAGTCTTGTGCTACAATTTTTTTAAACTATAAATAATTGTTCAAAAACGTTTGTGGTTTACAAAAGTTTGCAACACATTATTAATACCTATGCCCTTGTTTAGTTTTTGATTTTGAGGATCGTGTATAATGATTATGATAAGTGTAAATAGTAATGTTACGAGTGACTGCATGCATTTTTAAAGAAGATTTTTTCTCATTATCAGTGAAATAGTAGTAAACATACAGTAAAATGCATGAGATGCATAGAACAAGTAAAACCCATTTATGATTCAACAAGATATTTCGAATAGTTCTCTAGAGGAAACTCAGCAATACCTGCATGTAACATGCGATTTACTACCTCTGTTCAAACCCGAACGGTTTTTATTTTGTTGTATAATATTTAGGAAAAAAGTTTAAATACGCTTATACAAACTGTTGTTGAAATCAATTGTAATTTCAATTCATTTATTTACAATTTCAAGCAAAAATGTCTTATTTTTTCTTATATTCCATTTATTTTTTTAATTTACAATAAATTTAATTATTCAATAATGCCTTAATCTGTATGAAACGTTTACATTGTTTAAACCCGATCGATTATTTAGATGTTTGCTTGGAGTGTAATGAAACTGAGTGAACACATCATGACTCAACTTGCTAAAAGAATAAAATTGTTCGGGTGAGAATTGAAAATGTTTTTAGACTTGTTTATTCGTACAAAACAAATTTAATAATTATGCAACTTGCGGTAGAAGGATTTTTGCTGAATGTTGAAAAATAAGACTTAAATTGAAGTTTCATTTGATTGAAGTAGACAATAACTCTGCTCCAACCTACGTAGAATTTAATTTTTGCTTCAAAAAGATTGTTGTACAATTTGTTTTTTTTTTCTAATTTATATTACTTTCCAGGGCGCTGTTTTTTCAAAACACGTCTTATTAGCATAAAAGATAAATTGCAAAGAAAGCACAACGCCAAGTTTTTTTAATGTAGATAGAAATTTCTCATTAGAAATAAGGTGTAAAGGCGAACGACTTATGCTTCTTGCTCCATTATGCACTGAAAGGCTTAAATGATGATGTATTGCTTGTAATGCAGGTATAATTAATAAGACGCAAGGTTGTAATAATGTATTGTAGTACTTGCCTAAGTCTGGTATTCTTTAGAATCTGAAAGCTTATGCTTAAGATGCACCTGAAAGCTGGCTATAAATATTAATAGAGTTTAGGTGCAAGGTACATTTTAAATCGAGACATCAATTATTCAGTATAATTAAGGTACATATATGCTCTGCTACAGTAAACATAAAGTCTGAGTTGCTAGATTTTAAAATTTAGTAGAATTTTACGTCATGAATATGCATTTGCAAATATGTCGCCAATTTGCATATATACTTACAAGATAAAAATTTATCTACTGCAAAGCACGCAAAAACTTGATAATACTCAAAAGTTTTACGACCGAAATTGATAGTTAGTGTTTAAAATGGTATCAATTATTCAGCCTAAAAGCGTTTTTTTGAAATATTTACAAAAAGTCCAGTAACTTAAAATTACTTCAGTTTTTGATTATTTATGTAAACTATTTATATTCAACTTGTACACATTTGTGATGACAGTATTTTTTTATATTCACGTGTAATACAAAAACTTTGTAATTTTTAAATAAGTGTAAAAAAAATGTCATCCAGCCACTCAAAATTTTTAGGTCAATACTAAATAAACCTTAATGCATTATGTATTAATAATAATAACAACATTAACAAATGCTATTTTTATTAAACTTATTTTATAATGTATTATTTTATCAACAGTTTGTTCCGGGTATGAAATAAAAAGATAACAAATAATGAGATTAATAAATGTTGGATTGTTTATTAAATTATCCCAAATGCATCAATGTTTGTGGGTAATAACACATGATTATTAGTTACCAATATAATATGTATTTATACTTCCACATAATAAACACGCAAAAAGTATAGTAACAGTGTATTTTTAAATAGTAACAATGCTTTGGGAATTTATATTTAAAAGTAATAATGTAAACGTATGGAAAAGCGAGTTTTTGGAATTCAGGATGGAAAGGTGAAGAGGGATCTTGGGCGTTTTCTCTACACCTCCCGCCTTTGCGGAAAACTTTGGTGTCAATACTTGCCAGCATATCGAAGATAACAATATTTCCCTTGCGCGTGGTTTTGCATTATACATGTTTGTAAGTATGCATAAGGGTTTTGTGATTTTGTATTCGTGTGCTTTTTGAATACATCCAGAATGTTTAATGCGATAAATGTGTCCACATCCAAGAGTTATTTTGAGTTGCGGTCACAGAATTGGGCTTTTACAGTGATTAACTCCCTGTGTCACTTTTTTAAAAGCTCTTGTATTCTTGGGGCTGTTTTGTATCAAATGTTAGCGATTTTTTCTCAACATGTTTTCTTACCTCTTTGCCATATTTTTAAAGCTTAATCTACCCCGACTCTCCATTTTCTTCGCTATTTTTCACGTATTATTATGTTGTGAAATATTTAAGGGGTGTTACCTACGCTTATCATTTTTCTCAGTAATACATTACTGAGACTGACAGAGAAAAATGAAAGGGTTTTAGTTATCCATGAGTTTTATTTCTGACTTTATCGGCCGTTGCTTATTTTTAACGACGACTACAAACTTATTTTTTAAGATGGAAAGTCAGAAAAGGGTACCGGAAAAAATAAAAGCGTAGACTAAACTGTTTTCAGAGAGAAACAAATAACGTTTTGAGTATAAGTATAATCGCGTACTTGTCTTGTAAGAACGCAAAGCTGATTGTATTTACTGCACAATTTATCAAGCGAAACAAAGCAGAATACAATTTTCTGAAGGCAGATAAATGCTGCAGTGGTGAACCGGCTGTCACTTTGCAACAACAAATCAACCGTACAGGAAAACACGTCCGGGTAACCAGATTTTCAAGAAAATTTTTGTGACAGGTTTAAATGAAAGGAGAATTTCCTACAGATTAAATAGTTATTTATCTATATCTTGTACTTTTCATTTTGCCATCGTCACCATAATATATCAAAATATTTCAAAAGGTCGTTCATTATCTCTTTTTATAGTGTTGAAACATTACTGCTGATATTGATTTAGACTAAATTATTGAAACGTTGAACATTATTTAATACAAGTATAGAACTAACCAACTAACTGGAATATGCGACATAGGGATAAACATTTTAATGTTTAGAAATGGTACATGAAGTAAAAAAATGTTTATTAAAATTGTATACAATCACGTTACCAATAAAAAAAATAAAAAAACTACAGTTTTTTAACATTTTTAGAAAAATAATCCTAACATGAACAACATAAGCTTATACATCAAGAACCAGAATAATGCAATAATGGCGTAATGTGCCACAAACATAATTTTAATTTTTCTCTTGCCTTCAGGAATAGTGTCTAATGACTCTTTCAGCAAAAAATGTCTCATCCCATAGGCACAGTCACGTATGTATTCATTCCAGTTTAGTTTCTCCATATTGAATTCATATATTTTTTTATCTTCTTCGCTCATTTCGTTCCACAATGTTATGACATTACCATCGTCAAATTGCCATGTTTTTGTTGAAAACCATGCAATCAAGTCAAGAACTTTATGTAATCGAGCATAGCTTTTGACGGCTCTAGAAACCAAACTTTTCATATTTTTAAACCATTTCGATACACCTGACCTACAGAGTACGTTTTCCCAAGCATAAAAGAACAAAATCGGCAATATATGCAAATAGGGTATGTGAAAAAAAGGTTGTCAGTTTATAGGAAATTTTCTTTTCTCTCAATACAAACGAAACGTACCAAATGGCACTTTTAGGGGTAACACTCCAATAAAGTCTTCTTAAATTTTCTGTAAACTCGCCTGCATACAAAAAAATGTACTATTTAATTACACCACAAACACGCACTCACCCCAAGTTATCTGGTTTCTTTTGTGGCCTGCAAAATTGTAGACTATGGGAATTCTTGGTTTTTGAGTACCAATTTGCCACATAATTGATAAAACTGCATTAGCGACATAATCAACTGGTACCATGGAAGCCACAGCATCACGTTTGGCGTGGAAAGTTTTCAAAACACCTAAACCTGCACCTGTTGCTATACCAACAGGGCCATAAAAATTATCAATCCATCCTGGCATTGGTTTCCTAACCGAGCTGAGTACTAAAATGAAGTATTTACAATTTTGTCGCCTAAATTTTCAACATTACTAATTCCCGGACGTATGACAGCAGTTGGAAATGTATCGATGGATCTGATCAAACTTTCGGAAACTGATTTGGTATAAATATAAGTATTGGGCCATTGTCCCAAAAGTCTAAAAACTTGTAAAAATATCTCTATTGGTGCTGGCTTTTACTTACTGTGGAGTGAGTTTTTGGAGTACATCGTCCTTAAGGGCATTTACAACATTCAGTAACTTTTCGGCTTCAATTGGCGGGTCGTAAAAATCTTCTTTTATGCGAGGATTAAGTGAGTTCGAGAAAGCCGTTGAAACAAAAATGAAACATTTTAGATTTGCCATTTCTTTAGCCAATTCCAGAATATCTCTCGTGGCACGAACGTTATAACTAGCTTCTTTTAGTGTTTGGTCAAACCTAACACTTGCTGCAGCGTGAATAACACAAGTAGTTTCTTCTTTTAAAACTCTTGCATTCTCAGAGTTCAAATCCAAAAAGGGTTTTTGACAGTCACCATTTATAACGCACACTTTTTCAATTACAGCTGCATTGTTTGCTTTAATGTAATCAAAACACTGAAAAACAAATTTATTTTAAAATATTAATATTTGCAATAACTTACTGGAAAGTTAAAAAGTTCATTCAAACGTTGCTTGGGTGTTTTTCCTTTCTTTTGTCGCATCAGCATATAAATTTTCCTTACATCGGGACATTCTCGTAGAAGTTTTTCAATCAATACTTTACCTAAAAAGCCTCCTCCGCCAGTTAAAAAAACTGTTTGGTTTTCGAAAAATTCTGTTATTTGACTTTTCATGTTTCTAACTGTTTCTAAAACAACTGTTCTACAACAAATTAATAAAGAGAATTGAAGACATTAGTCAAATTGAATGAACTCATTAATGCTAATTTGCAAATATTATTCGATAGCATGTCAGGGCCGGACTAGTAAATTTTTAACACTAAAATATACTGTACTTTGCACACCTATAAATTTATTTGGCAAAAAAAATGATAGTTTCTTCAGAACAAAATCGTTTTCAGACTTCTGGACCACCCAGTATAAGAAATGTTCTATCATTTAATGTAGAATTTTGTGAGTAATAAACTTGGTTTATGAAGCACATTTATTTAGTTACAATTTTATTGTGGCTACACTTTTTATTCCTTGTCAGCAAAACATACCTATTCAGCATTTCCAGTTATCAAATTACAACCTAGCCTCTTGATATTTACAGACATTTAAAGTCGTAGTTGCTGTTAAACTTAAATAAATTGTTTGTTTTATAATCTGGTTTGTGCATGTGACGTCATTGGATATTGGTGCGGGTTGCTACCAAAATTGTTACCCTGTTGACGAAATGATATAAAAGGTAGCGTTATTTTGATTATAAAAAGTGTGGATTTAACGATCACAGAGAATTATAAGAATTACAATACATTTTCACGACGATAGGCGGTGTTTTAACACGACAATCAATTTACTAATTATTTTAATATTTGCGATCTACAGCCATATTTTAGAAACAAGTCAAGAAAACACAAATCAAACCCATTGAAACTCGTTTTGTTGGAAGTGATTATAATTAATTTTGACAAAAACTAAGACAAAACGAAATCAAATAATAACAGTGTCAAAACCATGAATTTCATTACCGTAGAAATGATTTTCTTATTTTTTCGAACAATAAATTTTTTTAAAGTAAATAAGTTTTTTTGTTATTTATTATACAAGACGATAAAGAAATTGTTTATCTACGAGTGAAAAGGTTAAGTTTACAAGTGACGAAGTCGCGAGTGAACTTTTTTCACGAGTAGATAAACAATCTTTATCGTCGTGTATGTTTCGTTTTATTTTGTACTCACCTACCAGAATTTCTTGAATATAAACAGTAGATAAAGACTACTTTATCTACTGAAATTAGTTGATAAAAGCACTCTTTAAAATTGAGTACAAAATAAAATAATAATTCTATGAGTTTTTTTCCTCGGTTACACTATCTTTGCAATCTTCTACCAGGTCAATTTTTAATTCGCAAGACCGTAAACTCCTTGCATACATAATTTCAAATTAAGAATTTGTAACTCGCTCATAAGACAAGGGTACAATAATATCTCGACACTCTTAAAGTCAGAGGAAGTTAACTCATTATGGATCACTGTGTTTTGTAAGATAACTTTTAGGACACGCCACTGTCTGAATACTCATATGGTGAATAATAATTAATAAATGCGTGGAAATTAATTCACCAAATTATATTCAAATGTAGAAGGTTGTCTACACGAAAATTAGCAATTTTGTTAGTTTTAGCTAGGATCAGGACCTGATTACGGTTGTGGGAGTACCTACCATAATCTTATGACACCCAACTTACAATTTTTTCGTTACACTAATTTTACATAATTTACGTATTCCAATTAAAATAAAATGTAAGGCAATTAAGTAGTTATTCTTTTAATATACGTATTTTTAAGTAGGTTCATTGTAATTCGAATTTTTTGTTAAATATTTAACATGCTGAAGGACTCCGGTCGATGCCCCGTTGCGGCTCCCCTCCATGGGCGCCGATTACATGGGTGCATTGGGGCGGATGCACCCATTGAAATTTTTTAATGGATACGGGGCATCTTGCTTAAGGTAAAAAAATAATAGTAATTGTTTCCGATTTTTTTTTAATTTAACAGTTGTGTATTATTTTTTAAAACTCAACAATTTGAAGCATTTTGCAACTTTGAACATGTACTATTTCCTTTACACTTTTTATTGCATTTGTTATTTATTGATCTTTTTTGGACAATACAAAAAATTATAGGTATTGTTTTTAAATTTTATAAATTAATATTAAATACAATCAATTCAGTAAACATAGGGAAGAAGAAATCGTATTTTTGAGTAATTGTTCTCAAGTCCTGCAAGTTATATCAATTTTTTGTTTATGCACCCATTTAAAGTACGAAAAGTCAGCGCCCATGCCCCCTTCCTTTTTGTTGTTTCGATTTATATTGTATAATTAGTATTTATTATTTGTTATTTGTATTGCATTGTACTGTATCTTGTCAAGAAAAAAAATCTCTCTCTCTATTTAACATGATTTTTAGATTTGACACAGTGGTTGCCACTATACAGGCTTTTTCATCTAAGACTTTTGAATTTAACTAATATCTCTATTATTTAACGAAATTTAAAATATAGATTTCTTAGAAGGTAGAGATTAATATCGTATTACCAAAACAAGCCTAGTTCCTAAAATGTTATTTTAACATGCCATTTAAAATTGCTAAATTACTTACTAAAAATTTATATCAATTTATGTAAAGTTTATATCAAATTGTTTATCGCTAATAAAAAATGCTATAAGCAAACATCTGTTCTTGAATAAGGTTCCGCTTAAAAAAAAGAATAAAACTGTTAAAAGGCACTGAATATGCAAAAACATGGGCGGCTATACAGTGGTTGGAAGAGTTGATAAAATTATTTCAGAAATTAGTTAATTTGTATAGAGGTCAATTTTTTTAGTACTAAACAATATAATAATAGTTTCGCTTAATTTTAATACTAATTAAACTTCCACCTTCTAAGTTGTCTACATTTTAAATTTCATAAAAACCTGTTGGCAAAGACCAGAGATATGAGACTTGAAAATCTTACGTGGGACACTGTGAGTTTTATCGTATTTTGTTATAATTTGATTTTTTTTTTGTTTTACTCAAAAGCTAATTTATTTATAATTTATCACAAAATATATATTTCCATTTATTGGATGCATCTTACTCGCGCTGGCGCCCCAAGCTTATTGGGTAATCCGGCCCTGCTTAGGATATCCTTTGTTATAAGTTCTTTTTAACAAACGCTATTGTATTATTTACGTCATGTTTGTAATTTAAACGACACGGTAGTTGGTGTATGAAGAATATTTAATAATGGTTGAGTGTACCTACAGTTTTTTACAAGTCTTAGAGGATAATCAATTGAATAGTTTTTTTATGCTACATAAGTTGGAAGTTTCAGTTCTCTTTTATTAAAGTCATTTCATTCTAACGTTCTGTTAGAAACTACTGTGGTCGCTGTTATTAGACAGGTAGTGAGAAATTACTCTTTCGTATAACAAGTTTTATAAATGATAATTTCCTTACAATTAGAGTAATAACCACAAATGTAACCTAATATTTATTTTCAACAATTACAACATGTATTGTCAATAATTTAACTCAATTCTTCCATAACTGGTCATTATTATAATAGAAACTCTAATAATAGAATATTTTACTTATTGTAAATAATTATTAGGAATTAATGTTTTTGACTTTGTTTATTGATTTGTTTTGAATCACTTATAATTCCTTGACAATTTTTATTTATTAAAGTTTTTTTTTATAAATAACAGAAGAATTTTTGCTTTGAGTGTCCAAATATTTAATACCAAAAATTACAGCAGCCCAAAACACTCCCTTCGCTCTTAGTAGCAAAACCCTTGATTTATGATTTGCTCGACTTGAGTAGGTATCATTACGTCCGGGAGGCATCTTCCAGCCACATAAAATTACCGCTGTTAAACGGATTTTGTGTCAGACTGCAATCAAGATTTAGGTTTTTTCTTATTCATATAATCAAGCAAAAAACGTCTCAAAACACAAACAATATAGAAATTTAGATAATTATTCAATACAGCTATCAGTCGAAGAGATACGTTTTATATTGTAGGAGTATTCCGAAATGTGAAAGGTATGAAAGTGGCAAGTTTCAGATTTGATAACCGAATATTGAGACCCGGAACGTAACCTGTCGAGTTATATTTAAAATGTGTCCGTCATGGGCAATAAATCAGTTGAGATTTCAAAAGTTTGAAAGAGATTATCAGTGATTTGGAGATACATTTACTTCAATTTCGAATATTAAATCTAATGGAAAAAATACAGATTTAGTTGAAATATATATCCGTTCCAAACCTTAAACAAGTAATTTTTTTGTTAGCATGACGAAGCGTAACCACGCCTCGTTATTTTTCATCAGGATAACTGATTCTTTCGATTTGTGTTAGATTTGGATTTATGATAACTGGCTGAAGATATACGAATGTATTCAGAAAAACTTGGCCAAGTTATTAAGTAATTGCTTTGAGAACTCCTTCGCATCCGCTACTGATAATCTTTCACAGATAAAGTCGACAGCAAAAAGAAAGCTGTTCAAAAGTTAGACATTTTTATTAATAATAAATAAAAAATAAACAAAACACAAATACTTTGAAATTTTTACTTTGATTTATCAAGTGGTCATTACCACCTGAAAATTTGAAGCAAACAATACTGTTCTAATGCTTTAGACAGGTATTAAAAAAAAACTTTTTTAAGTAGGAAGCAACGAAACGAAAGAAATTATTCTATAATCTTTAAACTTAAACCTGTAACTTTAATAAATCGTTTTTAGCTATTGTTTTTATAAATGTTAAAAAAGTCTTTTTTGTACTACGCTCCCGAAAATAGCTACTTAAGAATAGGGTCGTTGCATCCGGAGTTTTTGGGTTTTTTTACTTTTATGAGTTTGCAAAAACTCTATTGTATGTACAGAACACAGATATTAAAAGAAAATATTAAAATAAACAAACACCAATATATAACCTTAAAACAGATCTGTAATCTGCATTATCGACATTCAAACAGCCAATGAGCGCAAAGCAAGCATAAAACATTCAGAATATACAATAAAAAAATATGTGCAACGACCCAATTCAATAAAACTGTATTTGGGACTTGTAACAAAAATAAAAATAAATGTACCTACGCCTTTTTACTATTTTAAATTAGCTTTTGTCTCAGTTTTACTCTTGTATGTTCATAGGAAAAATTCTGAATAAAAACGCAGAAATATGATAGTACTTTGTGCTATAAAAAATGAATATAAAATCCATAATCTTTTCAGTGTTACATTTACTTATCCCGTTTTCTTTTTGTGTCGAGGTTACTGCAGGTATTTTAATAAAACTGAAAACAAAGCTTTTTTAGGCCGCCCAAGGAAAACGAGTATAAGAATTTACAACCAGCTGTAATTATAGTACTAATTAAAATATTGTAAAAGCGACGGGGTGTTGTTATCTGGCGACGTGCCCGGAACTTAAGTTAAAAAGTTCCTGTTGTGATTTAGCGAAATCACCTAATTATGCAGTGAAAGGTTTCAATTAACTTCACGTTAAATCAATATCTGGAAAATTTATTAACAATTGGCTGATTTTGCGATAACATAGACTAACACAACTTTGAGCATGAAACTGTAGATTGCAGCTCTTTTTATCTTTCATTTCTATGAAACGACTGAACATGAAGCGGCATGATTTATGATAGCTTTATACTTGCGATGATAACATTTTGGATTATGGAATTAAATGAAATGATAAAGTTTTTGAAATTTTGTTTTAATTGCCGATAGCAAATTTGATTGCAAATCGAAAATTTTGTGAATGATTTATGGATGTAGAATTTTTTGATTTAATAATAAATCTAAATGTGCTTTTCTGGTGACAGTTTGAGCGATTTAGATGAAAATTTTAGTGATTTACGACTCGGATTGTGGACAGTAAGGCAGTCGATATGTGCAATAATTGGGTCACTCGACAAATAGCTAACTACACAAATTAAATGGCTGCCTTTTACGACCACCAGTCGTTGCTTGCTTGTTATTTTATAAAGCATTAAACGGTATAGAAATGGAAGTAGGTTAAATATATCTGGTTAATTTCATTTGGTGGGTCCTCGTACTAGTTTAATATTAAATAGATTTACCTTTCAAATTTTAAAACCCATTCTAAAATACTCTCCCATTAACTACAACATTAGGAATGAGTGGTAAATGTTTGTATAATACACGTAGACTGTATTCTAAATGTCTAAATTTCAAGCATTCATTATTATTTTTTTATGTATAAATGACGGAAAATTAAAACATATTGATAATATTTTTTTTTGAAAAGGGCGATCTTGCGATTGCATAAATAAGCATATCCCTTTCAAGGGCCATATAATAAGGGAACGGTGTTTATGTCTGCGTAATGTGACGCTGAAGGGTCGGACAATCTCATAAAATTTTTGTTGAAATTATCGTTTAGCAAGTCAGTTGTAAATCCTTACCATGAATGTTTAATTCCGTGTAAAATGTATGTATGCAGAAGTCATAAATCGAATTTTTATTAACTGTCAACGCATAAAATTCAAAAACCTCTAATAAAAACTTTATACGCATCTTTTTATTGACCTAATCCATAAAAGCCAGTGAAGCTACAAATATTTAACGCTGGCCCATAATTCTCGTTGTTTAATTTGCAAAGAGCACAAACACAGAGGTCCGAACGTTTTTTTATGCTCAACCGCTCATTGATCTGTTCTTTTTTCAGTGGGTGGTGTTTTTCGATGTAATAGCAATCTTTGCATGTCCCGAGCGAATCATTGTAGCTCGCTAGGGGTTTATAAAAGCTGGTTATTAACCTTTGCCTCGCCGCCGATAAAATATTTTTCACAACTGAGAACAAAGTCGGATTTGGGAGACTAATGCTCGTGAATCGTTAATGTATTTCTAGGACGGATCCGCATTTACTACTTGGGTCGGCGGGTGTATCTGATTGGCCGCGATCCAGGGTGTCGCGTTATGTACGGGGTGCTTGGGGAATTGCTTTTAGGTTAACTTTGGATTTATTGCTTCTCAAATTCGAACATGGATTTACATGATAACATGTTTGGATAGGCGGCGGGTGCCTGGATTAAACACGAATACTTCCTTCTGGTACGTACTCTTGATTTATGTCCAGCGACACACTTCCTTCCCACTTCCTAAATGACTCGCCAGCAATTACAGCGATAAAAGCTACGCATCTCTTAAATATCACAATTAAATCGTCAAACATCTACCTCGTTCTTGTAAATCCTACAAAAATCCTAGAAATAACGACATCTTAAACCTTTCGAAACTTTGCAAAAAGATAGAAATTATCTTATAATATTGATGGATTGTTAAACAAAAACTTTGAAAAGGAGTGTTTTCGATTGCTTACGAAGTGTCTAGTCAATTCGGTGTTTTAGTTTAAATCCTCACGAATAAAGTTTCTTCCGTTGAGAGTCAGGCAGTTAACGTCTTGTCACTGAACGCACAAACAGGAAAACGGTAAAGATTAGGATCATCCCTTATCAAGATGTAAATTTTGAAGTGTATTTGGGAAACATGGAATATGTAATGGTTCGACAAGCGCTTAGATAATATTCTAGATCTCATTTGTACGAAGTTATCTACAAGTTTAATAAATTTGGGAGACTTTGTGATTAGAGTGAAATAGCGCTAAACAAAGTTTTAAGTCGGTCTTGTAATTGCGATCTATAAATAAATGCTAAAGGGATTGTGAAAGGAATTTACAATAAATTGCGTTGTTTTTAAATTCTAAAATAGTGAGAAAGTGTAATTTGATTTTGTTTGTTTTATCAATAGGCTGGATTATGAAAAACGCTCCAAGCCATAACTGCATTATTCTTAAAGATATGTCAATACTTCTTAGAACAAAGTTGCAGAATATATTATCATCTATTAATTGGGATATGTTCAATTAATGCTGCTTCCTGTTTCACCGGAACTGACACCAATTTTATATATTATTTTTGAATTTCTTGTTAATTTTTTTAACAGGCTCACTAACTATTATTTATTACTAACTATTGCTTTTAGACAATTTAAAAATTATATTAAATAAAGTAGGCTGTGAAAAGAATAGAACATTTTTATTAAATGTATCTAAGACAAGCTGATAACAAAAAACTGTTCAAGTTTGATCCAAAAAGTATTGTAATGTCTTTGAAAGTACTGAAGTTCCTTGGGGCGTTTTTTATAATCTCGCCTGTACATATGAGTGTATTGCATATTTTTCCAAGTTCTAAGCGTGTTGATTTCTAATTAATTACATAAATAGTTTTTGTGAAGTAGAGAACTTGATTTATAGCTATTTATGTATCAAGTACTCAAAATAAGGTTTTAGGGTACGAATCGTAATTAATGACGAGGCGACGTAGGAGCCGAGTCTTTAATGAGAGGAGTCACCTAAAACCTTTTGCGTACGTGGTGCATACAAGATTTTTTTGTTAAAGCTCACAAAACACGAATTCACACCTCTTGCTAATTAAAAAATTTTTGTTACCATAGTAACCAATTTTATTTTTTAATTCGCAAAAACTGTTTTTGGGAACTGAGTACCTAAAATAACCGTTTTGCGTACTATTTTATTTTGTCCGAAAATAACTGTTTTCGGGAGCGTATAAAAAAATATTTTTTCCATTTATAAAATACAAAACTATAACTCTTTCATCATTTGTTGCCAGTTTCCGAATTTCACACATCATTTAAATGATGAAAATTTATTTCTCTTTTTTACTATAGCAAGAATGCTAAAATATAAAAAAGTTGCGTAACAATGCATCTGAAAGATGAGGACGGGTTTTGAAGTAGTTTCTTCTTGATTATAAATGGGGCAAGAGTGATGCGAGTCTATACATCTACTGGGTGATTTATTGTCATCATCCTACAAGTTTATACATCACTATACGAGTAGATAAATAGCGACGTTCATAACAGTCACAGCAGCCATTTTAGCGGGAAAAAGTCTTACTTATCTGTTTAAAAAAAAATATTTGAGAATTTTAGAGAAAATATTTGAGAATTTTTGACTTATATGTATACAAGCAAATATACTTAAAAATAAATAATAATAGTGCAGTTTTGTTGCTAGGATTAGCGGAGACATTTTCAAGCAGAGTTAGAGTGTGTGCAAAATAATTTAATTGGAGAGACATTGAACTTAGATTCTCTTTGCATTTTGCTCTATCTTAAATGAAAAGGACTGATTGCAGTGGAGCTAATTAACTTCTCAATTTTAATGAAAACTCATTTAATAATAATGTTTCAGTTTTTCTTTTTATAAAAATAAAGATTGGAGATTGGAGGAAACATTGCTACAAAGGATTTTTGTTTGTTCGGTCTTTATTATCCACTCGATAAATCAAAGAACGAAGAAACTCAAGCGTTGTCTTAATTAAAGTATCAGCGTAACTATAGTTAACTAATTCCTTTCTAACAAGCCACTTGAAATATAAAAGTGATTAAAGGGTTATAAAACAGAGCTAAATCAAGCACACATAAGGATAAAATTAACTAGTTAAGCAAGGCGTTAATGATTCATCTATTGTTATCTCCGAACAATGTAATAGTCATTAATTATTTAACCAAATTTTTACCATCTCTTTTCATACTCTATTAATAATGTTTTTTACAGGTACGTTAACTCCTTGATTTTAGCTCCAGACGGATCGTGAACGGTATGTAATGGGACACTTTCATGAATTTTTTATTTTGCTAGCACGCGTGAAAGACGTTTGAAAAATAAACCCGAGTTTAAATTTTATTACGTCTCACTGAATTGAGAAAAGAAATCAAAATAGTTAATTTATAATTTATGTATATGTATATAGTTATTTATAATTTTTGTTATGTCTATTACCTTCCAATCTAAATTCCTCATTTTGATTATATGTTATTAATTTCTTATTCAATTTAGCGTAATTCATAACAACTTCATTTCATCTTCTCTACAAATTTTCTTTTAGACATATTGTTTTCCGTTTTGCTTTTTAGAAACAACAATTGCAGTTTTAGAGCACACAATATCATCATTTTTTACTTCTCATGAAGCACTTAGTAAATTCTGTTAGAAAAGTAATTATTAGATAGTTAGGAGTTTTTTTAAATACATAAATATAATGTTTTTGTGTTTAAATATTTCATACTCTTACCAGAAATAGATTAAATTCTCATGTTTTGATTTTAATAAAATATGAAGCCGAGCCTTCTTTTTCGGAGATTTCTGAAGTTATTAATAATAAATACAGACTTTCTTTTCTTACCATTTTCTTAGGCTAGATAATATTTTTTATATAAAATACAAGACATTTTTATAAACCATTTACAATGAATGAAATGTGTTAGAAAAATTGAATATCCATGAACTAATAAATATGAAATTTGATTTTATAAATCAAGTTGTGGAGTTGTGAAAACCTTTTCAGATTATTTAATTTTTTGTCGTACTTTAATTTGGGGTTGTAACAGTACCTATTCAATATTATTCTTTGTTGTAAAAACATTTTTAGGAAAAATACCTACTTATTTTCAATGTAAAGTCAGTTTTAGTGGACGTAATACAAATTTACGTATTGTACGTTACAGTTGTTATAAAAAAATATTAAATATTTCCGTTTAGAGGCACGACTGGGTATAAAATTTCGTGTCATGCTACCGCTTTCTTTGTTTACGTGAACATAGATTTATTTATTGATACAAACTAGAAAAATTAAAATGAAATAGCGTGCAAACGTGGCTCTCGTTAATTGCCTTTGATTCTATATCTATGTATTTGTCATTAATCAGCCACAAAAACGATTGATCGAGATCGAATCAGCATTGCTTTAAACGAGTTCGGTCTCCAAACCACAAACGAAAAGTTTGACCAAGGTACATTTACCACTTGCATTTCCACATCAGCCCAACACAGGAAATTACTTCGTACTTTTTCAGCAAAAAACTTGTTCACTAGATCACTTGCATTTCGTCGCGATTGATCCAAAAATAAACAACTTGTTCTAAAATCAAACTAAAAAATATTAAAGAAGTTGTTTAGTGACTATAAATTTTCTGTTTCAAACTTTACTCGTTTGTCCCATCTATCAGATATCCTTAGATGTTTCACGTCCGAACTAGATATCTTTTATTCGTTTGATTGCACTGCTTCTAAGCAGGACCATTTTTAAGAAAGCGTCATATTTCTAAAGTGCTGGCCTCTCGCCCAGAAATCTTTTAAAGCACCATTTGCATTAAAAACGAGACACATTTCGTTTCCTTTGTGCAAAAACCGCCATTGTTGATCCTAAACGGTTATCATGCTTTTGACCGAGAGCTTTCAGAATCACCAACTGATCTGTTCGCAATGAAATATCTTACAAAATCAGTAATCATTATAGTTTAAACTGACATCAGAATCAAATGACAGGTGTTGGTTGGGTGTTGGTTGGGAACACGTACAAAAAACAAGAAGAATAAAGAAAAGGATTGCGGGTTATATTATTTATATAGACTTGGCAAGAGCGGCCTGTAAATCTCTGAGCTTATCAGAAATTTAATCCAAAAACATACGTTGAATATGCAATGAATGTGTCGTTGCTCTGGTTGCGGAAATAAAATTTAGGTGTTTGTCGCATTTGAAAAAATTGTTTTGTAAGAGATAAAGCCTGGAGGTGACAAAAGCGCTAACGTTTGTGTTGGCAAATTAAATTATCTGATTTGAAAGTTTAACAAATTCTCATAATTTTTAAGAACTATATAAGACTGAATAAAGTTTACTCATACTGGAAATTTACTAAAATTCACTTAATTTTAGCTATAATTGACATGTTTTCCTAATTAACATTTTAAGTACAATTTCCATGCTAATTATAATTAGCGTGAAACTATAGTTTCATGGCAGCACGCGAGGTCAAGGTCATGTGATCTTTTTGGATTATTTTGACTAACATAACATACTTAACAAAGTAACAAATTATAACGGGTGTTTATTTAGAAAATTTGGCGTCATAGTTGGCGGTAATATGAATGTGTTATGAACAGACAACAGTTTTTAATACGCCCGGGGAGGTGTCAAATGTCAGATTAATAACTTTCAATACGATGGTTCGCTCACAATCAAACTTTCATGGATAGCTTTGACGCCAAATTTTAAAAAACACCTGTTGTAAATAAACAAACTATAAATTAGAAAAATTAAATCACAAATACGGATATTACATTCAAAATCAAAAATTATAAAAACAATAGTAAGATAAATTATGTAAATGCATAATTTACTCTTTTCACAAAAAATAAGTAATTAATTCTAAAATATAAGCAATTAAGTGGCATTAGGTGAGATTAATTTTGTTTTTCTATTTATAGTGTTCAACAGTGTTTACATTCAATTACTGAAAAAGCTACAAAAACTTAATTAATAAACTGCTGGCTTGTGCACACCCTAATTTAGTCCCTTTAGATTACTAATATGTTATTAGGTTTGGGAACTGTTTATTACTAAAATCGATTTCATGCAATATTGATCATACCATGACTATATCCCGAAACATTTTCAATTTTCTCTTTTCTATCAGAGAAATTTCCAAATTTAATTTGGCTAGGAATTTGTAACGTAAATTTTTATAATAAAAATTAGATTTTTATTACTGTTTCGTGTCTATCGCCGTAAATGAAAAATATATGGAGTATCTATAACGTAGAATATTATTTCTGTTAAGTCATGATGAAAATAGCTTTTTCCAGAACATGTTATTTTTAAATTATTTTACAATTGTAGATGTAATTCCGTTTTCTAAATAATATATGCATAAAGTTTAGTCCCATAGATACCTCTAAATTTAGCAATGCTGCTTACCTAGACTAAACTTTGTAATGTATTCTCTGAAGACGCTTCCTAGGGTAACAATTTGTTCTTGTTTTTTATTTAATTAAAACTTTACTTGTTCAATGATTGAAAGAATAAAAAAGAAAATGTTAGAGACAAACAATGCGGGTGTCGATATTCATCATCATAAAATAGATTGACATTTATGCGCAGGTCTTCCACCCGTTACACGTAAAATATTTATCTCTTATTTGTTGAAATTGTGGAAGCGGAATAAAGTACTTGACTTAATCAATGTCTAATAAATCCTTTTCTTAATTTGCAATTAACTTGCATTTAATTTTATGTCTGTACAGTCTACTAATTTCTGCAAGAAACCCACTTGACATCAAATAATTTACTGAATATCGTTTGTTTCGTACTCATGAATCAGGGTATTTAACCTAAAGTGACATGCAAGTAACAAGATTAAAGCTGTCTTGTGTAATGATTAAGTACTTACATGCATTTTTAATGTATCTAGATTTACTAAATTAATGTTAAAACAAATTGAGGATAATTACAGTTTCAAAAGGGGAAGTAAAATTTAGATGTTTTTGCCTAAAATATGAAATATTATTAATACAATGATCTTTATAAATTAGTATTTTTCTTTTTCAAGACATGTCAAAGTGTTTTAGATTAAATTAATTTTAGTAAACATAATAAAGCCTTACTTTACTTATCAAAATTTATTAATTTTAATCTGAAGAGAAAAAAATAATCCATTTTAAAATTTGAGAAGCAAATTTCTTGGTGGTTTTATTTTTGTTAGGTTTTGTCTTTTCTGTTTTTTATGTCGCTGCAATATATGTAGGTAGGTATATGTTTTTACACACGCTTATGAAATAAAATCGTAATATCTAAAAAATACATAATTAAATAGGAGTAATAAATAATCTGAGAACGTATTCGTATTTTAAGTAAGACCCTTACCTTTACCTTACCATCCCTAGCTACATGCAAAATGTTTAACATTATCCACCACCATTTTAAATGTAAGCGCGTCATACATGTTAAACTATGAATCTGCTTTGTTTGCTTGAATTTAATTTATAACTATGTCTGTAAATCTAAACCACGCCCAATGAAAATAAATCTCCATCAGGTTATTATGAGTACCCTATTTTTTAAAATCGTAATTCTCGAGCTTTACGCTTTTTAAATGTTGTTCTATTCTCATGTTCGGTGTTATATTTCTTTTTGACTCAGGTTTAAAAAAGCTCCAGATTCATTGCATTTGATTGTTTTTTTTTATCTGAGCTTTGAGTTTTATAGTTTTTAAATTATTTTCATAAATTGTAGATATTTTTACGAGTATGTGTTTGGAAAATATTGCCAGTTGGCTGAGACTTGTTATTTGTGGAAAGAAAATCGAAATTTTTTGTTAACATTGCTTGCTTCGAAAAATGAGATTTCCTTATACTTTGTCTATCGCAGAGTTTTTAAATTTCATTTCAATTTATTATTTCTCTACATCGAGCATATCAAACGCAAGTGGAATTAAATTATTGACTGTACTTGCCAGAAGCTAGTTTGATTCAGTTTCTCAAGTACATATTTCGGTTGTTATTATAAAAATTTATAAGCACACGAATCAGTAACTTGGATTTATATTTTGTTAATGTCATGTTCAAGAATCTTAATATAAAAAATATCCTAATTTATTAAAGATTGACTACAATTTCTTATTTGTGCTTATTGGAACTTAAAAATAATTCTATTCTTTTTCCTATGTCAAAATGATTAATGATTACATTTACAATCAGTGTTTACTCACGAAATAATTTAAAATGACCCCGTTCGCGTATGTTTTACGTTAGTCGATTAGTTAAAATGATGTTCTCATTTTGTTTTTGGGTTAAACATATTTTGTAGAAAGTTGGGTAGTAAAATTATTAGCGTAGGGCCGCTTTTTCAAAGATAATACTAAAAAGAAAGTTTTTATGTTCATAGAAACATTACGTGTATAGCAATGAAAACTTGCAATACGGTGAGGAAACAAGCAAAGTTTTGTTGTAAAAATGTAATAATATAACTCGGTCTTATTATTCCAACACTTTGGTACTTCGTTTTGTGTCTTGTGCAATAAGTACAAAACATTTGAGACAGGTTTTTAGACATTGAAAGTTTATACTTAAAGAGTTACGGGTAAAGTTTTGTAAGACTCTTGTAATTACAAACTCATAAAAGGTAATTATGTGAAAATGCTTTGCTGTTGTCTAATTGAATATCTTCAAGCTTATCCATCAGTCTTTGCAAAATGTGACACTGATGGATATTGCATTACGTGAAACAAGTGTCTCAAGATATAACTCACTGGAAGCAAAAGTGAGAATCAGAAGTAAAAATTTCATAAAATGAAAATCAGACAAAATTGGGGGAGACAGGATACTGCATTATAATTTCCGCAACTGAGTTATCATGGCGTACGTTTTAACTTTGGGGTTTGCAATAGTACGTGTTTAGTATGTTGGCAGCTGGCCAAATTCATGAGCTTTTTACAACAAAAACTTTTCATTTGACCTAACGAAGTATTTTATTTTTACTACGACGCGACGTGTGATTTCAAATACATATTCAATTACTGGTCTAAATATAACATTGTAACCGGGCTCTCTAATAATTTATTTTTAATGCAATAAAAATCAATGGCATTAACTATGTATCAATAATCTGTCAAAACGTAAAAGTAAAGCGTCCATATTTAAATTTAAAATATGCTGTAGTCATACAATTTATTTGCGAGTATAACTTTTTTAAATTTGGTCTTTTATTAATTTGTTCTGTAACAAGTAAACAATATTATTATTATTATTTTCCAACATTAATATCTTGTACTGTTTCTATAGTTTACCTCTTATGTTACCGTTAATATACGCTTTTCGATAAAATACGTCGTCAATCACAACGTATATATAAGATAAGATACCAGGAACATGGAAAAAATGTTTAAAAAACTCTATGTGTCAAAAAAATTTGACATCTTACCTTACATGCCATTTTTCTCTGGGGCGCGAGTTCTAGCACACCTTGTCAATTTTACATTGCTTTGACAAATTTTACGATAAAAAAGCTCTCATGCTTTTATTCTTATGCTCTTTCTTACGCTTATGTTCTTATGCTTTTGCTGTTATACTCATGCTCTCTTATTATTATGCTTACTACGTACATGTTTTAAAGTTCGCGCTAATATGCGCCCGCTATCTTTAAACATTGAATTTGAATTAAAGAAAAATTGCCAACTTTAGCAGGGTTCGAACCTCGGACCTACCTACCTGCCAGAAGTAGTGACCTTATGTCACTATGCCACTACGCTCCCGACATGTATTTTAGTTCTAGTTAAAAAAAAAATAAGTTTTGGGTTTCTAAGACGTTTTATGCATTTTTAGACCCCTGTAACTGCATTTAGATCAATTTTGAAGTTTTCAATTTTTAAATTTTTGGTGGATATACGGTACTCGGAGCGGTCTATTGCCAATAACTCCGGAATTATTAGCCCTAGCTAATTGTCTATCAAATGTAAAAAATATCATTGTCTTACGATAAATGGTTATTGAGAAAATTGCTGATAAATTCAAAAATATTCACTTTTAGTTTTATAGTTATAATACAACGTGTAGTCAAAAATTATCGAATATTTTTATGAATGGTCATCGCATTATGAACACCATGAATGCGTAGCACGAAGAGTATTTTAACCCATTCCATCGTGCTCAACGGTTGATTTGACGTTGGGACTCCAGACTTCAAGCAATTTTCCGACTTCAGTTTGATCATTCATTTTTAGGAACTCACCATCAATAAGCCCTCGTGCACTTTTTGAGCCTCTAGTTACTTTTGAAATGACAACAAATAACTTTGTAAATAATTTAATTTATAAAACTTTTGTTTTCTTAATAGCTACCATATAGGCAGACAGATTTAAATTTGTGATGGGTGAATTTTAGATTTTGTTCATAACTAAATCAATATTTTTATTTTCTCGGATATTTACAATTTCTAGTTTAAACATTTGTTATTGAGTTAAAAGTTATTTTGTAGAATTTCACAAGGGAAATAAGTGATTATTAATTTAAAGTACAATGAAATATGCACCAATCTACTGAATGCACAATTAGAAGAACAAAACTAGAATTAATTGCATAAAACTAAGTGCATACCACGAACTTTACTTTAACTTGTTTCATTTCAGTTTTCTAGATTATGTTATAATCACAAACTTGATTCAACAAAAGTAAACTGCATTATATAAATTTCCTGCTAGAGTTGAGCTTTTTAGACAGTTTCACTAATTTTAAATTTGTTTTGGAAGTTGTACACACGGTATATTTTAGACGACCGTTTTTGAAATCTTGAATAGGTTTCTTAAAAAAAAATTAAATTTGTTTGTGAATATTTTTGGACTAAGAAGGTAATTAAATAATTTGTCATCTTGACAAATGATGGAGTAGGGAAATTCGCAAGTACACATTATACAATTCAAGGTGGTGGAGGAAATGTAATGAAGAAAACACGCCCTGTTTCCGCCTTTTATGACGTCATTTCCTTTATGAATAATTTAGTGAGTACGAGATAGGCGGTTGTTCGACTGCCGTCTATTACAGGAGAACAGAGTTGGCAAGAGTGTGTAATATTCATACATACAGGGTAAAAAATGGGAAATTCTCATTTGAATATATAATAAATGGCCGGGACATAATTTTAAGCACTTCTTGTCGGCTCAATTCCAACAGAAAAGATATTTCCAGAGTTTTCAACTTGCTGAAATGTGACGGTTTTTTAATTTTATTATTCAGGAATTATACTTTAAAATGGGCATTAATTTGGAAGTTGAAAAACACGATTCATTAAAATAACACTCAATATAAAACCGTTGTAAATAAGAATCCACAAAAGCATTATTTATTTATGAAAAATTTTGCAAAACACTATACTCACAGCATTCTTTTTATGAACATTATACACCTCCATTCTGGGATCGTGAAACTTCCTAACAAATTTAACATTGACTGGATTCAACATCATATTACACTTTTCCTTGATGGCAATGGATTTTTGTTAAATTGATTTTTCGTGACAGAAATAGACCTGTTTTTGTCATAAACATAATTACAAAAATTGTTCCGGATCTTTTTCATATTAAATTTATATACCTCAACTTCCAAAGTCTGAAACTTTTGAAAACAATTTTATACATATCCAATAAGAAAATATTTTTCTTAAAAAATGCTACACAATATAATATACCTATATATAAGTACATATTTCATTTTAAACTCTGGTCTATAAAACAACAGATTCAACATAAGGCGTTTAAATCGTATTACACACTTAGGGGTATTTTTTTGAAAGTTAGGAGCCAATTTATAGGATGCTTGTTTCAACATGATAGATATGGAATTTCTTTACGACACAACTTCGTCTTTAACAAAAAATGAAAAAATGAGGTAGAGCTGCCTGACCTTTTCCTGTTAAATACAACACAAGTTTGGGTTTTTATACTTTCTGTGACATATTTTTTACGTTAGTTGAAACTTTTCTGGCAGTAGTAAAAAAGATTATGGAAAAAGCAAACTGACGAGAAACGGACTGTGTTAGTACTGCTTCTTCACATTGTAACAAAATAAAGCAAATTCGATTAATAAAACTGATGTACTGGTTTTTCCTAATTAATGTATTGTAGTAAAAGCAAACACACGTCAGTGTTGATGTGTTTTTTATTCTTGTAAGATAACATGGTAGACTTAATTAATTAAATAAAGCAAAAAGTTTACCGGAGCTGAGTGTTGCACGAGTTTCGAAAATCTTGGCAAAAAACATATATTTGTTTGAAAACTTCGCCGTTGTGCAAGGATTTACAATGCATGTTTATCGATTTTTGCTAATGCTGTTTTCAAGTAGCAGGCGTTATAACAAAAAGTTACAACTTTATACATCTACAAGAGCGGTAGGTAGTAAAGCATAGAAAAATAGGCTGTGCAAAAGTTTAGCAAGTTCCTCTTGATCCACAAACAAAAAGTCAACACAAACTTGCGTAGGTTGGTCTGTAATCTGGTGTTTAGTTGTTTTGGTTAATTAGAATTTGTTGATGGGTTGCTAATACAATAATCGAACGATGATTAGATTTATTTAACTTAATTTTATGTATAACAAAATTTAGTTATCAAAGAAAATAAACACTGCTTTGGGGTAGTACACAAATAATCCGCACGATAGAACAAGCAACGAGTTAGGGTTTGGACAGAGTACGTGGTGGTTGCAATCGATCGCTACTAGGGCGCTGCAGATATCGTTTTATCCCCAATTGCGTGGTAGTGACCTAGGTCATTGTTTTTACTTGTGTCAGTTGAGGTTTTCTAGATTCTGGTTCCATTACAACAGAATAGAAAACTGAAAAAGTCAGATTTTTGTAAGAAAAGAAATGGTATATTGATTTGTCTACCTTCTGTTTGCATTCCAATTTATCAAAGAGTCGTTATTAAAGTTGTATTATTTGTTGACGTCAGTTTGATCATTTGTTCTTTTTTTTGACCATTCATTCCAAAGGCTATTTGTGGTGATGTGGGGAAACACTTTATGGATGTTCTAACAATATTTCACATTGCTATACCAGTGGAGGTGTTGCCGTTGCAACGGATAATACAAGATGAATTACCAGTCGAACAATCGAAATCCAATAAAATGATGCTATGAGGCTTCCTTTCAATTGATGATTTTGCACTAATGACATGACGTTGCTTACGACGTCTAAACTTAAAAATTTACTAATCATTAAGTTTTGTCATAGTAGCAAGGTTAGAAAACAGAGTTCTTTATATTATCATACAAACTGGATTATAAAAAACGCCCCAAGCCATAACTTCATTATTTTTAAAAATATGACAATACTTTTTTGATCAAAGTTCAACAGTTTATTATAAGCAATTTTTTGAAATAGACGCCCATCAAAAAAAATAGATGACAATAAACTGTGCAACGTTTTTCCAAGAAGTATTTTGTCATATCTTTAAAAATAATGGAGTTATGGTTTAGAAATTTTTTTATAATTTTATTTGTATAAGTAGTTTTTAAAAATTGTCAAATAAAATTATAAAAAATTATCCCGGCGCATCCACCAAAAATGCGGTTAATTTATAAATGGTGTTACATTGATAAAGTAAAAGTAAGTAAAGTTTTGTTTGAAAAATCTCATTGATTAAAGACATAAATATGTTAACTTTAAGAGGAGAATTTAATGTGTTTTGTTTCCCGGCTGCTTACCAATGGCATGACTTAAGTAAACACTGTTGTTTTTTGTGTTGTTTTCCTTAGACCAACATCAATTTTGATCTTTGCACATCATAACAACCAACATCAGAGGCTTGGATAATTAATTATAATAAAGTTGCATCATTAATTTTGTAATAATATACTGCTGAAGTAAAGAAAAGGTGTGGCAAAAGTAGTTTTTGTTAGAAAGAGATTTCAAGTAGTAAATATGTGATTGATGAATTTGTTACAATTAAAATGCTGAAAGTTTGAAATTTGTAGAACTATTTCAACAATAACTATAACAAAAAGCACATTTTGAATCCTTATAAAATTATGTAGCTTGTATCAGAATGATTATCGAGCTCAAATTCTCTTTTAACATTAATAAGCTTCCGGTAGTCTAAGTACAAGTAAACTGAGCATATTAATAATTTGGTAGCTATTTATTGCAACAAGAGGTCCTGGTTTCTCTCAAAGCATTTTTGTCGGTTCAATTAATTTGAGTTTACAGTCCTGAACCGGCGTATCTTTTCTGTATCCGTATTTATTCCCAGGCTGTCGGGGAAGCATTTGGCAGACTTTTCAAAGGCTTGTAAATTTTTAATAAACATTTATCCCTGTATGTCTCATGTTTACCTTCTCGCTTAACAAGACATGTAATTTTCTTAGAAGCACGCAATACCCTAGTCGTTTGATCCGGCGAGCCGTATTCATAATTTAAAACTAAATTACTTCTGTAAATCTAGATATATGTATGTAAACAATGGCGGTACGGCTACATCAGAAGCGAGATTAAACTTAAATATTCATAGTGGCCCTAACCGATGTTTGGATGAAATTTCGGACGCAAATTTGACAATCGAAAAGTTGGCGGCAACTCGGATAATTTTCTCAAAAGTTTTTTGTGTTTGTTTGCGGCTACCAATCCGCATTGAGTCAAGGAAATGCGAGTTGTATAAAAGACAACAGGAAGTGCTTATCCGAAAAAGCTCAGTGCGTGTGTCCTGATTTTATCAAACGACCCTTCTATCTAATCCACGTGTAGTTTTTGCTGACCAACTTCGTCGAAAATGTTCGCAGAAACATCGACCGACAAATTAAATTCCTTTTATTGTTAACAGGAACATTGATTAAGTCAGATATCAGCATGAATCTCGGCTCTCCGACTAATTGCATTTAGATTTTGTCCACTTTCCTTAATAGCAAAAACTTAATTGTGTTTAATTGTTATTTGTTTTATACACTTCGGTCCGGAAATAAATTTTTATTACGCATTAAAAGAGTCGTCTGAAAAAAGCACTACCTAAATAATGATCCACATAACGGGGCTTGCATATTCGTTTAAATGCGTCGGTGATAAATTACTTCGCATAACAAAAATTTCAACACCAGTGAAAGACATGAAGAATTATGAAAAACTACGAGCCCAAGCTCGTCGTCATGTTACAGTAATTACAGTCACAAAAAAAACATAAATGCTTTGCCGTAGCATTATTATTTCTCTAAAATTTGAAATAACATAAATGGTGAATCATATTTCAGTATCATAAGTTAACAACCCAGTGCTTGACAAATAATTAAAAACAGTTCAGTGTCTGCAGAGTTGTGTAATTGCATTTTGTTAGGTAGAAGATATAAAAATAAAAATTAAAAGGAAATTAAAAGTCTTTTTTCAACCCCGAAAGCCAAGTAATTGTTCAAAAGTTGACACACTTGAATGCAGAGAAAGTAATACAAGATACAAATTTCCGCTTTATTCAATTATGTGTTATTTGCTAAGAGTTGATAAGATTGTATATGTAGCAGTTGTGCGATTGTTTTATTATTTTTTCTAGTTAAAACATTTGATTCATTAATTTTTTAGAAGGAAATTTTTTTAGTAAACCCAATTTTTAGTCAACGGCTTAGTATATAACAAGCAACAACTGAAAACAAAATAGTCTACTTGTTCCAGAAGATCCAATCTCAGCATAATAGAGAGATTCTCGTTGAAGTCAGTTTCTATAAGCTTCTATTTAGAACAGACTAAATTTAGTACGTATATTCAAACATTTTGTCTTAAAATATCAAACTTGAACATTTTTGTACTAATTGACTTAATTAAAATGATTAAATTTTACAAACCAGATAATACAACTCAATTCAGTGATTTTACAAAATTAGTCTATTTGGAGAACGTGTTTAATAAATGAGGCAATTTTAATTGCAAACTTTGTAAAACTAAGCAACGTGAAATACTCCAGCAATTCGATTTCAAGCAATACAAATATTATTTATTCATTGAAAACGCAAATATAGCTGGATTGGGTTGAACGTTCCGTATTATGTTAATACCCTTTCCGAATGTATAGTGGAATATATTACGTGAAATAAATTTGAATACTTACGTAAAACACGTAAAGTATTACATGTCAAAATTTTATTCTTAACGCAGCATTTACAATGAAATATTGATTAAGACAGTTCTTCATTTTAGAAAATCAATTTAAATAAGAAGAATTTAGGTTTTGCGATAAAACCCTATCTAATAAAGATTGCTTTTGAAAAGAAGAAATAGTTTCTCAGTCTGCTTTACGAAATTGCAGTATATTAAATAATAGTATTACGAACAAGGAAAAATGAAAAACCAATTCGTTTAGTGGAGAATGATGAAACATTGCAGCGACAATCTGAAACGGTCACGCTTGAAGTATAATTAATCTATTTAGCTTTTTTCTTTTTTGAAAACAGCGACCGAAACATAAAAATGGTATATCTACATATTGCTCAAAACAAAACTTAATTATAGTAAATTAATAGTAGATTACATACCGACGTGCTTTATTACCAAGGCAAAATTTGATGAGCAAAGTGCAAAGCGCAACGATTACCAAAGTTTGTATACTATTTTATTTACAATCATCCTTCTTAAAAACCAGGAAGCAATAAAGAATCAAATTTTGAAAAACATGACATCTGATGGTTCAGGATGGGAAATGGTCATTTTTTAACCTAAACTGTCATATTACATATCAACTGATAAGGAAGTGACTACTTCCCAACCTGAACGTTATATTTTATATCAATTGTTAAATGATGTTGAATACTTCCTAACTTTTCTCATGCAAGATTTTTCATTATTACTTTATGATTGTGAATAAAAACTATTTATTCTTGGTTATTTGCAGCATATGTTTACCTGTCCGCGTTATGGGATAAAATAATTGTAAATGTATACAAACAAAAGAAAGATAACCGAGTTATTTATTTCTATTTTAGTTTTGCTTTTGACATTTAATCAATATTGTTTAAATACGAATAGGTATTACTGTGAGATAAGGACAAAATAATTGATTGTCCATTTGAAGCGTCATTCAAAAATATGTGAATAAAACAGATTTCATTCAATTTGGTCGTTGCGTTCCATTTTGCAGTGTCCGATAATTAACCTGCTAGGGGTTAACTCCCAAGACAGATCCTTCTGTTACAAGCGCTAACAACTTCGTAAAACTGTGATAGATTTGGATTAACAAACTTCTGAATTATTATGGTGTTTAACTATTAATGGTGCGCGTCAGATCCAAATCAATAATCCGAGAGTATATAGAACCATTACAACGCCCCAATACTGAACACTCAAACCAAAAATAATAATCAGTGTATTTTCTGTTGCAGTTTAGCTTCTGCGGTTTATTTAGACCTTGTAAAAAGTAATTAGTGTGATTATTTTCTTCGATTTAAAGACATTTGCACTAATTGATGAAATTGTCAAGTAATTATTGTGTATAATGAGGCAAATGTTAATAGTTAAGTGAAAATTACCCGCATTGATTTTACTTTTTCGATTTACATTTCCACCTAATGCTTTTACTACTGCAGCTACGGTTTAAAAAATGTCATCATTTCAATTCCCCGATGTAATACGCGGAAACTAGGGCGGTATTCGTTTGTGTTCCACTTTTGTACAGGAACAGAGAGTCATTTGTGCACGTCGAAGTTTAACAGTTTAAAAATTTCAGGCAATTTTACAGCAGAAGCTTTTTTTTTGTAGATAATCTCTATTTTTCTAGTTAGATTTTTTCAATAAAATAAGATATAAATTGCAAGCCCGGAGTGCCGTCGACTTTTTTCAATTCCGTATTCCTATAAAGTTCATTGTCACTTCGACAAGATTTAAACTTCACCATATATTTACTTCAGTAATCGCTTCCTGCCAGCCATCGATAAGTCGTTACTTTTCAAAGAGTTAAAAAACTTTTAATGCACGTTATCCTTAAATTTATAAATTCCATATTTTGTGTTTAGTTATTAAAAACTTAGCGAGTTACTTCGGTGTTTTTTTTTTTAATTCTTTGAGTCATGTTGTGAGGAAGCTTTGTAGTCAATTACGACACATCACAAAACTATGGAAGCTTTAGAATTCCCTTTGTCGCTTCCCAGCCTCCGTCTATGATTAAACGCTGATTAATGTTGTTAATGTTCAACACAGTATATACTCGTAAGACTTCTTAATTTATATTAATGATGGATACATTTTTAGCTAGGGGAGACCGGGGCAGGTTATCACAACGATTGGTTGTCACACGTCTCAGTTGCCAGTTGCGGCTACCACATAAATTCCTTAGACTCAAACTTCTCAATGTTTACATCATTGTTATAAACGTAATTTTATGTGCTTTGTGACAACAATTTTATTGGTGTTTCTATGTTTTTGTAGCTGAAAATATTTATTGAAAGTTATAATTAACTTTGATTATGTAATGAAAAAATTGATTTTTCAACTACTTATTGTTATTTTCTTCAATTTTATAAAATTTTAAGTTTTTATAATTAGGTTCTTTTAAATACTAGCTTACTTTGAATGTTTTCTTGTTCCCAATATTAAATTTTGACTTTATTCTGCCCTTAACACTAATTTTTTGAAAAATTAAAAGTTTCAATTTTTTTTAATTTTAATCATATAAAGGTAAAATATAAACCCGGCCTCATTACGAAGCAAAAATTGCGGCAACCTGTCCCAGATCTCGGTCTCTTTTATTTATTACTGAGACAAGAATAGTGACGTGTTTAATGTGTTAATCTCAAGACTAAGCTAAATACCAAAACCGTTGAATATTAGTTGATTTTATTTAGCTTAAATGTTAGTAACTTTACTATGCATTATTTATTAATTGACAGGGTTCAGGTTCAGGTTAATTACCTAAATAACAAAAGCTGAACTACAAAGCACAAATAATTAAATAAATAATTCTACAAATAGTCTATATAAACACGCTAGGTTTTTTTATTAGTGCTTAAAATAATAACTTATTTTTTTTCTAAAGAAAATTTAAACCTGTTGGGTAGACCTGTCAGACCAGTTAAAATTTTATTCCCCGTATGCAATTCTAAATATGTAGGTAAATTGGCATCTCTTAGTTCAATATACAAAGTAAGAATCACAATAATGTACTAGTGGAACTCGCAAATTTTAATCCGTTAACATTCCTGTCTATTTCTCACTCAGAGAATGTAGTTGAAATTTAGATATTTAATATTTAGAAGTGCTTTCTTAGAATAGCAGTAAAACCAAACAATTTCAACAGAAAATCAAAAACAATGTTGCATTCCTTATGAAACACCGGGTTGTAACAGGAAAATATTTCTTGCAGTTATTCGTGCACAATGTTAATGTTATCTACAAAAGGTTAACGCCATATAAAGCTTGTAGAAAAACTACACATACTGCAACAACTGCACAGTCATGTGGACATAAATATGTTCTTCTTCCTGAAGCTTGAGAAAATTCTCAGTTAAACTTAAATTATTGAGGCGAAAATGTGTTGAAATTAAATCGTCTTTTTCTTGCACCTTTATTTTTCACACAATTTAAATATTGTGTGAGCTGATTTGAATGAAATATTAAAGGTGTGTTTACAGGAAGTGAATTAAATGAAAATTAAGTTAATCGCGCTTTACTTCAAAATCATGAAATCTGATTGGTTGTTCATCAAAATTTAACCAATCACTTAACAAATTAAATTTAATTGCAATCAAATATTTTATTTGGTTTTTATATACCCAATCTAAGAGTTACTTTAAATACTTTTAATATAAATACTTAATATAAATACTTTTCTCATAATAATTTCTTTCCTTCATAAGCCATAAAGTATTTAAAACTTTCTATAAATTACCTGATTGTTAAGTTTTGTTAAAGTTAGATGCTTCCCGCTGTGATAATATACACAAAGCAAGGTTTGACTTGATGATGAATGGATTTCACACCTGAAGTAATCTGAAATGCAATATCCTGTGCTTCGCTGTCATTTTCATTACGGAGTAAACAGTTTTAGAGATCAAAGCATTTTATTTGAAAATTAGATGCGAAAAGTGCATTCCAATAGCTCTATTGATACTAGCTCTGATCTAGTAATTGTAAGTCTTTTTTTTTGGTAATTGAAGCTAAGTAGCAGGATTACAGAAAAAGGAAACTATTTCCTTTTATACCATTCTGTTTGTTGTCTAATTTTATTAGATAGGATTAGTTAAAATTAGACCACCGTGTAATGTGTAAAGGAGTAAACATAGGCAGGTGAGAGTGATTTAAGATATAAAGGGTAGCGAAACGTTTGAGGGAATTGGTAGGTTAGGAATATACAACAGTATTTTATACAAAAACTAATAGTTATTGAAACACTGGTAACTTGTAGCTTTTTAATTTGTTATCTAACATGATGTTCAAAATTTTATCTTAATTTTGTTTGTTAAGAAAACAAATTTATTGATTTTTATAACTTTGAATGCAGTTGTAGTAACTTTTAAACGTCTTTTCTTACTTTTCTTCAAATTTACTTTCTTTTAACGTACAGCTATAAAAGAGATAAGACTTGAAATAATTTTAAGTGGCCAATATAAATTTTTATATACTGTCGATATCCACGACTATAAAATCCCAAGTCGTTATTTTAGTTCCTTTAGTGATTTCTGAAGAAAAAAACAGAGTTTTGTCACATAGTGCTGAAAATGTATTCAATTAATCAACGTTTAAATATTGAAGAAGCATTTTTAGAGTTGCTTTCTGCAAATATACTTTACGAAATTATGAGATAGTTACTGAAATTCTACGTAAAATATAAAATTTTAACGAGAACTATAGTTCACGACCTGTTAGCAGGTTAATTATATAGTCGTGACCCCATATTATAGGGTAGTTGTAGTTTCTCACTCTAAAGATTTTTAGTTGACCGATAAGAATTCAGATTGCGGCAATCATTTTTTTAAGCCTTAAACAATCGATGACCTTTTGGATCAACGAAATGCCTTCTTGATTGTCAAACTGATAACAAGTCCGTACATGAAATCAATAAAGTCAGCTTACCACCCTACTAAATCCGTTATGTTCAGGGATGACACCATAGATCTTCCAAAAATCTCTTATAAATCCATTTGATACTAAAAACAGTCTGTCCTATATTGAAAAACTCTGTACAGGATTTAAAGTTTGTCTCAGAATTTAACGTAACGTATATCAAAAAACAACCCAATTTATTTGGTTGAGCTCTGGAGATGATAATTCGAATTAGGTAGGAGTAAAATTGGAAAACGCCCACAGGCCAGTTTTAGGAACGAGCACATTACAAATATTAGATATTATTGCTGCCGGTGTCCTAACTAATTAAATTCCGGTATTGATTACCGTGACCACATCCTCTCATATTCGGAAGTATGTTTTAGTTTGTAGGTAAATAGCCTCCCTACCTTCCTAACTTGATTTATTGTTTTATTTTATTATCACTCCTTAATCCGGTTTATTCGCGGCAAGAATCCGCTTTTCTTTCGCTTCCTCTACAGGTAAACTATAACTTTCATTGTTTCTCTATTCACAATCCTTTTTAATGTGTGTTCACTCTAAATTTAGGATTTATTTCCCAAGCCTCGAGCCTGTCTCATGGCCGATTTTCTTTTTCGCAACCTTCTAACACATTTAACCGATCAATATCCACCAATACGAAATTGGAAAGATTTAAAGACGACCGTTATTCAAATGGGATATTTTGTTTTCTTGTTTGCTATTTTCAGATTATTTCCATTTTCAAAATCCGCAATAAATTATTGTTATTATTGCTAGTTTTGGGTGCAGACTGAAATATGTATATTTCAACAATGTGGCATAACAAATTTTTTTGTTCATTTCGAAAATCTAAGTGACAAGTGACAAAAGCTGCCAAGGCTACTTTATTTGATTTTATTCTCAGCAAATGTACAAATCTAATTTACTAAAAAATTGCTGATAAAAGTGACTGCCTTCAGACGATCTCTAAATCAGCATATTCTAAAAATCCTCCACGTTTCAGAGAATTTACAGGGAATTTTCACGAAATGAAAAACGTAGCAAGGAGCAATTTCGCCTTAGAGTAACACACATAGATTGAGGCAATATTATTTCTACGCTCGTATCAACGTTAGGGAAATCCATAATTTTGACACCGCACATGATCTTAAACATCGAGCCCTCGTTTCCTAAAAATAGTATTCTCGTACAATCTATGGGTCACTGATTAAAAATAAATTAAGTCACCATCAAATTTTGTTTTTGCTGTTTAATCGAGTTGATGATAAGCAGCTTAGATGCAATCTTATGAAATAATAATTGTGATTAGACACGCGATCGGTGCGAAGCCTATCCACAATCACGCCATAATAAATAAATAATCAGTTTCGATTAATGTTACAAAGTTCAATTGTACAAAAGTTTAGAAGTACCTACCTGCCAGGCCACGGACTCAAGTAATAAATTATGTTCTCTCAACTCTGTGATAGAGCTTTAAAGTACGAGCTTTTGGATGAAGCTTGCCAGGCTAATTAAGGAGCCAGGATTATGTGCTTCCTTTAAGCTCAGGATTCACGCTGAACTAAATAATGTCAGTGATATTTGACAGAAATTCTGACTATGCAATCTCAACTCGAGAGTAATTCAGAATATTGGTTTATGCAGTAATTAGGAGTTTTTCATTTAGACAAAAAATAAAACATTTTTCAACTTCAAGGTAAATTTTATGAAACTTGTCACTTGGAAAACATTTTTATATGCATTCTGAGACGCAGAATAGAGAAACTTCTGTTTCATAGAATAAAGAGCTTTATACAGGGAAAGTATTGAAGTTGGAAACACAAAATAAAACTGCGTTAAGTCCAACTCGACTAGTTTAATTCCACCTTCATTCCTACAACAATAACGCAGCTGCTAAAAATTGCTGCAATTCCTTTCAAACTTGTTGCAATTATTTTTTAACTATATCTTAAACTAACAGTTATCAAATTCAGTCAGTTTTGGAACCAGAAGTGTTGTCGCGACCAAGAAATAAATTGGAAACCACCTACACAGAAAGAGAGTGAATTCAAATTGAAATGTCTTTCAAGATAACTTTCTGACAGGATAATAAATGTCAGTTGCTATATTCTAACCGATTTAATAGAATGTGATTCTATTGCACCAAACCTATTAGTGAAAGAGTTTTACTCGACCACTGAAAGATCGTATCTTGCAGCAATTATTTTTTAGGGACGATCGATTCTTTACGGAAAAGTTGAAAAGCATTTATACCATTTGAAATCTTTAGTTTATTGTTAGACTGTTGCATCACAGTTTGTTTTTTATATTGTTACCTTTTGAGAAATATGTTGAACTAAAAAGATAATAAAAAAAGTTTTTGGCTAAAGTTTTTACAAGCATTTACTTAGTAGAATATACGGACAAAAAAAGATGTTAAGGATCATCAACTCGTATCTAAATTTCAGTTTTGGTTTATTAACTAAAAATCATTTAGTTATTTGTTAAACTTCTAAGTTCATTACTATTGTTACCGATTGTAAAGCTTTATAGACTCAAAAGCATTATTATTGCTTTCAATGAAGCACGTCCAGATATTATTTATTTAACAAGTACGCCAGTAAAAAAATATTTACGTGAAAATAAAGCCTTATTCTTTTCTGTCCTGTAAAGGTTTTTTCTTCTTTTTAATCAAAATTGTTGACATCTGCAAAAACCGCTTCTACACTCTATTGGAGTTATAAGACCCAACAAATGTTGCTCGCAGTTTCAAACCCACATCAAAGAAGGTAATCTAATTTAAAGTCCTCAGTAAACTTTCTATCAAAACTTCTTTTTTCAAACGAGACCACAGTGGCTCATTATCCTTTTTTAAATAAACCTTTTTTAAGGATTATTGTGTTAATAATCGCTTGGGATTATTTTCATTTTATTTTTAATGAAAATTCTTCTACAATATTAAAATAAAAAACTCTACTAGCAGCGTTTGGTTTAATTATTTCCTTTTAGGGTATATTTATAATCCTATAAATATTTATTTGAAATAACCAATACTCGTTAACAGATGTTGGCCTTTTACGTTTTTTTATTATTAACCAGTTACCCTATTTCTGCATAACTAATTCAAGAATTGTCATATACTTAAGTGAAAATGAAAAAGCATTTGTATCGCTTTGTAGCTTGAATCAAATATTTATAATGATATTGCTTCCTAACTTATTCATTACTTTGTTTTTCTGTACTAAAAAAAATATCGAATAAATTTCAACAAATAAGGGAGCTTCTAAAACATGTGAAAGTTTCTGAAGATTTATAAGATTTGCCCATGTCAGTAAGATGATGCTGGTGTTGCAGGTAGATATCCATCATCATGTTAATATAGCCGTTATATTCTCCCCAGTGTAAAAAAGATTTCGGCAAAGTTTAAGTTTAAGAGATTCTACAAATTTCAACACAATGAATAATACAAACCGTCATTAAAAATATGTAAAACATTTTGAAGAAAAAAATATCGTTTTGCGCAAAAAGCAAAGCCACTAATAACAATAATTTAAAATAATGTCATGATTTACAAACTTACTAACTGTGAATATACATATAAGTTGCTCTTAAACAGTTTATCTTTTCATGAATTTATTTCTAAAATCTGAATATTCTCTTTAGCTTCGTTTAACACCAAATTTACACTGTTTGTGCATAAATAAAATCCTATGTCTCTGCAAAATTTAATTCATAATTAATTAATTATTGTCATCTTAAGAGAAAATTTCACTCTAGCAAACAACCAAAAAATTGTTAGGTTTATTTAAGTAATTTTCTGAAGGAAAAAAATACTTAGTTGATGTTTTTTTTAGAATTTTCTAAAAAACGACGCATTTTATTTAAAAAAGAACCATTAAACATCAAAATCTTAAAAGTTGTAAAATTAAAATAAATAACTTTTAACTGCTGCTTATTGTGTTATATGTTTGTGCAAAAAATTGATAAGAAGATGACCAAGAAACATTCGTATGAGGCAAAAACGTGATGGAAGCACCTCGGCTGCATTGATTGCAAACATGGAGGCAATATAGAACTCCGAGTAGAGCAATTTGCAAGAAAAATATGTAAATGAGCGGCGAACAGCGGCGGGCGTTGCGCGAATGTAATAAAAGCTTGCTTTATTTTATCCTATAATAAAAACCTGGTTTAACCCTTTCTTTCCTCTTGTCAGCTCCACGTCATAATCGACCCATCAATCGGAGTGTGAAGTGTGAACAGTGTGTCTGGAGGTAGGCAGCTAAACCCCTGACCTCATAAACTTTTACACTATTGCTGTTTTCAAACACTCCTTTCAATATTTTCCTGCACATCACACTGACATTTCAGCTGAAACCTTCTTATGAAAACAGGACACGCGCAAGTGCGTGTTGCAGGAAATTTTCTTTTAATCCTGCCGCTATGTATACTTTAAAGTTTAACGCATACTCGCGCATGCTTTTCCCGAAAGGACATGTTTAAATTGTTAATGACGAACACAAGTTTCAAGTTTTCCAGCCAAGCGTGCGTTTTAAGGTTATTCTTGAAGACGCAGAAGCGCTATAATAAATATTCATTGTTTCAGCGTCTCATTCTGCTGCTGTACTGAATTTTTGATACTTTTTTGGTCCATTGCAAGCGTATTTTTTAAAACAAAGTGCTGGCTTAATGTGATTGAGTACAGTGACACTTTCAGAAATTCTGCTCGAACAATTTTGCAATACGTTACAATAAGTGAAAATTGTATAGCATAATATATCTGCAGAATTTGAAAGCGCAATTTTTAAAATGGAGCGTAATTTTAAATTCATGTTCAATACCGATCCAAGTGTAATAACTTTAATGATTGCTAGGAGTACTAGTTTGTGAGGAATATTTTTAAATGATTTTAACGACGACGTTAAAAACGATTTCATAAAATTTTAACATAGCAAAAGAAGACTTGCTTTATTTTTAAACATTTAAGAGAGTTTCTTGTTGGTCTTTAGAAACCATCTAAAAATTGCGACCAAAGTTGAAACCTAATAATTTATACTCAGATATTTTTTAAATAAAAATTGCTGCTACATAAAAATGACTGATGCATGACGTAAGATCTCAACAGGCGTTTATGTAATTTACAATTTCTTATTAGAAAAGTGTTATCCTTTAAATGCCGTTTAAACAAACCATGGACATTTATTTTTTTATTTTACAATTGTCGTTCATTTTTTTAAATTATTAAAAAAAAATTGTCATTTCAATACCGACACAAGTGTTTCAATATTCAAATTAAATTTGACAGTCATATCTAATTACAGTGATGGACAGTGAATTTCGTCCACCCAATTTCCATGACAGATTAAAAGTGTAAATTAGTCTTTAGGTTTTCCTAACCTTGTTTCAGAATTTTGATTAACGTTTGTCACGTTGACAAAATGCTTGCTGCTTCTTGCTACTTTTTACCTTTGTCCTTTGAAATGGTAGTCCTTGGTATGCCCAAAAGTATAGAGACACGTCTTTGAGACATACCCTTTTGTATCAGAGAGATAATTTTTATTTTATTAAACGCACTTACTGCTGGCATGTTCGAATTTGAAAAAATTTGACAATACGTATTTGAATGTCAGTTATCATGAGAATAAAGCACAGACTACAGTGAATTTTTGTGAATTCACAGAAATTGGGTGGACGAAATTCACTGTCCATCACTGTACATTCTCAACTCTAATTCGTGTATTGTCTTCTTGTTGATTTTTTTGGAAGATTATGTGTTAAGTTATCACTGTAAAAATGTTATCGTTATTTAGATTGGTCCTATTTTAGCTCGTTTAGGTAATTTCAGCTTTTCAGCAGAAAAAGTTTGTTTTTTAGCTTATCGTTGTGTTGTTTTCAAAAAATCCAAGTGAACACTTTCAACACTTTTAGCTAAGTACTTACCATTATTAAAATTTTTACTGAAAAAATTACTATGCGAAATGTCACACTACTTCTAGTCAGAAGATAAAAATGTATACGCTGTGTCAATTTTAAAACTTGCAATAGGCAATTTCTCTCAACTGAAAAAGTTATTAATAATCACTCCAAACCATTTTGGTGGTTCCTAGGAGGAATCAAAATTGCATGATAAGTGACACACCTTCACCCACTCTTGAATATAATAAAAAAAAAAAATTTAAAGTCTTCGTTTTTGAATAATTGGAAAAATGGCTTTACCAAATAGGCTGTTGTATGACATTTTTGAAAAGCGCTTGTTATGGGCTTTTCAACGATGTATCGCAAGTAGAGTCGTGCCATATAAAATTTTCAACATAAGGTGGCTGTGGCTTGAAGGGTGGGTGGAGGAGCGTCACTTACCATGCCATTTTGATTCCCCCTAAAAACCACCGAAACGATTTTGAGTGATTCTCAATAACTTTTTTAGTTCTAGAGATATTGCCGATTGCAAGTTTGAAAATTGACACCCTGTATATCAAACGGCTTAAGAACTAAAAATTATAAATTTTTAATGTCAAATAAAATTTGTCAATTTATTTTTGAAATTTGTAAAACTCATAACAAATTGGTTAGATTGTTCACCAAGAGATTTAATTTTTTCTGAGATCTCGCAGTGAATATTGGAAACGTTAAGGTTGTTTATGCCAATTAAAATTTAATCTGTTGTAATCATTTTTTTAATGAGAGTGGCACCAAGTCGTGTGAGTTTACGACTTTTTATTGAGTAATTAGCCCCTCAGGAGTAGTAGATAATTACTGGCGGAAAACCGTATCTAACGTTTCCTGATAACTTTTTAACCAGCTTTTATACTCAATTATGTATCAAAACCAGCTTTCAGCTCTACTTTGAAATTTTAATAAAGTTTCCAACATATGCTTCTACTATCAAATGGTAATTATTAAATGCGATCATTAATGTCGCATTAAGATTTTATTGAGTTACGTACTTGGCTTTTAATATCGATTATAATTTCTGTGTTCAATTGCAGCCACTGCAACGTGAGCGAGAATGGCAAGCGGCACTTTGCAATATTAAAATTTAAATCTTCAATCAAAAACTGATATCAACCTGCGGGAGCATTTGCTTTGATCACGATTTCTTTACCCATTGGCCTGCTTTGTTGATAAAGTGCCGTTTAATGAACGTCATACTTATTCGAAAAACGATAAAATCTTTCATGAGCAATATTTATTTAGTCTAATAATTAATCACTGCTTGAAATACAATACAGGCAATTTAACTAGTGCTTTGAATTATTGATTGGCTCCCAACAATAATCTAAACTCGGTTCATTTAAGCAGAACACAGATAATCAGTTCGGAATTGTGTCATGGTGAGATATTGCATTTAAATAACAGAGTTAATTAACTAGATACTACTTATGTAACTCAATTATAAATATTTTTGAAATTACTATGCTTGTTAGTAAAGTCAATGAACCTCAACCCTCACTCAAATACACAAAATTTTGGCAAAATTAGACGCTTTCAACAAATTGTATACCCCCATAATTAACCCACCTGTCCAAGTTAGTTAACTGGTAATTTTAATTTCAAAAACTTCTCTTACACAAGATCTTACCACTAAGTAATGCCACCACTCGGTTGCTCCAAAACTTTTTGTTATTTAAGACCTTGAAAGTTTCTGGTTAATCCATCTCGAAATGAATTTCGGTTAGATTTATCTGTGTTTAATTAATTTATTGTCTTTTTTTTTGCTCGCAAATTTATGTCGCAAATAAATTAATTCTGAAGAAATACGTGATGGGAACGGTTGTAAGTTACTGCAACGACTCTGTAAATTTTTGAGCTTCAGGCTGTGATGTATGTACAGGGTAAATTTCCCTGCGGTGTAATTGTCAAGCATTCATTAATAGCGTAAAATGTGCATAACATCGTGTCGTTTATGGCAATTCCCTAGTCGAATCGTTCACAACTGGCCTTGTTAATTTAATTTTAGAATTTCTACAAATTCCTTGCATATGGAAATGACGCGGCCGCTATGAAGGGAATTCAAAGATTTCCAAACTCGCATTAAGGATAATGAAAGGCTATCACAGGGTGATAAGAATTGTAAAAATTACAACAACTTTATCATTAACATATACTAGGGCTTTTAAACCAACTATTGAATCCCCACTATATAATCTAATGTAATAACACACTTTATGGTAATAACCTAATAACAGTTATTTGCTTCAGTTTGAGCGATTTATCGAAAAAGTATTATTACAAATGTTATCAATAAATTTTATTTATTAATTTACTGTAGGTATAGAGAAGGTATTATATTATAAACATAAGCAAAGAAAACTAATCACTTTTTAGTGTATGAGTCATTAATTGGAAAAATTTTCACTGAGACACTGTATGCGCCTGTAAAACCGAGTTTTTTGAACATTGCAATGTGGCGGTGGTTTGGTGTATGTAATATTGTTTCATATACCTAGTATGCAAACGCTTCTTTCCTTATATTAAGAAACAAATTGTAATCATTTATAGCAGTTGGCAAGTTATGACATGTATGTAGACGTGGATGCACATGCATTTACTTTCAATTGACCGAGATGGTTTATCTTCATGAAAGCATACTGCATCCAATTTCAGTTTATACAACTTACGTTTGCAGAATCGAACTAAATCTCGGTGTGTGTGGCATTCGAAACATGTCTGCAATAAGTCCCACACAACTCCTTTGCAGTAAGAGTTACACCTGGAGTCGATCGACAACCACTTTGTTTCCGATTCGCTCACCTCTATTGTTACGCTATTTATGATCCTGTTGTGAAAGATCACAGAAAGTTTTCTCGCGCTGTGACTAATTTTTGCCTCAGGGATAAAAATAATTTCGAAGTTGAGGTCTGCAAATATTTTATACCTAGGGATTTCTTTTAAATGTGGCCGGAAAATTGAGTTTGAAACGGAAAACATAGAACATGTAGTGTGAGGTGGCGCGAGAAGTTGACGTATTTGGTTTCTCACCATAGCTGCGGAATCCTTTGAGACATACGTCGAGATTTACTTGTGTGCTCTAGCCCTCCCCCGGTGTTATGTTTAGGCTTATTTAGATTCTTTCCGCGTATATTGCGAATATCTAAAGATTTGCGTCGGCAACTCCATATGTTCTCCTGGCTATGGTCGAACAACTTCGAATATGGTAATTCGCTCACACACCACATACAACGTATTTTTCCATCTTTTCCAACTTGTTCCTTTTATTAACTGGAACTTTTTTGACACAGTCTCGACTCAATAGACTCTCATAAAGGTAAAACAATCGGTAGGAGCGACCGTACCTTTCTTTAAAGAGAAAGATTGTCACGACAATAAAAAATCAATGAACTTTAAGAGACCTTCAACTCCTAAGACTAGGATCAATAATCCAAAAACTAAATCAACCAAAAAATAGGATATTAAATGCTGCCTTAGGTTGGTTGTCCTGTCTTTTACAGAAAATTACGCAGGCGGGATAGTTTTGTGGGGCAAATTTGCTTTTTTGTTGCCCTTAACCAGCATAAATTTCTCCAACCAAAGTTTCACGCGAATCTGCCTAAAAACTTGGAAACTTTTGCTAAATGCATTATCTCCTTTTTTGCACTTCCTGTTCTCATTTTATCTCCTCTAACTGGTACATTTCCTATACAGCACCGACATTTCATGAATGATTTGTTTCAGATGTTTCAATTTTACCCGGCATTTGTCCGTTCACAGGGTTTTATAACTCTTTAGAAGCGCATTCATTTGTTCACAATTTATTTTTTTAAACAGCAATCGTAATTAATGGCTAAAGTTTTTCAACTGTGAAACACCAAGAGAAATTTTATCTGGAAGCACTCCTCTTTTTAACGCAATCATGTATTCATTCAATTCAACTATACATAATTTAATTGATTTATTTGTTTTTTTTAAACCATTTTTGATTTTGCACAAAACGTGTCTCAGATAGTACTTTAGGAAAAATTTGTATAAACGAAATAAATCATGATTTTAACGTTGATGTCCAATCGGAATTTAAGTGTTGACAGCCCGGTTGGATATGCAATTATTCAAACCATTTTTGCGTTTACTTTGTATAAGTATCACATCACTCACAAATTAAACATGCAAACAACCAATTTATAAAGAATGTCATTGCAACTGATTATAGCTTACGTTGTGATATATCATATTATTTTTAGCGGTTTGTATTTTCAGTTTATTCTACTAAAGGTAATGTATGTTTAAACTACTGTCCACATTTCTGGCACGTCCAGGCTTTAACAATTTTGTACAAACAGAACGAGCGCTGAAGCCATCTACTCTTGAAAATTTCACGAGATAGACAACTGCTTTAACAAAGAGGCTTTTTCTTTTAATTTAACTTTAAAAATATGAATCCTCGTTGAAAATGTAATAAGTATAGTTTTTCCAAGAAAGTTCACTTGATAAATTTTATCTTAAATTGTTTGCTTTACAGGAAAATTTGTCATTGCTTTTAAGAAAAGTATCATTAAGCACTTATCTCTAGAAAACTGCAAGAGCGTAAGTAATGAATGAAGAGATTGCCAAGATTTTTTATTTACTTTGTGGTGATTTAGATATTTTTGTGTTAATCAGCTGTAATGTCAGCACTTTCTTATTAAAACTTTTTAATAACATTGAAAACAAACAGCTGTTGAAGTAGTTTTGTACTTTGTGTGTTGATTTACTAGTTTATTTGGGAGCACCTTATTATAGCCACATTATATTGTGAAAACTTTCTTCTAGGATAAACACTCCCTCACAATTTTAATACCTCGTATCTATCTAGTGGAACCGGATTTAGGGTAGTCCTTGGAGGGAGGAATATTTCACATTTACACGCAATGAATACCTAAAGCCTAGAGCGCAGGAAGGATTGTTTGGCTTTAGTATTTAGCGTCAAATATGTTTTTACTTGATGATATAATAAAATAAAAACTGTAAAAACAAAAAACAAGAATTAATTTTAAATTCAGGTTTAGATTACGAATGTCGTAAAATTGAGAATTTTTAATTGTTTATTAATTATAAGTTATTAGAAAATGATATTTTCAAACAAAAAAGATCCCAATATTGTTTAATTAATTTTATGTACAAAATAAAGATTTAATGCGAGTAAATCGATATGTAAATACAATAGAAATAAATAGAAACAAAGCAGATGCTTGAGAATGAAGAATTCTACGGTGTACGCGTTTAATATCTTACTATTCATGTATACAAGAGTATTGATTTTATTTATCTTTATTAGAACGAGCCTTTAATTTATCCAATAATTCACCGATATCAGATGAAATTGGTGTGTATTTATGTTGTCGGGCTGGTGGCTGTTTGAGAACTCCTCCGAGTTAAGCAATAAATTCATAAGGTATAAACTGACTAGACAATTATTTATTTTTCCTTTTTCCGATTTAGAAAAATGTCTGCATTATTGATGTCTTCGGCCATGTAATATATCACCGAATGTCTTGATTTAAATGTGTTTCAGGCGTTTCTATTGTGCTATTCGCGTGGTGTTCTACTTTATTGCCCTCAAGAGCAGACGTGTGGATCGTTAGCTGATCTGCTTATATATATGATGGCGATCAATTCGTTCTACTGACGTCTGACACCGCCAATTTTGGACCAGAATACGAAGATTGACGTACTATCGGGATCAGTCTTTTAATTCGTGCACCGGTGTTGAACTTATTTTTCTATACTTAATACCGATTGATCGGTTCATGTCCCTCGTTTTTAGTAATTGATTATGACTTTTTGTTTTATCAACATATCAAATGGGAGTGATGTAAAATCAATTACGTTAATTGAGCACATTCAATTAAATGATCAAACTAGAACAGAGGTTCTCATTGACTTCGACTTTCACCACACATTTTCATCAAGTTTTAGACGGCAGGTAATTAATTAACATGTATTTTCAACACACAAAGCTTTGTTTCCTCAAAATGAGATAACTTAAATCATTTTCTGTTGGAAGAAGAATTGAGTTATGTTGTAGTGAATATACTCTCTCAGTTATTGATTTTCTGGTACCTAACCAAATTCAAAGATGAAGTTAAGCATGCATCATTGACCGTATTTATGTTTGTGCGTGCCTACATTTGCTCCAGTTGTTCAGTAGCAAATGTAATTGGACCGGTAGGACTAAACAGCTTTTCAATTATTCAAATATGTTTGCAATAAAACAGTGCAATATAAGTCAATACTGTGGGAAAAAAAGATCAAATTAGAGCTCGTTTAGTAATTTTATTCATAACACCCAGCTTGTAGACGAAATCGATATTGATTCATAAGATAATTAAGCAATGAAATCATTAATTTATTTAGGTATTTATTACTTGATAAAAGATTAAAAGAATAAAAAGTATGGTTTTTTTGAATAAATTAAGAGTTGACAGCCAACAATGAGTTTTTGTCCAGGATATGGTACAATTACAATGCAGATACGAAAACGCACTAACTTTTTGGAAATTTCTGTTAAATGTATTTTGTTATTCCTGACCTAACCTGACCTACCTAACCTTAAAAAAATATTTGTTTACTACATAAATTATCAACGAGTTGTTAGAAAGATCAGTTTTCTTATAGGAAAACTTTATCGTTGCTCGTTATAAGGCAGTTTTCATAATCACAGTTTAATTGTTTCAGACATTATAAACATATATAATTCAGTAAGTACATTCTTGCAAGGCAAACTGCAAATTATCGCTTTTCCTCATCTACCGTTAGAATTAAGCTCACGCTATCAACTCAGTTATCCACAAGTTTTCAGGAATTTTTCAACTCCATTCTAATGACTATTGTTTAAATTGCATTTAGACCACACTGCAGTCTGAAAAATATAGTTTAGAGCACATTGTTCAGGCGGAGCTCCCATAAAATCAACTATTTAATTATAGCACAATGAATTATCCGAATTTCCCTTACCGCAAACAAATTGAGATTTATATTTTAATTTAATTACAACAGTACAACAAGTATAAACCCACTTGATGTTTATTGTTTCGAGCTAGCTATAAACATATGTTGGAGCATAATAACGTGACCGAAATTCAGGGAGTGCTGTATTTTATTAAATTTCTTTATTTTAAACACTATACCCGAAGGTGAAAAGGTAAAATTGCGTTTCAACGGTTGAATAAAATGGCATTAGAAGTTAGTGGCCTGGCAAGCTTTTTGGTTAACTACTGTTTACGCACGGGTGGTAGTATTTCGCTTGGTCCTAGTGACCCTGCTTGGCTGTATTGATTTGAATCCTGTCGTAAACAAATACAAGTGTGTATAAGTTCAGCAAAGCACCTTCACGGTTGAATTGGGGACGGCCCTTTGGGGCGAATTTCGCATATGATGGCCTATATGGTTGATGTAATAACAATAGGATACAAGTGCCACATTACAAAATTGTTGGTGTATGTTTTCGCTGTTGGAGCGTGTGTTTACATCGCGCTTTGGGATTTCGCGCAAACTGTCTGATGCTCGGCCGCTCTGGAACTAACTGGTTTCAGCCAACTACCCGGAACTTAGCTGTTATTGGTGTTTTGAAACAATGCAGATATAGCTTCTGAAACTTGGCTGTAATAAATGCAAAAGCTTTACCCAAATTGAAAATGTCGCAATTAAAGAGTGATCTTCCGTCGTTTCATACAACTTTCACGACGATTCCACCATAATCACACGTCAAAAGCATTTCCTCCGTACTTTTAACGATGGCTGTTGAGAAAGTTATTACAGCTGTCTGTAACGTTTTAGTCTTAATGACTGAAAATGCTGACGATATTTAAAAATTCACAAGGCATAACTTATTATCCACATTGCGCCATTCTGCACGGGTTTGGTGCTTCTAAGCAGTAGCAGAAATATTGAACATTTAATATTATAAATATAAACTACAGTTGTGTGATATATATAAATAATTTCATTAAATTAATTTGACTTATTATGTGGAAATAATTCCTCTCTAATTTACACTAACAAAAACATCAAAGGATTGATTCTGGTTGGCTTGACAATACATTTCGCTTTTTACCTGCTTTTGTTTGAATTGAAATATTTGTGTTACTTTTTTACAATAAACAAGGTTAAAACAAAATTTATTCGAAAAATATAATTTGAGAAATAAGAAACTATTTACATTACATTTAATAGGGTCACTATTTTATAAAAGGTTAACTATCTACATATGAATCACAGGACAAAAGCCGAATTTTAATAAATTCTCAATAATAACCCAACGTGCTATTTAAATGCTCTTATGACACTATCTAAAGAACAAATGGCTTCATAAATTACGTGGTACAGGTCGTTCGTTGCGTTCTACTTACTGGAAGCAAATATGAGAGTCGTCAACTCTTATCTCTTGAAAAGTTCCTATCGTTTAATAAAAATCGGAAACACAAAAACGCCGAGGTAATATTAATAACCAATATATATTTTAATACCAACTAAATAGTAGCTTAATTAGCAAAAAACTTTCAGTGCTTCAAAAAAGAATGAATTTTAAAGTACATTCAACAAATAACAATACCAACAACACTAAACAATTTTTGCATTACTTGCCGTTATCGAAATGTTGGACAACTTAATATATCATATATTTTACCGAAGAAAAAATATTGATTTCACATTTACACTAAATGTTCGTCTTTCTTTGCTGCAAGTTCACATTCCGATTTTATTTAAGTTGATAAAATTCTTTGAAGCCATAATTTTAGCAATATCGGCGAGTTAGACAGTTGTAATACCCAAAATGTGGTTCTCGCTCATTAATAAACCGTTGGGCCTTTTAATCCGGTTAATATTCCGTGGACATTATAGGCCAGTATGGTTTAAGTTGGGCACTTTGTGGCGTTTTAGCAACATTATTGTTAGATTCATGGTTAAGATACGTAAGTTTTTGCCCATAAACCGAGACGGAAATATCAGAAGTCATGCAAACGAGCCGTTCAATAATTTAGCAAAACCGCTTTAGAGGTGGCACGATGAAAAATTAATGATCTTTTCGGTGTTAATCCGTTATTGGAACCGTCTGTAACTAAATCTTACCAAACTAATTAAATTCGCTGTAATCCTAGAAAGTTTTGTTAGTTGCGTTTGAAATACAACCTGATCTTAACAACTTCAACAATTTCATAACACACGTTGTTGCGAAACCAAATTTCATGTGTACACACCAGCGAAGAACGGAGGGAACAACAAAGAGCACAAAGCTCAGGTCAACGGCGGGAAGTATTTCTTGATTACTCTCGAATTTCAGGAGTGCTTTGCAAATTCACGTAGGGACTCGACGAGACCGGTTTATCACGCAAAAAATCTAGTTTTTCGCAAGGAAAACACCAAATATGGGTTACACAATAGAGTTTTTGTCGTAGGTTTAGATCTTTTGCCATAAATCACTGGTTTAGCCGGTCATTAATTATTATCGCCAGCAACACCCTCTCGAAGGAACAGTAAACACGTACTGGGGTAAAAAGTATTGGTCAATGAAATATGCATCAACAAACTTCACAAATGGGGGCTATTCGCAAGTTCTAGAGATACTAAAAGACAATTTAGTAACTTTATAACTTTTTGTAGTCTGAATACAAGAATGAAGCTTTCCTAATATTTTTATTTCGTGATATTAGATTTATTAACATGTGTGTTACACAAATTGATTTAGTATATTTTTTACCGCAGTATGTGTTTGTAAATGCAATAAACAAAGTATAAAAATATGCACATGAATGAGGGAGGAATGCTATATTTGTCAGTTATAATTAACTCTATAGACTCATTTTTAAAAACTAACAAAACCGGTAATTCAATTTAACGTCCACAAGTGTGTTTATGAATTTTAAAAACTGTTGCAGTTGACTAGAATAAAAATTATTTTTTCTGTTCCTTTGACTTATTTTAAAAACGGTTTATTAAATTGGTACATACTTGCTCTGTATTTAAATTCCACAATTTGAAATATTTTTCAAATTTCTTCCTGCATTAATTTGTTTTGTAGATTCAAGACTAAAACAAGAGTTAAATGTAAAATTTTTGTTGTTTCTAAAAATTGTTTTGTGTGTTTTGCTTTTACGCATAAAGCAAATTTAATGCACATTTTGACTGAGTGTGTTATTCACTGAAATATGTAAATGCCTTTTAAATTGAACGAATCCGGAAATTGTTTCTGGATATTTTTGCAACAGAATTTCAGTAAATTTATTACAACAAAATGTTGTGTTTTTGAATTTGTCGTTGTACTAGTACGAGTGTTAATGAAAATGTTAGAATAAAATATCAAACATTATTAAGTGTTGTAAAATGTTTTACAATTATTATTTTGTTTTTTAAGACCTAGAAATTTTACTTGCACCTACGTATTAGCTGTCACATGCATATTGATTAGATATTTATCAAATTATTAATGTATTTTTTATTATTAAAATGTTATGTGATTTACTGTTCTACTCTAACAAATTAGTTTATTACTACTATTTATAAATTACCTGCAGCAGAACGTGAAAATATAGGAATGAAATGCTACATTTTTATATCATTTTTATTTCATTTTGAGTGATTACTGAGTATAAGGTGGTCAATATAATAACAATTTATGTATTTATTTGAGTTGTTGATTATGACTATGACTTAGGCAAGAGTAAAATATTATCTAGGTGAAAAAATAGTTTTGAACTTTCGGACAAACCTGTATAGCCCCTTTGAGGTTAGCATTAACATGGAGGGTTGCATGTATAAATAACGCGCTTTAAGAAGAGGCAGTAAATAAAAATTAATAGGGTCAAATCTGAAGAGGTCAACAATTTTTGGGCGATTTTTCATGGTGGGCGATATGAGGTAGAGAAGAATGATATATGCTTCCTTTACAACCAGAAGGGCTACCCGATGGATGGTGATGTATTCGATAAGGGTCATATTAGAACCGTTTGAAATATTGCTTGTGGCCATTATAAAAGTCAGGTAAAAGAAATATTGCCAACGGCAGTACCAATTTTCCGAGATTGAAAATAATTGCAAAGTGGATTTATTTTGCCTCTGCTCTTAAATTTTCGGTTGTATCATTGAGTGGTAATGAATTCAATAAAAAGTCATAAATTAATCGAACGTTATTATCTGCATTAGGGTCGATATAATTTGACACACGGTATGCGAAATTGCAATTAGTGCTGTATGTAATGAGTATGGATTGTAGTTGTTGTCGCCGCTACAGATTTCATTTGTGTTAATATTGGACTAGGCGAAATTATGTTTACATGATATCCTGACTAGTCTTGTAATGAAATGAGGATGTGCCAGGTTTATGCTGAAAATTTAGTTCCAAACTCTAGCATAAAGTAAAGCTATTATTTGCTCTAGCTAAAAAGCAAGTTTTTCAAAAACTTTATTCTAATAAATAATTTATAAACAAGTTTCTGTGTTGCGCTATCATAACAAAATTCAAAACTTCCCTCTCAAGAATAATTTGTTCAGTTCAAAACTTTTCCCTCAACTTTATTTAAAACTTCGACATATTAACAGACCGATTTCGTTTGAAAATCCCATCATTCTCTCCAGAAGTGTATTCCATGCCTAGTCAATCTCTCCGCGGGTTTTTCTTTGAGCGTGTTTGCTTCCAATTCTCTTCAAGGTTTCCACTGTCGTGACTTCTAAATAAAAATTTGACCCGCTCACATCATTAATAATAAATACGCCGCTTTCTGCAATTCATAAATCACAAACTAAATTCGCGGCGGAAAAATCGGCGACGACACCACCATTTAATTTAATATAATATATGTACAATTTTATTTTAAAATCACACCCAAGAGTCTAGGAAGCTACATAGACTTTGTAATTTAGATTATCAAAAACACTGTCTTTCAGTAAATTAGTTCAGGTATTTTACAGTCTTCTTGTTTCACGGCTTCTCGTCACAGTCAGACTTTATTATGCTAATGGAGACGTTTCGAGAAATATTAACTATATTTAAATTAAGCTCACAAACATATATACTGTTGCTAGGCATGTTCGAACATTTACTAAGCATAAAAGTAGATACCCTTTGTTAGAATAAAATGTTCTATACTCGAAGAACGACTCAATGTAACTCAACAGTATTCAAGCAAACTTGAAAGGGCATGAGAACATGTTGTGCAATCTACAGACTTAGTCTTTGTGGATAAGTTGGAAAGGTCTTTGTTTAACTTAGTAAGGCCTCTTTAAGTCAGAGGTCAACCGTAGATTTAGTGCGAGGAGCTTGGAGCTAACAGAATCTGAAATGGATAATTTGCCATTGACATCTCCCTTACTTTCCAAACTTAGACGAACTACATAAAGCTCCTTAATTCATTACCTACTCACTACAAAGACGGTAAAACAAGCAACACCTTTGAAAAAAATTGGCCCAATATGTAATAACGTTTAAATTAAATTAGTGCACCAACTTAATAAAGTAGAAGTACAAACTCTAGTAAAATTTAATTTAATTTTCTTAGCTTTTATCACATTCAATGGTGCTTCTGCAAATTACAATAAAATTAATTGTTTAATAAAACCTTAATTTAAAATTACTGAATTACCTCTGTAACCTTAATGTGAAAAAAATTTCTACACTTACCATAAAACAACCATTTTAACAACTTTATTTTCAAAGCTGGTCATTAAGACTGTCAAACCATATTTCTTACGTTATCACACAATAAATCAGCTAATCCAACTTTACTTAGCCTACGATATAAAGTCATTATTAGACTATTTAATCTCAATGTCGGAAATGTAATTTTTATGGAATGCAGGAATTTAATTTTCTTGCAATTTTATACAAGCTTATGAAATAAATATACTCTCAGTAAAAAAACAGGTAAATTATTTTTTTAATTAAAATGAAATTGTTAAACACCAAATAAATAAGTATTCATGGCGATAATTATAAAATTAGGCGCTAGGAAGAAACAAGAAAAGATTGAAAAGAATTTTAAACCACAGAGGCGCAACTAGAAAAAGTTTGTGAATAATTCGCAAGCTTGAATAAAATATTCTTAAGAATTAACTAACCACCGAACTTTGGAGAGCAATAAAAATTGCATTATGAAGCTGTAAAATAAGAAAGAAAAGTTATCCACAAACCCCGCCCTTTGCGTATCATTGTTTGTTCATTTGAGCACATAAGTGTAGAAGCAATAATTGTATTGGTTAATTTCTGATTGCTTTTACAGCACCAACTTTTCTCATAACAGTCGATTCCATTCGGTATAATTTCGAAAGTGGTGACGAGGTTGCGGTATACTCTGGTGTTACTTTCACGAGCATTCCGTTCACGTGTCTTCCGGTAACACATTTTCCTAGCACGTGAGATTGAGTGACGTTGGAGCGCTTGACGTCGATATTAGTCGGGAATCCTGCAGCACATTCCGTCGCGTGAACTCTTTCATTTATCAAATGTTTATTGTTTCCATTTTTCACAACGTTCTTCTTCACTTTGATCTTTATAGAGGAACGAGGTAAATTGCTAGCCATATTCTTTGAGTAAGAATTCATGTTTCGGCGTGTTTATTGCAGTCACTACTTTTATATTGACATACTGTGTGGGGAGTTTCAATCACGGCGGTAAGCACGTTTCATCATCTTTGATATAGCACTTCCGGGACTTGTCACAAAATAACGATCGATGGTTCTAGATTGCAGAAGTACTTACTACAAGTGATACCCGGCTCGAGCTTCAGAGAAGGGGCAATTTTATTAGGAATTTTCTATAAGTTAGGAAAAACTAGCTGCTGATCGAAAATTGCAAATCTTCTAATTTATTTCCTTTATTTTCTGCAAAACTTTAATATATTTCCATCTGTTGTTTGTTTTCTAAGAAAAACAAACAGAATCAGGTCTTCAAATATAGGCAACATTAACGGCGAGACTAATGAAAATGAAATCATAAAAAATATATGAAATTACTGTTTTTATAACCTTCCTAATTAACTTGGTTTCTATACGTCTCAGTTTGTACAAATAATTTTTTATTCCACTAATTAACCCAAAGGGAATTAACGGTTACGTCTTACAATTCAACGAATCGTAATTAAAATTTAATAGCATAAATATAATTTCTTTAGTTTACACCTATTTTATTTAGTAGCAAGTAATACGTTTTCGTTGATGTGAAAGTGAAGTTTTCAACTCAAGCAATGTTGAGTGTCACGTTTTGATTGATTGAGATACCGCAAAACGTCGATTAAAGTTTTTGTGTTCAGATCAATGTCTCGACAGGCTGAAGTATAAATTATGGTGTTTACTTTGTAAGGAGGTCTTTTTATTTATACATTATTTTAATTAATTAGTAAAAACTAATAAATGTCTAAAAATTTTATTCACAATATTTACAAATAAACCCGGCGCCTCCACCATTTTTTTGATCAATTACAAACGAAAAATTAATGATTAATTCGGAAATAATTTTTGAGATTTTAAGTGCATATTCATTAAACAAAAAAATATCTTAATGTCTAACTTTCTAAAAATGTCTGTAGTACTTTTTAATTATTTTTCACTCAACGACTATATAGTAGACATTTGCGGGTAAAATATTTCATTACATTGCTTTATTATTAATTACGACTGCACTTTATGTAGTCATAATTTTCTATGGCAGTGAACTATAGAGGAAAACAATTAAGTATGAATTTTATTGTAGTCTATTATGTACAATTATTAACTCAAGTGGTATTAAGAAATATCGCTCATTAAACCACTCATGTGCTGTAAATCGCAAAGTTGAGTTTATTTTTAAATAAAAGTTGTAAGCGTCGTGCTGTAAACACTCATATGTACGGCACAATGTCCTTATTCAAGAATGACCCCAATCTATCCGTTCGGGCGACTCGGGTAAATCCTCTTATTTTCTGCGGCTCTTCTTTACCTTACCATTCTATTTAAGATTTTACTTACCTTTTCCTTTTTATCTCAGGTTCAGATGTACACACGTTATCGTTTACTTTCAAATTTCTTCCAGTTAATTTATTTTTAAAGCTTTCCAAGCAAATTTTTTTAAAAATTCAATTTGTTTTCCAGTACTTTTAATTTCAGATTTAATTATCAGTTACGAGTTCAAAAGTTGAAAATACCACAAAAACAAAATCCGTGTTTTGCTTTTAAAATTAGCTGCTTTGTAAAACTAATATATGATTTTGATGAGAAATGTTTTTCAGGTTTTCAGCAGTCGCAAAGTTAAAGAGTGAATAATTTCCAATATTTCTGTTTCTTAAAAAAAATAAGTCTTGTTTTTTATGTTAACTCAAATACTACATATTTTCACATAAAAATTAGGATAAAAGCAAATAGCAATGAAAGTTGTAGGAAAAACATTAAAGTTTCAGTAAAGTTGTAGAGGATATAAGAAACATCAACGAAACTCTCCCGACAAAATTGACAGATGCGTTGCACATAAATTATCAGTTTAAAAATTATAAAAATTATATTTCGTAGGCGTGAAATTTTAACGTAAAACTTTTTTAATTAAATTAGTGTTATTTTGCTAGTTACACAATCACCAAAATGTTTGACACGGAAGCCATTTTATTATTTGCCATTTAAAATAAAATATTTCTATAGTATATATTTATATATAACCCCTATTATTATACTAAGAAATGTCTTTAAGGTTTATTGAGAGCGCCTTTGCTGGTCTAAAACGCTTTTGGCCCTGATCCATGTAGGTTTTATAAGCTATTTATGACTCTTTGTATTTGAACCCTAATTGGACTAGCCGAGCTTTATTATGATCTATGAGACACACATTTTGCTTTATTGCGACATTGCCATAGTGGCCCAAACGCGTATACACTTGTTAGACTTGTGACGAATTGCCTTTCATGCACAAAAAGGATGACCAAATTTTTGCTAATTAATTTGTTACTATTTGAATTCTGAAAGCTAAGTTTGCCAGTTTTTACATCAGACACACATTTTATAGAACAATTAAGTAGAAACATTTTCCAGAAACTGCTCTATAAAAAACATCCTTTATTTTTAAATGCGTTACAGAAAGAAAATTAATCTAAAGATAATGTGTATTTCGGTGATTCAGAGGTTTTAATTGCACTCCGGGGAGCGCATTTCCGGACTTAACAGGTCCACAATAATAATTTATTGATATGCTGATTGTGCAGAAATGAAAAACTCTTCATTGTCGTCATTTTTAATTTAATGACATTGTAATTAAATGCTTAATGTTAGACGTGTTGTATAAATTTATATTTAACTGTCTGACAGAGTCGTAAATTGTGATTGTTATAATCGCGTCATAAATAAAACGTAATTAATATGGAAATTAAAATATAACCGGATTAGCAAAACAGCGATGCTATCAATTTTCACATTTTTGTGCAATATTTTTCCAATCATAATAAATGAACAGATTTTGTAATTCTAAATCTGAATTATGTCAAAAGCAAATTAACAAAACACAAGCTGTTTTAAATCCTTTCCTGAATTTCTCTGAATTATTTCTTGTACGATTAAAGCAAAACAAAGAATTTAAAAATAAAAGATAAGTACTTTTCTATTTAACACAATAAATATGCAAAAGAAAAAAAAATTGGCCAGTTTGTTTAGTTATAATTAGTTATAATGAGTATCTACAAAATCGAAAAAAAGACATTTTTAGGAGGATCGATTGAAACATAAAAAACATAGATTCACATTAAGTTAAAATACATATTATGTAAATTATAAATGAAAGTCAACAAGAAACAAATCTTAATTAAACTGAGTTGTAAGGTAAGCTTTTACAATAATGTGATTGTAAATTGCAAATTTGATTTTAAAATAATTTTTTTAAATTAGAAAAGTGTAATTAATTTTCACTAAAAAATAATAAGTCGCATTTATTACCTACGTATTTAAAAAATTTAACAATATTATAAGTGATTAGCTATTTTTATTTTTTCTTCTGCATAGGTAAATATTAAAGGATAATTATGTTCATAACTCGTAAAATTGCCCATCGATGAACAAATTTTAGGACCATAAAAAATACGTCAAATAGCTGATGTTACCCCTTCACAACAAAGTTGATGTCAAGCCTGTAGCCTTTTAAGCACCTTTTTGCAACACTAATACCTTATACTGTCTCCATGTGCATTTAAGCTTACCTCATGTTACCTTATGTTGCCGTTAAAATATGCTTCATCTACAAAGTACGTCGTCAATATCTTATAAGTCTATAAAATACGCTGATGTATATCTTTTGTCAATCTTGATATACTTCTTTATAATAATTTCTGAATTTAGTAAAATTTCTGATTCAATATTAGTGTTGTAAAAAATCTTGGTATAAACCAAAATATTCTCAATTTGTGCAATGGTGTGGCAGAGCTATATTGATCTCTGTGACTATGCATTATCATTTGACTTTTTGCGATGACGAGACAAACGAGATAACATCTATAAATTATGATCATTTTAGTTGCTAGAGTAAACACGTAGTAATCATTTTAATAATTCTGATGTCATTACTAAATGGGTTGAAATTAAATGGTCGCTGTCACAATGCTTGTTTTCTTTCTATTCATGCAGAAGACAAAACGTCTTAATAACTCATGTCGTTTTGTCGATTTAACCGCGAGCAGGGTGTCCTCAACACCGCGTTTTCAATCAAGATTTAACCGAAAACAAGAGGAAAGCAGGGAGACTTCAATTCTTATCAAATTGCATTGTCTTAAAATAGTGGAAAAAGATTACAAACATCTAGCTCGTGTTTGAGACAAAGAACGCAACGTTTAGTCTCTTGTTGATTACACTGAAAGCAAACTGTTCCATATATCTGTATAGAACAGTCATATATTAGGAGTTCTCTGTGTCTGTTATCTGAGTAACACGACCACTAGAAACTCCTTACATACTGGAAATATTGATAAACTCAATTGAGAACGTGAATTGTTTGCAAGTAAATATTCCCTTTTGTATGAATTTTCCACATGGAGTTTTACGTAGAATATAAATAAAAGGGATTGCTAGAGCCCAAAGTTTTTTTGAATAAAATTTAACTTAGGAAAGAACGCAGTAAAAATGCCGTGTCTTTGATATAATGTCTAAATAATATTAGGCCTGTCAGCTGTCAAAAATATTAACGTGTGTCAGAATAAAGAGTAAATTCTAATTGAATATACAATATGCAAATCGCGTGACTCCGCCAAAAGAATTCTGGGGCTTAGACCGGGACAATGAAAAACATTTTTGAGCGTAAACCGGGTCGGACATTTTTTTAAAATTTTATCGCGCGATTTAATAACAATGGCGGCTAATTTTCACTAACAGCTAATCATGCTGATTCATCTCATTTAACGAACGACGTTGGACAAAGTGTAGAAATTTTTCACTCACGTTGCAAAATTTTTACAAATACATTTCGTCAGAGTAACAAAAATGTTCTTTCACATTTCCGTCCGCCGCTTCCTAATTAATTTCGTACAGTTCCGGAGGCGGCAGTTTCCAGAAAACGAGCACACTTTCAATTAACGTTTCCAATCCAGGTGCAGTATATAGAACGAAATTCCTATATCAATTTTTGGCTTGCGTTTGCCCTCCGAGCTAATTCATTCGGCTGTAACGGGCATACTAATTTCTCGCTAATTCGACCTAACTTGAATTTATCTCACTGTATAACCCTTCTCAGGGCCGGGGCACCAATTAAACGCGAATGGCAAATCCCTATGTCCACCTAGTGTTTTATGTCGTTGTGAAATATGGCGAACGGTAATTCATAGGCCGGGCTCGCCCCCGACTCGGATCACTGCAAATCGTGCTCACGCGGACTCGCCTCATTGCCTAGATGAAGTCGTGAAATTAAAGGCGATTATACAGGGATAAAGAGGTGCTACGACCACTAGCTCCAATTTTATAACTTCGAGATAACATCGTTTGCAAACTAGGTTAAGTGAATATTGCAACATGCAAATTCTGGTTTAATAGGCCCAAATACTAAATGAACATATTTCACAAACAACTAATCCAGGGACGGTTAATGTGGCGACAACTACGTCACAGGAGTTCAACAAGGGAATTCTTTCCGCAAAACTGTCCAATAAATACACGTAATGTTCTCTGTGTTATTTGATTTGATTTAATAATGTTTGATCTTAAGAAGCTATACTTTGGTGCCAAAATTTTATCACTCCTTTTATGTAATATCTCTCTCTGACAATGTTCAAATTGTAATTTGTAATTACAATTATTACCCAGTACAAACATTTATCTTTCATACAACTTGATATAGAAATTAAATCAAATATTTTAACCTGTACTATTAGATTATTCTATAACTAATTAGTTTGTGGTAATCAATTACGCTTATAGCTTATTCATGTGGTTTAGTAATAAAGTACGGCATCATAGTAAGTTATACACTAATACCTAACCCTTAATCCAATTTATTTTACGGATCAAAAACGATATTTTCTTCATATATTAGATATTCTATGGCCGTTTTTACAAATATGTATTTATACCCTAGATTTAGTGTAAGCTTGTCCACTTTTTACATTGATGTGTCCATTAAATACGTGAGGAGATTGGTATGCGACCCTTATCCATGTCGATTATAGTCTGGAATTTTATTTAACAAAAAGTGAAGACGTTATCTATGCCTTGTTCTACTGATAATAAAAAGATTTTAATCAAGAATGTTTTTAGCTATTAACATACCTAGGATGTAATGAATGTCATAACAGCTGCAGATATCAGTTTAAAAATCCGAGCGAGTTTGCGAGCGAGAATTTTAAGACATCTAAGGTTATAACTTTATTATATCCGAGGTTTGTTCAAGATTTTATCGGTTTCTGTCGAATAAGCCAAAAATTGGAATAGGTGCTTTTGGAACATTTCATCGTTGGCAGTTCCGTTTTTTTTTTAATCAATTTGAAAACAATGTCATTAAACGTCAACATAAAAAATCCTCTAAGAAAATTTAGAGATGAAACACCAAAAAAGGAACAAATTCGGTACCGCCAACAGTTTTCAGAAATTTGGAAACAAAAAGTCCAAAAACTATTTCTTAAACGATGAAATATTTTTTCCACTTTTTGTATCTGCAAGGTAAAAATATCATATCGATAATGTAAAATTGATATTTCAATATTGTAAAATTTTACAGCAATCAATAAGGTTATGCCATAGTTACCAGACTATTTTTATGCATGTAACATTGCTCTTAAGAGACAGAAAACGATAAAATTATTTTATACGCAAAATTATTATTTACAGTGTAATTAATGACATTAACATTATTCTATTAATAATAGTTTATTACATACATAATTTTAGTCTTGTTTAATAAAAAAAATGTTTTCACTGTTTTTCCATTTTCGGCTATTTTGAGAACAAGTTATTAGTTTTTTACTACGCAAAATTTATGAAACAAATCACACTTTTCCTCACAGCTTTATTAAAAATTCGTTTTTAAAAGTCTGAAACGCTAACACGCTGTAGGCGTGATTAATAATCTTTTTGCAAAAGTAATGTAATATTAAATTCTTGCAAGGCTTTGTCTTGCTCATTTGATAACAGTCATATAATACCTTTATGATTTTTTGGAACAATTCCTTTTACAAGCTGGTACCAAGTATTGATTCTTTATTTAAACTACTCTAAAACTCACCTGTAGAAATGTCTGATTGAGAAGTAAAGCAGCGACTAAATCGACTAATTTATTTATTTTAACAATGAATGTAATTTCTAATTGCATTTATTAATTACTGTTTTTTTTGTAATACAAAAAATTGTATTAGTACGTATCAATTTAATTCAATCTACTTTGTATATTACTGTCATCAAACAGCTGTTTCTAGGATAAAATCTAATTTAAATTAGTAGAGATTAACCCCTTACATTATATTTACAAAAAATAAATAAATTTAAAGCCAAATGAATTTATAAGATAAAAAAGTAATGTCAGTACCTAGATATTGATTATTACAATGAATACAAAAATTAAAATGTCAACCTTGTTCTCAAATTACCTACAATTTTAATTATTGCTTTTAAAAAACAAGTAGTAGTTAAGTTTCTCTTTCAGCGTCTTATTTCCTTTTTTAGAAAAAAGCTTTCTGTAAGAGTTTCCTTTTAGAAAATTTTCAGGGAATACTTTACTTATATTAGTAACTCATCAAATAATTAAATTTAAGAAAGTAGAAATTAAAAAAAAATTGTAGTATGTAAACATGCTATCGGGTTTAGCATTTATTTCCGGCTGAATATTTACATTAAAATCTTAAAACCCGAGATCCCAAATTTATATTTTTGCAGCATTGTAGGTAATAAGTAATAACATAGTGTTGCCTTAGGTTTGATAAGAAGCACGCAAAATTCAATTTGTTTTTGTTGAGTTTTTGTTTTAAAAGGACTCTCTTAATTTCGAGACCGTGACTTTTCCGACAGTTTATAAGTAAAATAATGCCTAATTCATTCGAGTTCCCGCTGATTCAGAGGTTCAATTACCCGAAACTATGACGTCCTTCGGGCAAATACTGTAAGTGGCAAAGCACAGGCTGTAAAAAGGGCTCCAAAAAGCCGGAGGAAGACACGATGCCAAACGTCATTAGACTGGGTCCGGGTTCGGTTTGTAACCAAGATAAGACCTCGTAGTCGACGCGGTGTTTTTGTAGCTCCGTGATTACTTGCTCTCTTCCTCTATATATAGGACCTTGTGTTTCTTTACTCCCCTATTCGTGTCTCGGCCTCCAGATAATGGAACAGAAAATGCCTTCTCGGATTAGATTCTAATTTAATAACGATTTTTCTGGAAGATATCATTTGTTTCAGTGCGATTAACATTTTTTGGCAACTCTGCAGTAAAATTAAATCGAGTGTTTCATTTTGCGTTTACACTGTTTAATTTAAATTAACGTAGCCACGATGTTTTAATGATCTTGTAAATGAATGATGAACAGTCGAGCATATTCAGTTTTCAGTGAACATACAATTAAAGACTTGCACATTATTTACTCACTCAATGAATATGTAGGTAAATGCCGACTGTGAAAATTTACACTGGTCATGGGGAAAAACAAACAAACGTTTCAAAAGATCAAATTTATTCAGGTCCGAGCTCTATAAAAATCTACTATGCCCCAAAGCTAATAGTCCAAGATTTTATAGCCCGAAATATATGTATGTACTCATTCCCAATACAGTAAAAACATGATCAATAAAATTTGATAATCAATGGCTTTGTTTAAGACACAGTACTGAATATTTAATTAATTCAATTAAATATTAGGTAGAAAAAACGTTTTGAGAACTTTAAAAAATTTCTATGTGAAATGTGAAGTATTGATGAAATTTTTTCAGTATAAAAACCAAATAAAACATAAAAAGCAAGTTGTTAAACTTAATAAAACCTAGCACGCTCAAAGAAAGTAGCAACTTACAAAGCAGCTAATATTGTTAACGAAGTGCCACTAGTAGCAACTACAAATAGTCCTTAAAATACTTATTCTTTTAGTTAAAAGTGCACTCACTTATTCTCCCCAACGCAAACTTAATTTAAGAGACGAGCCAGGTCTCGTTAAAATTAAATATTTAATTAAAATCTTGTCCCTTTACCACATTTAAAAAAAATCGTATTATAACCATCACCTCATCCGACTTAGAGCGTGAAGGAGCGATTTTTTTGGCACTTATAAACATTTTAAACTTGGAAGCGAAATCTCAACCATGCAAATTTCCCTCGGGAAAACACTATACGTGTTAGTGGAAAATGGACTTTCCAAACTAGAAACAATCGTGCCGACAACATGCTTAATTATTTATTTCCACGACAGGCTTTCGTAGACTCACTTTACAAGTTCGATGGGCCAGGATTAAGGAGGGGGCGTCTCTAATTGAAAAGCTTCGGCGTGATCATTTTTCGCGCCCGTCAGCTTGAAAAAGCTTTTCAAAATTTTAACACTTTCACCGCAATTTGTAATGAATACTGACGGTAAGCTGTTTTAGTATAAGAATTCAACTTAAAAACAATTTTCAACACCATTATAAAACGCTCATAATTGAGAAAGCTCGATAAACTTAATCCAAGTCATAAAACTGCTCCGCGAATTTGCCCAGATTGCTCTTAATTTAACATATAGATAGGTTCATAAAAGTCATCGCCGAACTCGATTTAATTAGCTGTGATTTCTTACTAAACTCATTAATAAAGGTGCGAAAAATTGCTCTAATTAAAACACAAATTTAAATGTAACTTTAACGTGCTCTTTAATTGGATAAAATCTTCTTCGAACTGTAATAACAAGCAGCCCGTCATTTATTTAAATAATGTACATACAGCTACATTAAAAAAAAGGGAAATGTCAATAAAATTTAGAGGTTTTATTTCAAATTTTGCCATGATGTGAACGTGTTTTATTATAATATTTTGATGGCACTATAAATTCTGACTCTAAATTCATAATTTTCCTAGCATTTTCCAGGTGAGAGACAATTCTGGCTTTCTTCACTTAGATGCGGCATTACACAAGTTAGTATAAATTTAACGACATTGATAGAAATATTTTTGATTGGTATTGTCAAGTTGACAAATGACAACTAGAACCGAATTTACATTTGGAAAAATTTCATTTCCCGTTTTTTTTAATGTAGCTGTACCTTTTATATTTATTTAGAAGAAAACTTAGTTCACCAATATAATCGGGTTAAGTGCTTTAGACTTAATCCCTAGCTTTAAAATGCGCATCATTATGTCGTCTGCTACTAAAGCTAATAAAAAGAAAAACATTCAATTTATAGTAGCTACTATTCCAAATGACATTATTTTTGCGTGGCCGTTGAAGCGCGATAAGTGTAGCCTTTTTTTAGAATTCATATACGCAGACAATGGGCCCGGCAAAAGCCTTTATTTATCAAGCCACGCATACAAGTTTAAATTGCTCAATAAGGTACCTTCTATACAAACTGTAACGAACAAGAGTTCGTTAATTGATGAGTATTTACAGTCTAGACTCGTTTTTGTTTCAACTTCTAACAATACACCATGAAATATTGTCTACGCTCCTAAAGCGTAAAATTACGGAAAACACTGAAAGAGAAAATGTCGTTAAAAATAAGCCAAACACAGCCCCAAAATGAGTAAACAAACTAAATTCATTACAACTGATCTCATTCTCTTTCGCTAGTTATTCCTTAAGCAACACATCTCCTCTTTCCCAAGTTTGTTTTTATTAAAAAGTGATAAATCCTTTCCGATGTTGATACATCCGCCCCTTTTAAAAATATGATCGCTGGAAAGTTTGCCATCGAAGTGCGAACCGTATAATGAAGCAATCTTAAATTCTGCATCTGGTGTTGATTGAAAATAGATTTACGCTCTCGAAGAACGAAACAGAACCTGCTACTTTTTATTAATGGCTACGTCTGAGCGGATGCTTGATGAGAGCTCAAAATTAAGGCAATAAAATCTGATTTGATGTATCCAAGTTGAAGAGATCCAGATGAAGTCTTTCCGAGAGCAATCAATCTGTGTCTCAGGAGAAGACCCCGGAATCGGACCTACCGGATCGATGGTAGAAAGACGCGTTGGTGCCACTGGACGCCTTCAACATGCCCCCACTGTGTTTAAAATAAATCGGACACGAAATTACCCGTCCGACGCCCGAAATAAACAAACAAAATTATTTTTCAACAAATCTCTTTTGCCTGAAATATTATTGTTATTAATTATTGTATATGTAATAAGCTAAAATTCTACTTTTATATCAAAAAATTATTTTCTGTTTTGTGTATAAAAAATGGTGAAACAAAAACATAGGTATTAAATGTTTTAGGTGTTTTGATATTTCATGACCTAGATATTATTTCGTTTTATCCTGTGAGAACAATATTATACATACAACATGCCAAATTTCCATAGCCTACTCTGATCTAAAACAAAAATGAACGCATTATAGATCAAATGGTATTAAATCTCGATTTTTCGTTACTTGTGGTTTTTATATTTCCACTTGAATTCAATATATTTTCTCTTTGTAGTTTTAAAATTGACTTTAAATTCAATGTCACGCAAAAAATGTAAGAATTTTGTTTTTTACACAGAAACAGAAAAGAGAAAAATTCTTTTAAAAATTCAAGCAAAAGGTATTAGCTTTATGTCATGCCATCTGTTTCCTATCTTTATATTACATTTTTTTGTGAACGTATACATACTTCTAAAATTAGATTTTTCTAATTACATTTGATACAATTTAAAAAAATAAGGATTTGCCTGACAAAAACTAAATGTTAAATTATTCTGAAGAGTGATCTAAACGCACTTAGTCTCATTTGCACTACAATTGCTAAGTGTTAAATATTTCTGACGTTTTAGAAAAAGTCTGTTCTTCATTATAATAACTTATAATTTATTCGTCCAAAAACACGTTACTTCAGCTAAAGCAAAATGCTTGTAAATTGTAATGGTCTACAATACAGACAGTCGTGGTAAAGGTTAACTCACAGTATCAAATAAACCAAACCGCATCATGATTAACGCCTCAACAACATAGGTATAGCTAACAAACCCTGCCAGTTAAACAGATAATACATGCATATAGGAATAATTAAGTATTTACATTTGAATTATTAAGTTTAAAGCGTATTAACGCTGTAAGATAATTCGCCACAGAAGCAAATCTTTTGTAAATGTAAATGTATAAAAAAATATATAAATATTTTTGATAATTCAAAAGTAATCTACGACGTTTAATATTGTGCAAAATTAGTGATGACAGTTTAAAAGTTGGGTGTTGGGATCATTTATCAGCCAGCAGCTCAGTTTTGGTTTAAGACCAGTCGGTGTGCGCGAGATTTATGACGGGGTGGTCCCCATTCATTTTTTGCTGGTGGTAACTGATATCATGCGTGTTTGCCTTGATATGATATCTCGTCTTTAGTTTCTGTCATTAAACGAAATTCCTTCTTGAGGAGATATAATCTGGTGTTCATTACATGAACCCCTAGCAGGACTAAAGCCGGATTAAAGGATGGGCCATTGGGACACCTCTATCCAATTATCTAGGTGACTCCCAGCAACCGCAGATAACCCACTACATGGCTCAGAACCCAAAAGATAAACCAATATCTTAAATATAGGGTTCTCCCAAATTTGATGTTGTGTTAAAACAGAACAGGGAACGCAATAAATATCAAATGAGAGTTCAAGGGAAATTTCGTCTTGTCAGGAGTCGATATTGGATAGGATCCCCATACGAGAGAGACCATTATAAAGTCTTTGATCTCGGTTTTATAGACATGTTCATCACTATGCCTTAAAAATAATACAATTTGAATATAAATTGCATTAACATATCCATACCAGCGCCGAAAACAAACATTCTTGTGAAAGTGAAATAGACTTGCCAACGAACTTTCAACTCGTTTCAGGTTAACGTAATTTTCTGAATACTTAGTTACACAACCTCTGTGGCTGCTTTATACTGATATCCTTTACTTTTGGCAAATAATAGAACAGAAACTGTCTTTAAACAGTGATTTTGCAAATGTAACCTTTGATCAATTATGCCACGCACCGTTGCACGCTATTTAATGGCTAAGTAAACCTATTCTTAATAATTCTTGTTTACTTTTGGAGAATAAGATTTTGTAATACAATGTAAATCAAGCTTAAACTGTATTTATGGGACATTCAAAATTTTATAATTTGCCTGTTTCTTGTTTGTAGTAGGAAAACACGACGCAAAAGAATAGCAGCTTCGGAGAATAAAAGAAATGTTTTTGCACTGATTATTATACAATACACTGAAAAAAGTGACTGAAAGTTTGGGTTAAGCCCTAAAGAACCCTAAGTTCTCCTGTGCACCTCAGGGAGTGAAGTTAGGTGTTTATAAAGGCCAGACCCGTACCTAAGGGAGTCAAATTTAAAATTACAAACACATTAAAGTACTTTCCAAGTCAGTTTCCGTCTAACATTCTGCGGGTCTTCGATATTTATCGGTTTTCCTAAGCAAACTTATTCAGCTCTTTTCCCTGGCTTCTCCGGGTCCAATTCTGTCCTAAATGCTACTTTCAAAATATCATTAATCTGCTTACCTCATATTTCTCAGACTCCAACCGGCCCACTTGAAACTTCACATCCAAAATACATTATTTAATTTTGTGGAAAACTCCTCGACGCTTGTAATGAATTATTTCGTAGTGTTTTTGTGTTTTGCGGTTTCTGTGCATTGTCTTGAACGTTCATTAATTATAGACTGAATACATTTTTAAAGTTAATTTGTTAGATTGGGTTCATGTTGTCTCTTAAGTGTAATTAATTTCATCTGCCTTGCTGGCATTTTCATGCTGAATTATTGCCGGAAGAATAGTATCGACGAGATTGGCGGCTTAACGTCTTCATTAAAGTCATCTCGGTATAGGTTTTAATGGAAAGGCTACAATTCCCAAACGAATTTTTGATGGTTTTGCACAATTTTCGACGATTACAAAATGTATTTATTCTTTCCCACTCAAATAAATTGCACCGCACCCGAATCGGTGAATAAGAGATTTTCGCCGTTCTTAAATATAAAAGGCAAGATAATTGAATACAAAACCCGCTTGCTTTTCGCAGAAAAGTAGAGATTTTAGCAAACATAAGCGTTTCGAATATTGTGTGCGTGCTTCCTTAAAATTCAAATGCCCCACTTGTATAAAGTTAAGTAACATTTGTTAAAACATAAATATTACGCACACATTTATTTAATCTAGTTATAGAAAAATGCAATGTTACAAAAATTTATGCAAAATGAATAAACTTTTTAAGATTAATTTTGGTGGATGCGCCGGGGAAATAAAATTACAAATTGAAATAAGTTGATACCAAGTTCTAAGTAATAAGAATGTATTGTCTATTTTTTTTATTTACATTACTTACCACGTTTGACTAATTAATGTCACAATGTCGAAATAATAAATATACAGGGTGCGCCAGAACTCGCGCCCCAGAGAAAAATGCCATATAAGGTAAGATACCAGGAACATGAAAAAAAATTTTATCTATAAATATTTCGAAGTTATGAGGGTTTAAAGTTTGCACTTTGTTTTTATTTATTTCTGTTGGAAAAATAATTTTCCAAGTTTTTTTGCTATTGGCTATTAAAAGAATAAGCAAGGAAGCTGTATCCTAAATTGTAACTCTATTTTATGTTATTTGTGGCTTTTATTAGCAAAATTTTTGTTCTTTTACTAAATAATTGTAAAAAAAACATATACAAGGTCATCAGTATCATTAGATAGATATAAAAAAATGTCAAATGTCAAAAAATAAATGTCAAAATTTTTTGACAGATAGAATTTTTTAAACATTTTTTTCATGTTCCTGGTATCTTACCTTACTCGAAAATTTTCTCTGGGGCGCGAGTTCTGAGGCGCGAATTCTGGCGCACCCTGTATAATTTTTGGTCATAAATGTACAGGGTGTCAGAACTCGCGCCCCGGAAAAAACTTTCAAACAAAATACGATACTAAGAACATGGAAAAAATATTTCAAAAATTTTATCTGTGGAAAAATTTTGACACATATTTCTTGACATTTGACATTTTTTATGTCTATTTATTAATACTGATGATCGTGTATATGTTTTTTATAATTAGTTAATAAAGATATAAAAATTTTGCCAATAAAAGTCACAAATAATATTAAATATACCTATAGTAACAATTTAGGATATAGTTCTTGTTTCCTCTTCTAATAGCCTGTAGCAAAAAAACTTGGAAAATTATTTTTTCAACAGAAATAAATAGAGTCAACGTGCAAAATTTAAAGTCTTATAACTTCAAATTTTTTTTAACATTTTATTCCATATTCCTGGTATCGTACCTTACATAATATTTTTCTCTGGGGCGTGAGTTCTGGCGCACTCTGTATAGTTATTTTGTTACAAGTACCTAAAACACAGTTTTTCCGGACGAGGTAAGATTTTTTGTTAAAGCTAAAGCTAAAATTGCCATCATAGTAACCAATTTTATTTTTTAATCCGAAAAAACTGTTTTGGGGACTGAGTACCTACAGTAACCATTTTACGTACTGTTTTATTGAGTCAGGAAAAGACTCATTTTACGGACTCAAATGAGTCCCTAAAATAGCTGTTTTTGAGAGCATATACAAAATAGTATATTATAATACTAGTTTATAAGCAAGCGTTTAAAACACGCACGACGGGTCAGCGGAGTGCTTTTAACGTCATAAGTGTTTCAAAGACGCTTATAAACGAGTGTTATACGCAATTTTTTATTATACCTGCCCATTTACGATCTTTTATGAGCATTGAAAAAATGTGAATTTACACAATAAAATTATCAAAGGTTGTTTGTGAGGATGTTTTCGTAGAGACGGTTACTAGTTTACGTTATTAAGCACATTTTTTCGCGTTGTAATTGGTCTAGACATTTCACTATTTCTTGTTACCTAGACAACTTTAAAATTCAGCGTGCTATAAAGGCCAAATTACGCACGTTGCAGCGTGTTTTAATTTAGGATTATGATGCAGGTATAATAAAAAAGTAGTTTTCTTGTGTTTTGACATCTTTTTTTTTTTGAAAGAAATTATGATTAGTAAAGCTGACACTCAAATGTAACGTGATTTAACAATATCGGTCGAGTGTGGCAAAAATAATGTTTAATCTGTTTTTCTCGACATAAGAAATGTCACCTTGTAATTAAATAATGTTGTGAATTTTTGCATTAAAACAATAAGAGAAAATGTTATGACAAGGAGGTGTTCCAAACATAAATAGTCAGATATGTATCGTTAGGAGATTACATAATAGCACGAAATTACCGTATAATTTATAATGTAAAATGAAATTAGCGTTCCATTGTGGCGGCGGCACTTTGTGTTTATATAGCACTTCTAGGGTTTCGTTGTGGGTGTATTTGGCAAAAAAATCGTCGTTTTAACTCTAAAATTTGCGTTTGCCGCAACGAGCGGTCCCTTCTTTTAGATCCCTTCACAAATACGTTTAAATCCGCGTTTGCAAAGTCCAAAACTTGCTCTTTTCTCAACAATTTGCTTTGAATCGTAATTTCCTCATTTTTATCGGGAGAAGAGGCAAAGAGTCGGTCAACAGAGGACGGTGATGCCGCTGGACGAAGCAACGGGGACCAAACCTCCCACTCCTCCTACCATCCCCGACTCTGCGGCGGGATTTTACCGCAGCCCGCTTAGAGGGATATCCTCGTGATCCCTTCGGTGAAATACCATCGAAAACGTGCACCTACTTTGCGGTACTAATTGAATTTGGACGTTGTTAATACTTAAATTTGGGTCTAGTGATGCGTGTAGTTCCATTACGTCGGATAATCGAATCGCCGCTGTCGCCACTGTCTGAGCCGGATTTCTTGCGTAACCGGCCCTCAACAATCCGTCATTAACTTGAAATACTGTATTTCAGATCCACAATTACAAGAACCCGTGTCAAGTGGCGTCATACTCGAGCTTAATTGCTTCGGGAGTTGGATAATAGGGGGCGGTGTAACAACACCAAGCGCACTATTGAGCTGAGGGCGGTAAGAGAAACCATCGAGAGGATTGTGTCACCCAAGAAACCCGCATCTGCCTAACGAGCTCGATATCATATTATTTTGATGTTTTAGAGTTAAATTAATTTCGTTACTTTGAGCGTTGCGCGCATAACGAAAGCTTTCCCATGTCGACGAGTTCATGAAGCCGCTTTATCTCCATACCATCTACACAACTTTAAATTGATACTATCATCATAAAAATTTAACTTTTCAAATTACACCATAATCATTTAGGTAGTGCAATGTATATTTGCCTACTCACTTTTGTCATAAGAGTATAACAATTCAGAATTATTGCTCTTGTTGTCAAGTCCAGTAATAATTGCTATCGATGTTTTTTGTTTTTTATTTGTGTTTTCAGTAAATTATACCGTGCTTCAGTAACAAAAATAAAAAAGAAAATGCATGACTTCAAAATAAAAAAACTCTTAAAATATAATCAGCTTCAAACGCAAAATGGTAACTGAATTTTTATAACACGGTTATTTTATTTCTTTTGCGTTCAAAGAGTTCTAATGTTATGTATTTTGAATGTTTTTTCAGCTGTTTGTGTACTCCTAAAAATTGAATTTTAATCTGCTTACACATATTGGTTATGCATTAAAGTATTTTATCTTACAGGTTGAGTTTTTGAGGTACCTTAGACTATTGTTTTAGGTGACAGAAATCAAATATTATTCACAAGTGAGATAAAGTACTCACAAGTGAGTATATTTGACTATTATATTATTTTTTTCTATTATATTTACTATTATATTTTTATAGGTGAATATTTTACTTGAATGAAACTTCATTTTTTGGATAGTTGCACCTGTAAGATAAAACGTTGATATCACACGTGATCGAAATGCAATTATGAAACTCGTGAGAAGTGTCCCACTCGTGCGCAAGCGCACTCGTCGGTCAAAATTCTCACTCGCGTATAGTGATGCATTTCTATCACTTATAATATAATGTACTATTAAAATAGTGTAAATAGGCAACACAATTTTCACTGGACTTTGACACAAATAACACCGCAGTAATTGCTATCACTGAAATTTAAAAACAACATCAAAACATTTTTTTCTAAAAATTGCTTACCTATAAATGGAGAAAACCGAACAAGTACCTACTAAAGTAGTACCTCAATCATTGCCAAAAATTTAATTACCTATGAAATTGTCACTAGCTGACATAAACCTCGCTAATAAAGTAATAAACGATCAATTTGATTGGTGTATTGATACAACAGGATAGATATAGCACATTGTATGTATTGAAATGTGGTTTGATTTTGATCTGATATTCAGCATTAATACAACCTCTAATAAACAAACTTTAGTTTACTAGAACTGTAAAATGTGGAATGTAGATCATCCTGAATATTCCTTGTTTGTTTTTTGTTTTTTTTTGTACCTGTAGCGATTATTTTCACATAATCCACCTACGCACATACCTCTCTTATGAGAAAATCCTTTCAATCTACATCCCTTTTACCCTCTCGTCAAACTTATTATGTAAACAACAAGGGTTTAACCAAGTGATTAGTTTTTACTACGTTGGATTATTTACCTTCTGTCTGTCTGGATTAATTACAATGTTAAAAATAGTTTTAGAAAAGTTTAAACAACATTCAAAATTGTCATAAAAATGGTAACAGTTTTAAATTAAGCGGAAAACAATTTACAAATCCGCTCGCCGAATACATAGAGAAGTAAAAACTGCCACAGCTGCTAATCCTTATTTTTCAACCAACAGGGCCGTTACCACCGCATTTCACACCAATATATTACAATACAAATCATCTCGGAGTGGCTATTTGTTAGTAAAATTTGTGTTCGGGCAAAAGCCACACGATAATCAATACATTGATGGAAGACCGTCCATTATTATATAGGTGTTCAGGTGTTACTTATACTTCAATTCTATGTAATTAATACAATTGTTCATAACAATCAAAATTTCACCTTGTCCTCATAAACCAATTTTCTTGTATAATAGTAACAAAGTCGTAAATGTGTGGGTTGTAACATTCCTACAGTCATATGACTAACAGTATCGTCTCTGAAATTGAGCCCCAAGGACTATGCCAGCACCAAGTTCGCAAACTTAATCCCGTCTTGAATGTGACTTAATTACAATATTTTGTATTAACTTTTGTTTATGGAAATTGTTGGGATTACAGATCAGTGAGCGCAATATGCAAGTTGATCCACACGTTTATTTTATAATAATTTGCCATTTATTTTGTTCATGATTTCTCTCCATGTCGATTAGAAAAATTGCCGTTAAAAACGCAATAAACTCCGCCAACACGTCTATTAAATAAACTGCTGTTCCACAAAAAGAAAATGGAAAAATATGGCAGGACGTGTGGCGCGTTGGTGTTTATAACATCGTAAAATGCAAATGGCGGATCACGTGACGTTCTTTTCGGGGCTGCACAACCCATATGAGGTGCGCCTGACCCGAGCAAGCCCCTAATAAAGGATTTCGTCATAAGATAGTTTGTTGGACGTGATAATCCGGGAGGTTAGAGGTCGTCTGCCAGGTTGAGACGAAAGGATGGCCGTAGGCCCACATCCTTGCTGGATGGTGTGCGCAGAAAACCGGAACCAAATTGCCTATTAGAGCTCGCTTCATTTCGCCTCAGTCATTTTGAAAAACTTTCATTTTAGATCGTGATCTTTTATGTTTGTTTTAGTTTGGCATCGGCAATATTACACTTATATATCGGCTAGCTAGGCGTTACTTAAAGAAATGAGCTCGGACGATATCGACCCTACTTGGCTAGAAATTGATATGGCGATATTTCCAGAAACTAAAGAAAAAACACTTTACAGGCAAATACCTTCATATATTAATGTAACGTTAAAAAAAGTAACATTTTTTTAGTGCCGATTTATATTTCTTATTACTTTTAATTTAGGGATTTGGGTAAGAGAATGTAAAATTTATTTAGGGCTCAAGAATATTAGTGTTGACTAGATCGACCATCGCTTTCAATTTATATAAGGTTAGTGGCCAGAGGAACTGCGAAACCCTTGAAGATACTGTTGTAGTTGTTTATTCAAACTATTAAACAAGAAAATGTAAACAATTTCAGGAAATTTGCGTTTTTACATTTAAACTAATAGGAAATTAAATACTAGTGCTCGTAAATGAATATGTAAATAAATATGTTGACCAAAAATTATGATTAAAAATGCATTATTACAACTAACAGTAGATTAAAACTATCTATTTTTGCCTTATTTAGTCTTTATTATACCACTTATTTGCGAAAATGCGAAAAGTGAGGCAATACTAGAAAAACAAGCAAAATCGACAAATAAAAGTTTAAATAAAACATCAGCATTAACGGCCATATTTCAAAATGCAAAAACTAATTTTTGTACAAATACTTACACATTTTCAATTACTTAGCATCTCAAAGTCAATAATAAATTTATCCAACGCGGTATAACATATTAAAAATCACATTTTTGATGGTGATGCATGTATTTATTCAATTGAAATAGTCAGTTAAAGTGAAATAATAAGATATAAATACATAACTGAAACCAATTTAAGCAAAATGTAATTGAAAAAGCAGGAAAATAAGATGGCGAGTTAATTCATCATAATAAAACGAATCAGGTTGGATAAAGCGACTTTTAGCTTTTATTTGCTAAACCGGTTACGAATCGAGTCTTTTTCCAGCTTTAGCCCTCAACTTTGTATGTAAAATATTTTTATTGTAGGCAATCTAAGCTTTTTCGGTTTGAGCATTGTTATTCTTTAATTTTGGGGATTGTATCATTTTGGTTGTGAAGAGGCTCTTAGCGGAAAGAAAGCTTACGCACAATCCACAATCTTTCCGTTAAAAAATCCTAGAAGTACGTAACAACAAAGAAAATGTTGGCAATTATGTGCTATCCCCAAGTTTCTTCATACTCATTTAAAAGAGTGTTATTATTACAGGGGTTTTTGCACGCATTATCGCTCACAATCAGTTTAACACTTATTAGCTTCTGAAGAAACATGAGACGTAAATTTTTAATAATTAGATTTTAATAAAAGTATATTTCTTAAATAATATTTACAATTTTTTATATCCGAAATAATTAATTTGTTTGGGCACGTAAATTTAAAAACGACGTAAAAAGAGGAAATGGAAGTAGGAAACTTATTTAATTTAATATAATAAACGAATTTAGACAGTTCACGCTAATGAGAATGGCACGAAAAAAGAAAAAGTTTTCATTCTAAGCAACATAAATAAAACTCGTCTGCCAGGCGTCAAACGAATGAAGTTTTTAATTGATAAAATTAGTTAATTTCGTATTATTAACATTCCCAGTAGCGTATAAGGCGAAGTTCAAGGCATTTTACTGCAAACAAACCACCAGCCACCACACAAAATTAATCAAATTAAAACAAATAAAAAACATCTAAACAGCCAGCGGATTAAATAAGATTAAGACAATTTCGTTTTTTGTACAAAAACTTTCCCGATTTTGTTTTAACATTGACTCCTCCCTTGCTTTCCTTGTATAGTCCGACTTAATCAGAAACTCGCTTGCAGCTATCACGAACGACTCACTGAAAAATGCTAATGAATCAATCACCGAACTTTACAGGAACGAAATTAAAATTTGGCGCACAAAAACAGTCATTCCGGGTTTTGTATTCGCACCAGCACGGTTTCTGTCGCCCTGAATAGCAATGTTTTAACGTTTAATTTTGTTTGGAGTTGAATTAAGCGACATTAAAGGCATCAGCCGATGACAGGCTGAAATTGGGCAAAATATTACTAAATACATATGTAAGGAAGTAATTGGAGGGCATGACCTAGTCTAACTAATTATGATTTTCTTGAAAACATTGTATTTATCAAGAGTGCTGTCGCCTTTCTGCGTAACATTTTAGGCGAGCCTTCATGAATCAAGAGGTATAACATATCCTAAGACTTAGTGTTTTAGGGAAGGGCAGCGTTTTGTGAATTACTTTTATACTGCAGAGAAACATTTCATTTTTATAAAACTGATCAAGCGAGACCAGACATTCTAAATTGGGTTCTGACGACAAAACTTGAATTTTAAAAAATTGTGGAAATATATAGTTGCGTCAGTTAGTTTATGCATTTATTGGAAAATGTAACAATAAACCATTGCATAATCTGTTCAAGGTTTGCAATATAAAATCGCTTCAGGACATCACATTAAATTGCATACAACCCAACTTGCATGTATAAATTTCCTGTAATAGTTTACTTGTCACGATGAAACCACCACCCTAAAGTACTAATTTCCTTCTCTCATTCATATTGATCACTGTGTAAATAATACATGTGATTTTATGACGTGTTGTTAAGGAATATTTTTTTTCTATTTGATGGTGTATTGTAGATCAAAGTTTTAGTACCAAAGTGTAAAAGTATTAACTCGAAGTCTATTAGAATGTAAATTGTGTGAAATTCTGCTTTTTTAATAAATCTGGTTAATACGCCGCAAATTTTTTTAATCTCCAAACGTAAAACTCAAGAAGACCTGTATAAAATAGTAAAAATCATCATTGTCGATAAAAATATTTCCGTGTTAACGATAGAGGGGGTCACTGCCGTGAAACCTATAAAAATTTTACGGCAACGTGATATTGTGGGTGTTGATGTTATGTTTGTAGTAACCGGAAGTTGTTCGACGACAAAATTGATGCCTGTATGGTCTTGAATTTAGCGCCGATTTGATAAATGTCTACTTTATTCTGTACCTACGCATGAAACCTTATTACATGTACATAAATAATAAAATATTTTTAAAAGGTTATTGAACGCCAGCCACTCACCTACAAAATATTTAATTTTGCTTTGAAATATTTGTAAATGAAATTTTCAATCTACGTAACAATAAATTTCAACGTTTCAGTATTATATTTGTGATTACAATTCACAAACGATTTCTCCTTTAGATAATTTAAAAATGTAAGTTATAACCATTTGTAAATAGCTAATGCGAAATAGAATAATGTAGGCAGTCTTGGTGCGGGTAGTTTCATTAGGAAAGCTTTCTACTTAATATCTTGAAAGCTCCATCCTTTTTAAACGCTCTCACGAAAAATTTGACATAAATCGATCTGTTGTTTTAATTTTTTTACTTAACAACCATTAATTTTGCATTTCTTACGTTTTGACAAAATCTTTCAAATTGTATAAATCAGAAATTAAAGTAATAAAAAATCAATAATAATTCAATAAAAAATAAAAATGTAAAAAAATACATACCTACTGTGTGTTTCCTTTTTATTGTTACAAATTTAAACAGGTAAGAGGATACATTTATTTTTAAAACAAAGTTTTGCTATAAATACGAATCGAAAAATATAGAAGTATGTAAGAGACCCCCTGAAAGAGGTCCGTCTTTTAATGGCTTTTTCACAATATTTCAAAAACCATTATATTATGTAAATAAAATTACATAGTTTGATACACCTAATAACCTTTACACACCTAAATGAATTCAAAAATTAAATATCTAAATTTCTAATCAGAGGGGACACTTTTATCTTAAAATTTTTTGTAGGCATCGTTTAATAGAAGTTTTTCTCACCTTTTATTGCTGAACCAACGTCATTGATACTGTTTTTATTGTTATCAATTATCATTATCTTCTTCTTTAATATCTGAATCAATTGTATACCAATACATTTTAGATCAAAGACAAATAAATTCGAGCATAATTTTTCCTTGATTTTCATTTTTTCTGGGCACTTTTTAATATATTTTTATTATACCTGCATCATAATCCTAAATTAAAACACGCTGCAGCGTGCGTAATTTGGCCTTTATAGCACGCTGAATTTTAAAGATGTCTAAGTAACAAGAAATAGTGAAATGTCTGGACTAATTACAACGTTAAAAAATGTGCTTAACAACATAAACTAGTAACCGTCTCTACGAAAACGATTCACAAACAACCTTTGATAATTTTATTGTGTAAATTCACATTTTTTCAATGCTCATAAAAGATGGTAAATGGGCAGGTATAATAAAAAATTGCGTATAACACTCGTTTACAAGCGCCTTTAAAACACTCTGCTGACGCGTCGTGCTCTTAAACCCGTCGTGTATGTTTTAAAGGCTTGCTTATAAACTAGTATTATAATATATTACTAAGTTCAATACCGTATTGACTATCAGGTGTATAATCATAAGTATCAAAGCGATAAATATCTTCTTTAATATGTTTTTAAATATCTTCAGTTCTAAAATGATAAATTAAACTATCGGTGTATGTGTAAAGCAATTTTGCATTATTACCAAATTTATGTTTATATAATTATATAAAGAAATATATTTGAAATATCTAAAATACAAAAATTAACGTAAATAGGCTTACAGTGTTTTTTTTTGGTTTTCCTCTATTGTCAATTGTATTTCACTATTACTCAAAACTATTTCATTTGAAAAAAAACACTACTGTTCATTTCAACAATTGCTATGTCTTCTTCGAGTATGAAAATTTAGTTTTGAAATTAAATCCAGCATCCCATCTCCTTGAATATTTTATCACCTATTTCCATTTGTAACAATAAAAACAAAACAGCCTGCCTGTATATAAAAAACACTTTTGAGCTTGTTTCTGTATTTATGCATTCTATAGAGTTTCTGTGCAATAAAGTCGCTCCATTTTAAAGAAATTTCAAGAGTATTTTCAGTACAAAGCGTTAGAAACACAAGCACATGTGATCCGGTGATTCTGAAACTGCATTTCAATGTAAATTCACTGAATCGAATACGTTAAATGACCCTGATAAGAAGAAAACAAACTAGTGCAAGTTTTGTAAAGATGAGAAAATTTCTGGAACACATTTCTTGATCGTCAGAGCATCATTACAAACGTCGGAATGTTTATTTTTATTATTCATTGTTTCTAACTAAGCAAATATTGTTTCAGGCAGACAACCATATGAAAATCAACTAGAATCAAGTGGCAATTAAACGGTAAGTGCGATGCGAAAAATAGCAAGGTTGAAAAAGCAATTTCATGTAGTGAAAAGCAAGGAGATGATCGAGTTACATGGCTTTGTAACATGAGACTCAAAAATTTATTACTTTTTCGGAGTAAGAGTATCTAAAGCAAATACAAGAGGCTTTCAAATAGTGCTTTTTCTTCCAGTTTGGATTCTCTGAGTTGTCTGGAATCGGTGAGAATACATTTTAAAATAGTGTCATGATTTTGTGGAAGGCTTCATTATAAATTGCTCGAATCGAGTATAAAGCATTGAGAAGAGAATAAGGGTGAAAATAACTCGAATTTACGCCAAGACAGGCTCTAAACGCTCCAACTTAAATATGAATAAAAGGGCGAAACGTTCAAGGTAAACGCGGCGACTTCATTTCTTTCAGGCTGGCGCCATCTGGGCAGGGTACACTTTCTTATATTACACTCGAGGGAAAAATGTTTTTTTCTTATTCAGATAAATCCTTCATTTTTAAATTATGCAAATACTTTTACATGAATTTGAATGAGTTACACAATTTTAGAATTATTATTTGATGCTTCTTCCTTCTCTCAGATGATGAAAGAAAATCGTTATTTCGCTCGTTAATAATTAAAAGAAACAAAAGTTTCTGTCTTCTCGCGCGATATGCTTGTTTAATAGAGCAACTTCGTGAGCATAGTTCACAATTCGGTACTTATTCTACTTTTCAATCTTAGATTATTTCGAGAAGTTGTATGAAACGAATTTAATAACTCTGAAAGTTATGCACTGCGATGGAGACTAATTATGATTAAAAGCTCAATAGTAGTTACAGAAACTGAGCCTCATAATCTTGTCCTGTCAACATAGTTGCCAACATTGTTCGAATCCGACTTAAAATCATTAATTGCAAAACGCGACATTTACATAGAATAAGTTTAAAGTCAAAACCGTATTTTGTTTAGAAAGCTACAGCAAAATTAACATTGTTTTTGCGGTTAATCCAACAATGATCGTTCCAAGTGACGTACTAAATATTTCACGTTTCTCATGTGATTTTGAACAATGTTTTCACAAAGATTTGGATTGTGTGTTAAACGGATCTGTCAATCTTGTGTCAATACGCCTTCAGGGTGCGTGTCATGGATGACGCAACCAAAAATTAATAACAAACACAATGCGTTTATATTGATGTCAACAAATTCAAAATAAATGCCTAACGTTTTTGTACCGATAATCAAAAGTTATACAGACGAATGGTTTTACCCCTATAACGAAATTTCTGCCGTAAAAGCAGATTCAAAATTTGTTGTCAAAATTAAATTAAAAACACACAAAGGTCTGCTAAAGATTATCTATTAGTGAGTGAAATTGAAATTTGCACATTGAAATTGAAATGTTTAATCAAGTGTTCAACCGACTCATTTTGTTTATAAATTAATGAATTAAACCATTTCATTGGCATACAATACCAGTTTGCACCAACAGTAACTGATAGTGTTTTCAGTCTACTCATACAGTTTTTTATTTATCTATTTTTCACATCCTGTAAAAGAAAAAAAAAACAATTTTTATAGTTATGCTGAATTATTACACTAATATCATTAATAGATATTATTTTTTCACTAATAGAACATTTGTTTAACTTTTCTTCACTGATAATTTAAAATAAAAAGTAAAGAAAAAAAACAAATAACGAAGATGTCAGGTCCACACATTAACACATTTCAACTACAGCAACAGTGTCAATTGTTATTATTATGTACTAGAAGAAGTACATTTTTATTGGCTAACGTGAAGAAAATCAATTTCTAAAGCATTAAACACGATATATAACGACAACTTTTAAAGCTAGTAGTGAAAAAAGATATAATTAATTAGGACCCTACATCAAACATAATAAGTTTAGAGAGATATTGTTTAAAATACTCGTAAATGTTTATAATTCATAAATCAAACCTTGTAAATACAACTTTATTTTTTTGTTTTGTTTTTTAATTTTTAAGTATTGCAAGTGTATTGATTCATATACAAGCAGTATTTTCACACATTTTAAAAATTTGTAATACAATGAAATATGTAATCAAGCAAAAAATATTACCATGCCGCGCTGCTGCAGAAATTCTTGTAGTATATACACTCAAAATTTGCGTAAGACGAAATTTTTTTCTGTAGACATAAGCCAACAGCGTTTTGCGCTTTCAGCGCACGAATTGTTAGCAAACATCTTTAATTCCTGCTTATTCAGTCCAGTCTTGTACTGCGTCCATGTTTTGTTTCGACTATGCAAATTGAACACAAAGTTATTCAAATTTACTCAGATTATTACGTGCATCTTTTATAGTGCAAATAATACAACCAAATTGATTAAACAAAGCTTTGTCTCTGGTCACTAATTACTAGCAACTATATGGTCTTTCTTATCTAAGAGACAAACGATAAAAATGAATCGAAGCTGATGCGAAATATGTTAGGCCCGGTGCGATCAATTCTACAGTCATTGTTCTACATCGAAGAGGGAAACAAATGGAAATCAAACATAATTTAGGTTGGTAAATATTAACCTTAGAACACATGCTCCGTTGGCTTTCTGTTACATTAACTCAGTGTTATTAATTTAACAATAATATTAGCAAATCTGCGTTTTATATTAATTTGTAATGCGAATTGTCTTCGCATTATGAAGCCTATGGTCCTTAAAACTAACTAAAATTATATGTAAATAAAACCTAATTTAGTCAAAAATAAAAGTACATACACAGGTTTTTAATTGAATAGTAATTTTTGTTGTGTTGTGCACAGAGCGTTGCTTGGTGTCTCTTGATGAGATCGTTGGCTTAATAACTTTCTTGGAACAGGTGAAGCTATTCGTTTTGTAATAAACTAAGTGGCCTCATTTAGTCAAAATTAACACGCATTATGACAGGGCTTATGATAAGTATAAACAGTGTGCTCGTAAACCCTCCGTAGAACAGGCCCAAGGCTCGTACACACTGTATAAATAATTGTTTACACTTCCCGCTCCGTAATTAAATATTTGTTAGAGCTCGGAGAGTTGGGTGCGAAAAGTTTTAAGTGAAAATATCCGAAATTGGGTTAGGTTTTAACAAAAGCCATTTGTCAGAGAAGACTAGTTGGGGAAAGCGAGCGTGTGTGTGCGAGTTCCGGGAGTCCGGGTTTAGAGGAAGTGTTGTGCCTTTTCTAGGATCGACTGTGCAAGCTTTGTGTGTTTTTGTTTCATCTGTCGCAGAACGCTGAACACTATCATAAATCATGTTCTGCAGATGTACGTGTTCGTAAATAAATCAAAACAAATCTTCAAACTGTTACGTCGTTACTAAATCGACGAGTTTGAGGAAAAAAGGAACTAGAAAAACACGATTTGGCGCTTTTTCTAATAATTGCAAATCTGCTTGGAGAAACATTTCGGATTTAAGAACCGGTTTTGCGAAGAATTAGTGATTGATTGAAACCAATATAACGCAACAGAATGATGAGTAGCAAGGAAGAGAAAATACGAAAAAATTTACGTTCACAGCGCAAGGAGTGGTCTGAGCAAACTACAAATTTGAAGCGAGTTAATTCGCAAACAGCAACCTTCGTCATCCTACACATTTGAAAGTGAGTCCTGTTTCAGAAACAGACACAATGGTACGCAGGGACGTATTATACTGTTTGTAAAATAGCACTTCAAGCAGAAGTCTACCTCTTAGTGAGTGCTAAAGTTTACTGTATAACTTGTATTGAAATAATACAGCAACCCTACCGGGCCCAAATTCGGCTTTGTTCTAAAGTTTAACACTTTTCCGCAAAGAATTATTTGTTGTTTTAACAAATGAGTCAATTTAACATAATACTTTTACTCCATTTTATGTTACATTTTCATACTCGGGGAGAAGTATTATTTTATTTATTCAACTTGTAAACATTACCAATGCCTCTTTAAAAATTTACAAATAAGAGAAAGAAACAATAAACAAATAGCAGAATAATATTAATTAGCTAATTTTTTTAGGAGTGTATTATAAAATAAGTAAACTAATTTAAAATATTTATATAAATTTCATTGTGGAAAGATGGGTTTCACCATGTTTTATGTATAAAATAATCACCTAATAGATTATTCAAAAATGTAGTTGCTTTTTACTTTGGGGTCTCATTTTATTTTTAATACCAAATTACTTAAAAATTTAATCTGATATTAGAGAGCAAGCAATTTTCCCGGCGCTTCCACCAAAATTGAGAAACATCAAATTCCTTTTGTTTTATTTTTTAAGATTCTAATCAACAACTTTACTTCAATCAAGAATTCAAACAAATAATATCTTGATTGTTTAATTTCATAATGTTATAATGCTACATAAATGAAATTCTTCTGGAACGGTGTTGGAGGGCATTACATTGATACACATATTTCTACCATCACAAGTACTAACTTAAGTATTTTGAGATGAAATTAATGCAAAATCAAATAAGAAAGACTTAAATTTTCTTATTAAAAACATCAGAATTACCCCAACTCTAATATTTCTGTCTATGTCAAAACAAAAAATGGGTTTATTTCATGTTAAAATACTATCGGTAGTGACTTAGTGCAGCAAATTTTAACACTTTTTCCCTTTTCTTTGCAGTTTCTTTATTAATTTAAAAAAAAATCATATTATAAAGATAGAAAACTTCTAACTTAAGTTAATAACACAAGTAAGCGATTCATTACTATAAGTAACAGTGATTTAACAAAAACAGTAGTTGTGAATTACGACATGTTTCGTCTGAAGCAACATGTCCATTAAGTAGGGTTATATTTCTGGGTATTTTTGGGTAATAAATGTAGTAGTAGAAAAGAAAGTGTTATATAACACACGCTACAGAAGATTTTTATAGCCTCGCATTTATTATTTTCCTCGATGCTATGCATCTCGGGAAATAAACAGCTTAGCTATAAAAAATCTCTTCTCTGCCTTGTGATACAATATACTATTTTGTTGTTGATTAGAAACACTCGTCGAAATAAAAAAAACAGCAAGATGTATCTAACTGAATAAATTTGTCAGTAACACCGTTGACTTAGAAAATTTATTAACAAATGCAATTCGGAACAAGAAATTAAATAAACTGCCCTTGACTAAAAGAGGAGAATAATGTCAAAGACACGCTGAAGAAATTGCATGTTCAGTAGAGCGTTGATTTCGCAATTTTCATGTTAATTTAGATGAACTTATTTGCGATGAAGATTGAAATGATGTTAATTAAAATATGGGCCATTTTATTTCAATTAAGGATAAATTTATAGTCTCGCGGTATTGTATCCCTTGTTGCTGCGTTAATATACATCGTTAATCAATCTTTAAGAATTTAGCCTAATCGGCAAAGGGTGTTCGTGGGGGCGGAACACTCGACTAAATTACCAGATGACCCGACAATTACCACTGATTGTCGATTCAAGACGTTTAATCCACAGAAGTAATTGAAAGACGCTACAATCCTTTGTACCCTTTTTCCAATAGTCGCAATTTTTACTTTCATTTAATTAAACAGGAGATACGAACGGCTTGTTTCGCACCAAAATAATCAAGACAAATCATTTGACTCGATTTTTGTAATTTAATCCGTATCGAATTCCTCAATAACGCTGTGTAAAAAAGACGCGAAAAAGCTTTCTGATACTTTTAAATGCCGAAAATGATTTCCTCGTAATAAAATGCTTCATATAATCGGCGCTGCCTCGAAATTGTTCTTTTTTCTCAAACATAGCGCTGAAAGCTTCATTTAGCTAAAGGAATGATTAAAGGATGCCATCCTCTGACCTGCTTAATTAATTAAAGGCAGCAAAGTTGCGACCTTACTTTTACTATAATTTTTATTTTCTTCTCACACAAGCAAATAAATACGCGATTTTAAGAAAATTACTCTTTTATGACCGGGTTCTCTTTAGTGCTTTCCAGCCGTATAATATATTATCCTATCTATTGCATTTCCGAAATGAGTCTCAGCGTGGATTATGCACTGATTCTAGATCGTTGGTTATCGCTTTGTAATAAATGCGTTGGAAGCTCGTCGCATAAAAACAAAAGGAAAATAAAAAATATATATTCTTGCAAGCACGAAAGCTTTAGCATCACGAATACGGGATATAATTACGTGTTTGTTTACCATGTAGCTGACCACCCCCACTTGATAACAAAAATAAGCTCCAAGCTTCCATTAAACCGGTCATTCCTATTAGTATGTTATTCGTTTATTAGATCAAGTTTAGCTCGCGTGTTGGTCAACGAATCCCAATAACGTTTATTCCACACGAGCGCCACGTTAACACCTCATAAATATGCATCTCCGGCACCAAAATTTCCTCAAATAAATTTTATGGTTAACGTGTGAAAGCTTTTCTTACTTTTCCTCATGTACGTCTGATACATATTAAATTCTCCCTGGTGTCTTATTATAATACAAGAGGAACTTTAATTACAACAGTGTTTTTCAAAAGCTCTGTCTTTCTTCAAATAAAACACTCAACAGTTATTTGGTGCTGCGATAACGTCGTCTCGTCGCGTTAACTTTAGGCAAGTGGCGTAAATTGACAATGACTTGTCAACGGTCTGGCAAAATGAGTTGTACATATAGAAAGAGAGAGACAACTCTATTATTTACGCTCAAGTTTCAGATAGCATTCGTAAATCTATTGAAAATTTGCAAAGTGGGGCTTGTTAGCATTTAATTAAATAAGTACATTTGGAAATATAATTTGTTCTTCCATGGTAAAGTGAAATATAAATTACAGTAATTACACACTAGCTTTAGAAATTTTGCTACTACAGAAAACCTTTTTTGTTGTTAAAGGGAACAATTGCATAATTTCAATTTTGTATTTTTATTAGTACAAAACAAACTATTATAATAAACGTATATTAAGTGAATAAAAAAAATGATTAAAATAGTTTTGTGAATAGATCTTGTTAAATATTAAAAAATGGCTAAAATATTTTGTGTTTAAATAATGATTATCTAAACACAAAACAATATATTATGTTTTAAGAGCCTTAAGGTTGATTTACAGACAACGAATTGGAATTTAAATCAAAGTAAAATTTTGTTTCAATGTTTTATAAACCACGTAGGGATCTTTATCAAGTATCAAATATTTTTTTAGAAATGAATAAAGACAAATATAACATTTATAAAACTAATTTTTTAATTCAGCTTATTAAAAAAATACAAAACTTTTGATGGAATTAATACTTTTTTAGTTTGATGATAAAGAGTATATGAATAATCATATTAGTCATATTACGTATATGACATATTATTATAATAATTACATTACCCATAAACTTTTTTAAAAACAAAAATTAGTAACATTTATTATATCAAAAGATTTCTTTTTTCAAATAATCAGTAATCATTAACTGACAACAGCATTATCTATTGTTAAAACCGGTGCCAGCACATCAACGAATTATCGACAACTGATAACCAATCTACATTAAATTCAAAGAATAATAGAATGAAACTAAAATATAAATTATAAATAACAGAACCGCAACACCTCAACTCTCTTACATGATTTCTGAGCTTGTAACTGCAAATTACGAAAAATATATCTATCTAAAATAATTGAATAAAATTATTTAAAAAATTAATTAGAGTTATTAGCATGTGCTAGACAACTGAAAGAGAACATATTCTGCCAAATAATTTTAATAAGTATGTCAACAAATTGTTACAATTTTAAAAACAAATATTTCTGCGTGTGTATTAGAATAATTGAATTGAATTATTTTGCTTAAACAAACTTCTATATGGGCAGATAATTTATTTTTAATAATGCTAGACTGAACATGTATTACCTTCGTTATTTGTGTTAAAATGTGCGATTTAAAACGTCAAAAACTAAAGCAATTTTGATCGATAAAATGTATGCAAATGTCAGTAATTGGACTGAAATATCAGCTAATGGCTGCGCTTAATTTTTTTTATGTATCATTTGAAACAAATCTCAGACCTCCATTTGAGTAAATATATATACAGGGTGTTCGGTCCAAGTCGCCCCGGCTGATAACACCTAAACTTACTTCTTTTTTTCAAAAAGTAAATATTTAAGTAATAATATTCATTCTTGGCTTTCTTAATAAATGTATTAAATTTTTTTAGCACATCCGGTGTAACCGGAAATGCTACCAAATTTAGTTTTTCAAATGGAACACTTATGTTTTTTTCCCCCAAACAATAATAATTGACATGAAAAATACTGTAAACCACTATTTATTACATTTTGCGTAACACAATGCAATCAAAAAACATCTTAAATCTTAAAATTTTATAAGGAAATGGTCGCGTAGCCTGATTTTTAATTTTAAAGGAAAGGTGTGAATAAAAAAAATGCTTGGATACAGTTTAATTGTTGGTTTGACAAATTTAATTTGTCAATTTATGAGCGCGTTTTCTTATGGAATCTCTTGGATTTTCTTCGACTGATAACAGAACATTCAGATTTCTATTTTCTTGTTCTTCACAAAGAACCACAAGTTTTTTAGTTTTAAAAAGCGAACCTATTCGTCTCAGTTGTTTTTCAATTCGACTAAATTTTCAACGATTTGGGTGAATTTTATTTGAGTATTTTTCTCTATACTATCTTTCAGCTTCCGCTCTATTTTTGTTGCACTTAAAAACACTTCAAGCTAATCTACCAATTCGTCGTAATTAATATCATCCATTATTAAAGATCTCAATAAGATTTATTGACAAATTAGGCTTTGTCAAACTAACAATTAAACGGTATCCAAGCATATTGCTTTTTGCATGAATACCTTGACAAGTAAAATCCGCCTACGTTGCAAAATTTGCAATGAAATTCAAAATTTTAAATTGTTTTCTGAGTGCATTATGTAAAGTAAAATGTAATAAATAGTGGTTTACCGTATCTTTCATGTCAATTATTTTTGTTTCGAGGAAAAAAAACATAGGTGTTCCATTTGAAAAACTAAATTTGGTAGCAATTCCGGCTACACCGGATGTGCCAAAAAATTTTGATGCATTTACCAAAAAAACGAGGAATGAATAGTATTATTTGAAAATTTAGTTTTTGAAAAAAACAATTAAGTTTAGGTGTTATCGGCGGACCGAACACCCTGTATACATATATAATATTTGACATTTGTATTTTCCATTCGTCTCCGTTTATGCAGAGTAAAATCTGAATTTGTGATATTTCACGCTACTGTTGTGCCTCGTTCTCACAATTCAACCAATATCGCCTTTGTTCAGATGCGGTAAACCAATGAAGCATTGTTCTATCTCTAGGTAAAAGTAAAGGAGTGTCAATAATAGAACTCTAAGATAAAATTGTTTTTAGACAACTTTGTGCATAAACATAATTGGTTATAAACTCTTATATTATTGGTTAGTTAGGTAATACTATTATTAATTAACCCAAACAAGAAAACTTTAATGAAAAAATTGCAGATCTTAGATAAAATTGTGTATTAATTAACTGGGCTTCTACAGTTAAATAAAGTTATAGGTTTGTAAACATCACGGAAAAAGCGAATAAGTTAGTATTCAAATGATGATAAACGTCCGATAAGTAAAATCAAAAACGGCCATTTTTCTTCGTGAAAATTGATTATCGCTAAGTTTTACTTATCTAATTGTGTTATCATTAAATTAGCTTTAAAACTACGTCATCAGCTTTATTAAGTCAAATCATAGTTTGTATTTAGCGTTTTTGGAGTGACTCCAGAAAGTATTGATTTTTAATTACGTTTGTTTTCTGAGCGAAATAATAAAATGTTTCGTTTCTAGTGTTGTCAAATGAAGCATTATCACACGAGTATAGACGGACGTTAGTGCTTTAAGCACACACAAAGCTTTTCTCTTTGAACTTAATTACTACAAAGCGGATTGGATCTGCTGAGACGATAAGATTTTAACTGAAACTTTTAAGCCTCTTGCAAATTTAATTCGAAATAAATCGTTAACTCAGAAATTTTGCTTTTTAGTAAAACGAAGTTTGACACTAATGACTAAACTTTAACTTAACAAGGATTTAAAATGCAATTCTCTAACAATCAAAATATAGCATAAATCTAATAAAACACAAGTGAGCAGGACAAATCTGAACCAAACATAAATAAACGGCTATAAAAAGTAACACATAAACAAAATGAACGATGGTGAGTTTCCCAGGAGAGACTAAAAGAAATATCTAAATAGGGAAAATGGGAAACAATCCAAACGATTAAATTTGAATAGCTGTCTCCCATTCAAGCCAAACCGTGTGCTTAAGAAACCGAAAAAAAGGTTTTATCAGAAGAAACAGGTTATAACAAACCAAGAGTAAGTTTATATTAAATCGAAAAAACCTAAAATAATTCTTTACTATGTTTTATTCATTAAAAAATAAATAAATTAATTAAAACTGATTTGAAGTTTTAATCATTCTAATGTCTGTGTGATTTTCCACTTATTTGTTTACACTTTCTCCTCCAGCTTCGTCCTCTCGTGTACATATTACGTGATTTGTATTTTTATTTTTTTATGAGAATCTGCTTGCAGGTGTAACATCCACCAAAACGTTTAAATATAAATCTAGAGCCGGGTACTTGTTCAACGCCGTTTATGTACGGTCAAGGAAGAAGAGAAAAATCGGTATAAACCTTTTAAGACTTGTTAATGAAAACATTCTTTGCGTGTACTCTAATCCGATCTTACCGTCTACAAATTTTATTTCTAAGCATTTTTTATTACTTGTAAAATTATGAAACTTGTATTCGTCAAGAAAAGTTCTAAATGATGGCTATTAAAAGTTGTAAAGTAGGTGAAAGGTCCAGGTTGAAATATTAATTTCGAGTTTCGCCAAGTAATTAATTTATTAATTCTTCATACTCGACGAAGAACTATCTTGGATTAACTCAAATTTTAATTAAAATTCTGAACTGATATGCAAATGCGTAGGAAATGCAATTATTTTCTGAATTAACTTTTTGAGTCAGCAAATGAACGTTTTACATGGAAACTTTTCAATAAAAATTAACACAAGTGAATGAATAAACGCTAACTGACAAAAATGCTGTCATCATTCAAAAGAAATATTAATTAAATCTCAAAAAGTGTTTCTGCAAAAAAAAATATACAATTTAAAAAAGGCGTTTCTGCAAAAAAAATTAACAACAGTTTATAACTATAGTTTACAAAAGTAGTTTACTTTTTTTTAAGTTCATCACTTTTAAAACTTTCAGTAATGAAATTTTTTACTTTGTAATTAATCTTTCTAATAAATGCTTAGTTACGTTTCTGTAACGAGTGAAATATATTTGAAGTATTTAAAAGTTTAAAGTGTTGGCGTTCTCGTAGAAGGTTTAATAGAAAACAAAGTAGTAATTCTTCAAACATTTAATTTGAATTTCCTCGTTGAAAATTATGTTAACATTTTCCAGTAAACGCATTGTTTCGTTTTGGCAAGCGAATGTAGCGGAATAGCAAGTAAGTAAATGAAGTAGAATTAGTCGTGAGGCATTTAGCGAAGTAGTGGAATATTGATAAGGCACGGAAAATAACAGAGGGAAGCACCGAATGGCTATTAATATTCGGAAGAGGCACGAGAAACGGTTAATTCCAGTCAATATTATGAGCTGCGAAACATATTTCCATAGCATCCATTTTATATTAAAATTGTTCGTCGGGAAGTTTTCTACACGGTTTCCAACAAATAAACGCAATTGGTATTTGTAAAAACGCAATAATGAAAGTGGCTGATGTAAATCAAAGCCACAAACAACAAAACTTAAAGAAAAATCTGACTTACAAAGGTTGTATGTTTATGTGTGATTTTCCCCCTCGCATAGTTAGTGAAGTTGTTTCCCTTAAACTGCTCCTGGATAGACAACTTCCTCCACTCTCAACAAGTTTGACTCCAAAAAAACATATAGACATACACCCTTAAAAAGTTTCCCTCTAAGTCACCCGTGTTGTTCAAATAATCCATCTTCAAATATCTAAATTAGAATTAAAATGATTTATACACCCGTAGGTGGCGCGATATATTTTCCTCCATTTTTCCTCGCGATTTATTACATTTCAACAAACAGAAAACAAAACCAACCGCAAAATGCGAGATGCTTTTCAGTAGTCAGCACATTTTTATTACTTCTAGATAACATCAAAACGTCGGAACTTATACACCACATATCTCATAAAACTCTTCATAAAAGTAATAAAATACGAATGTATCTAAACTATACACTTATTCCCAGCTTTCCATCACTCTCTTTTCATATTTTATAACGAAATCATTGCTGCAGAGACATTGCAATAAGTGATTTCCTTCAACCCGTCTCTAATAAAACCTCCACCAAGTAACATTAATAACAGCTAAGCGTTATCCTTATGGGTTTAGAAGATTGTAATTTAGGCTAGAACAAAACAGGGCTGTGATTAATAGCAAATAGCAATCTTAAATTTCTATTCAGTCGAAGATTTGGACAAAATTAAACGTCCCCCAACAAATTATTTATTACCTAAAAGGTTATTAAGGTTATTGTATTATTTACTGAATTGTAAAGCAATTCCAGGTGGAATATCCTAATAAATAAACATTAAATTTAAATATTAAGCATAAGATCTTTGCCTAACTCAGCACTAATTTACTAAGCTTTATTTTTTCACTGCAGTGCCAATGAGTGTCAACACTCAAACCAAGGTAGAACTATTTTGGTACTATAATAATTATTTTAAAACTTGTACTGATAAAATATTTGTGGTTATACCAATATTTGCAACTTTGGGCTCCATTTACAACAAAAAAGTGGAACAAATATATGGCAATCTTCAAACGACTGTTAGTCTACATGAAATTTGCCAAATTCATAAACTAGAAACTTGTACTAAATTAAATTTTAGCAACATCTCATATATCTATAACTTATTGCTATCTTACACTTTTAAATCCCAACACAGAATACATAATGTTTAATAACAAGTAATTGTAAATTATTATAAATAAGAGGAATTTAACATATAAATTTCTTTCAGAAAAATTCTTTAATATTCTAGTATGACTAGTGCTAGTAAACGTGTAAAAAATATAAGGTCGCAACATGTGCACAGGCTCTTTTCTGTCGTTTCAAATTAAGTTTAAGATTTCACATCTTATCTTGTGCCCTAAAAACCTATTTTCGCTTGGATATTACGTAAAAAGTTTCGTGAAGTCTCAACGGGCATGATGTGGAGGAATAAACTGGAGTTTACGCTGGATAGCTTAGGTCAGGGGTCATCACTGTGACACCCCAAAGCCGAACGTGCATTGGGGGATTATTGATAGAGTTTGGTCGGCCCAAATGTTTGTTTTTCCACTTCTACATCTAACAAAATGTCAATCCCCCCCGATCTCCATTTCCGAAATTATCAAAGAAAAGTGCTTCCGTAAAAACGACTGCAGTGGCTGTATCAAACGCAATTTGAGGTGAAAACATCCGAGCGATTTCTGATAAGTGGATACTGGTTTCGAAATGGGTTGATTTGTATTTTCAAAAGCGATGCAGTCATCTCCTATAGCTAGTTTATATAGTTGGAAGGCAATGAAGTGAGATCAAATATGTTCTGACATTCGCAACTGTATTTGGATCCCTTTCACAATGCGGGGACTTTTTCAATATCTCAAGGGTATCAAATATATTATAGATTACAGCAAAAACTCCTCGAGTGATTCCAACATCAAAATGAGATAAAATCGACGGCGGCAGAGTTTCCACTGCGCTCCGGGCTGACGAGAAATAGATATTCTCTTATTCCGGGGTGATTCCGGAGCTACTCCTCTACACTCTAACCTACCAGGATGTGCTTTCCGCACTCACGTCAAGCGCGCCAATATTAAAATTCTCCCAAGACGGCATTACTGCATTTTATGATCCGTAATTTATAACACCCATAACCCGACATATTAGGTGCATACGGAAACATCTTGGAAACACCATCTGTCGTACTGCCGTTACAACTTCAGGCTATTTATAGTGTTTATAGCACAAACTGCAATAAGACCTTATACTCTTGCCTGATTTACAAACAATACCAACTTACTACATAATCTTGTAGTTGTAGAAGCAATACTTGTTATTATTTTATTAGTTTAATTAGTTTAGTAAATCAAGCGAAGCAGTAAAACCGAAATCACTTAACTAATCAAATTAAGGGTGTACACTTAACCTGGCTAATTTATAATTACTCACTAGAATTCAATTAGAAAAAGCGAATTAAAGTAAAGCAAAATCGAGTTTCTTCTAAATCAATTAAATCCCTTCAGGAAAGCCGATCAGCTTACGAGATTACCCTGCACGTGCATGTGCACTATTCAAAATCTCACTCAAAAAATGAATATTCCGCAAGTAAAAGATTTATTCAGAGCAAGTTCAATTTGAACGGCGTACATAAAAATCGGAAGAAAATAAATAACGAGAGTTGAGTGACAGCACCAATCAAAATTTAAATTGAAAATTGTCAACTGAAGCGCTTTTATAAAACGAGACGGAATTGTTGTTTCCGCACATTCTACGTACGATCTGATTTCATGCTGTATGTTGCAACGAAAAACAGATTGCGGATGTAAATGACCGTTCACATTGCCACCATAAACGAATTAAACAGATAAACATAGCGATTCTCGTTTTTACATGTTATACAATCAGTAATGTAACGCAAGCTTAACAAAAGCTGGCATTTTTATTTAAACGGAGATTTGTACCGTTATTTTCATTAAACTAATGAGACAAAGGAAAAACCACTAGCATAAAACAAAAAAAAATTATCAAAAATCTGTCAAACCGTGTCTGTTCAGATCTACTTTCTAATGATATTGAACTATAGGTAAATATTTTGAAAATGAGAGCTAAGTTAAAGTGATATTTTTACTAAACATGTTTTGTTTAACTTTTGAAATAATAAACTTTCTGACTATTTTTTTTAAATCTTGTCCTTCCTCATCTTTATAACAAACACGGTCTGGTAAAATCAGAAAAAAAAACATGACTATAATTGTCTAACATTGTTGGTCATTACAGGTCAAAGTTCAAGACGAAAATATTTCATTTTATACTCGTATCATCCTGTTAAGTGTTCAGAATTCGTAACACATTTGTTAGGTCAGTAAAGTCTCATGTTACGATTTTTTGTTTTTTTTATTAAACGCAAGTTCTATCAGATGGAGATGAGTATCTTCAAAAATAGCTTTTCATACTTCAAACAATTAATAACGGAAATAATTTTCTCCAAAAAATGTAAAAGCGAAAATGTTTTTAATAAATTTCAGTAATTATGTAAATGTTATTACGAGTATCTTTCATTTCTTACGTTTTTATAAAATCACAAAATCCACACAGAATTTTCATTTTAAGAAAAGCGTTCAACTGTGGTTTAATTATGATTTCTATTTCTATCTTAAATGTTATTAATTCCATACAATCAATACTTCCAAATTGAGAACTTTTGCAAAATTACATATTTAGCTTTCCGTAAACTTGTTGCAATATCAAACATAATTAACATGCAGAGGTGTGAAACTGGCAAATCGTACACGCAATGATACCAAAAGCTCTCATTTTATTTTAAAAAATTAAACTTCAAAACAAACTTCTCCTCCCTATTTTAAACATCTAGTTAGCATAACAACACAAAACACTAAAATTAAATGCGTATGCAATAAGATCCAGAACCTTTTCTTTTGTTATATTTTGCATTTAATCTGCAATCATAAGCGAATTATACCTTTTCTTATTGATTGAGACAGAACATTCATAGCTTTAGTAATAAGTGTTAGGACAGTGCGCCATAATCAGCTCAATTCACTAAATTACACAACTAACAATAGTACACGATGGACAAATCTAATTGCACAAATCCTGTTAAACTTGAAATGCGCTTAATTACCACATTAGCAACTAAGCATTAATTTATTAATTCTTTCAACCTACTATAGCGTAGAAGAAATTATATTGTTTGACCTCACCCAACTGACTTAAAGCTTATTTAATGGACAGTAATGTGTAAAGAGCGTGATTTACTTTGGAATTATTCCTTATGAAGTCATTTACCAAATCACTATGTTGTTTTCTCACTAATTGAAATATTTATTAACTCACTTCATATTTCCGCTTAAACGTCTATAAAATTAGCACGGGATAACTAGTCATAAAAAGAGTTTCCAGTCATAAAAAATAATGGAAGATTTGAAGTTTCTTGCTCTATTAGAGAGTTGCTAATACAATATGTTTGTCTGAAAAGACAAAGTTTTAATAAGATGAGATATTTTAAAAGCTTTCAGTTGTTGTATGCAAATTCAACGATAAGTGGTTTATGCACTTTGACATTACCATTTTTCAGCACTTTTAATGAAATGTTTGAGAATACGAATAGCTGTTTACATTAAACAAAGCTATTTTTTTCAAATTCAATGTTTAAAATGTTGCAACGGTTCATGCGCCACTAATGAAATTAGCTTTGCTGCAAAAACTATTATTAAATTCCTTGTTAATTGGATCGCCCCATGGCTGGGGGAATCGAATTTGTCCGTAGGCTGTGGTGATGGGTTATGGCGCCCAGTGTGCCGTTGATTGATAATTGGATTTATTTCCGTTTGGTCGCTTTGGTTTCCCTTACGAACTAGTGTGTTATCCTTGAGAACAATTACCGAAGAGGGAGGATTACGTTTAGCAGCATTCGACCTGCTCTGAATTAAGTGCTGATTCTGCCATACTAACGTCTCCACCCAGGATAACGCCATTCATTGTTATTGCCCCCTGGCTAGAACAACTTTATTCAAAATAAACCGGAAGCACTCCACATTTAATTTTTACGCGTGCCCTTATCGAGTGATCGAAGCACCAATCGCACTTCCGACCCCTCATCATCCAGCAATTAGCATTCAAATCTTCAATTTTGTTTGCGTAGAGCGTCTTCGAGGCTTGAATTATGAATTGGTAATAGAAGTTGAATAAAATCTCACTTTTTGATGAGGAGATGGAGTAGAAACCAAATTAGTTAATTCCCCAAAAAGTACTACATAACTACATTGAAAGAACAAAATTTTAATTAGTGATTTATCTAAAAATTAAAACATGGTTTTGTTGTTTAAAACCAATTTAACTAAAATGGGTGCTGCAAAGCTTGATCATATTAAATATTTAAATAACAAATGCGTTTGAGGAACATATAATTTTGATTTACAAAAACCAAAACTCAATATTAAATCGTAATAAACCAAAGCAATGGAAATGTCACATTTTTAACACAACTATTTTAATCATTTGCATAAAATATTATTTCTTGTAAGATACTCAACAAGAACAAAACTAGATGACTAAATTTGTTATTTCATACATTCTTTCATCAAACGTCAAACATCAAAAGACAAAATTAATGTACCGTGCGATCAAAAAGAAAAAATAAATTAGAGTAGGCGGTGATTAAAGTCCTTCAGATGGCAATCCTGATTTTTGACATCAAATGTCAGCGAAAACTTTGACAAGTTTGCGTTTTATTCCTTTTGAGTGAAATAATGTTCACTTTAGCAGAATTTTTTTATTGTTATACCTACACTTCCAGCTTGTGGGAAAAATTTCCAACCCAGATTCCCAGGCAATGTGTTGCCAACTGTAGAATTTAATCGACGCCTACTCTAATTTATTTTTTATTTGATCGCACGGTATTACAATAGGTGTGATTTAATTATTTATTTTACAATAATAGACTTTTTATTATATTGTTAAAATTGATCTAATTCTAAGAATTTATTCGAGTACGTACATACAATTAGATTGTAATACATAGTTAACGAGCAAGAGCCTGCGGTCGCCAGACCTTCGTCATTTTATAAAAGCTGAAAATTTGTCAGCGCATATTACCAACACAGGTAGAAACGATGGGCAAGTATGAAGTTTGGGTCGTCGTGGCTTTGGGAGATAACAGGTAGCAAAGAAATAAAAAATGTTAACTTAAAATTATCAAATAAAAAAGCATAATTTTTTATATTGTCTTCGGAATAATATTAGAAATGACCTCATACATTGCCAGACACTTAATATAGTGGCAACCCCTTGTCGAACACCCTTAAACTTTAATAAATTGTAACTGTTTGAAAAGCTGAATTTTATACATGTTACTTGAACAAGTATTAAAAGATTTTCTCTCAGTAACCAGACAGTTTCGACAGTTTTACCCCCGGCCAGACAAACATATAGGGTAGCTATAGGCCTCCCATGATGATACTTTGTCAAAACTGAATCATATTTATTTTACTTAAAACTTAGAACTTAGCACTTAGAACTGTCAAAACTGTCTGGCTAATGAGAAAACATCTTCTAATAGTTACCCAAGTAACGTGTATAAAATTCAGCTTTTACACTATAACGTAAGTACAATTACAATTTATTAAAGTTTAAGGGTGTCTGACTAGGGGTTGCCACGATGTTAAGTGTCTGGCAATGGATGAGGTGATTTCTAATATTATTCCGAACAAAGTATAAAAAAATTACGCTTTTTTTATTTGATAAATTTAAGTTGATATTTTTTTACTTCTTTGCTACATGTTATATCTCAAAGCCACGATGACCCAACAAACTTCATACTTGCCCATCGTTCCTACCTGTGTTGAAAGTATGCGCTGACAAATTTTCAGCTTTTACAAAATGACGAAGGTCTGGCGACCGCGGGCTCTTAGACAATTATATTAAAACAACATTGATTAAAACATAAACAAAATTTGCATATTAAAAACTTATTCGATCAGTACTGTCCAGTTTAAATGAATCACAGTTATATTATTACTGTGCGTGTACATGAAACAATATTTGATGACAAATATTTTTACGAGTATATGGTGAGAGGATATACAGAGTGCGCCAGAACTCGCGCCCCAGAGAAAAATGCCATATAAGGTAAGATACCAGGAACATGGAATAAATGTTAAAAAAATTTAATCTATAAAAATTTCTAAATTATGAGGGTCTAAAGTTTGCACTACGACTCTATTTATTTCTGTTGGAAAAATAATTTTTTTGCTATAGGCTATTAAAAGAAGAAACAAGGAAGCTCTGTTCAATGTTATTTGTGGGTTTTATTGGCAAAATTTTTGTCCCTTTACTAAATAATTGTAAAAAACATATACAAGATCATTAGTATCATAAATAGATATAAAAAAATGTCAAATGTCAAAAAATAATTGTCAAAATTTTTTGACGGATAAAATTTTTTAAATATTTTTTTTTATGTTTCTGGTAACTTATCTTACTTGAATTTTTACAAACACGGCAATTAAATATTAATAAAAAAAACAAAATCTAAACAGTTATTTTATGTTCTTTAAATGTTTTACCGAAGTAGCTTCACTTAAATTGATTTTGTTGATATATCGTGCTTATTAAACTACTCCACGAAGCATTTCATATGCGGGATTATTCCTCATTTTCTAATGAATTTTAATACACTGATGCAACTGGAGTACAAATTTATTTTGTATATCCGAGAGATTTAAAGTTAACGCAAGTTTAATAAAACTAAAATTAAAATGTAATTTTCCAAACAATTTTTTTTAGTTTTAACTCTTTTCGTAGAATTTTTGATGTCACAGCAAATTATAGCTTTGATTAATTAAGAATGTTTGACTTTATCTCTATCTTTTTACTCAAATACTTTACTGAAATATATCTATAATAAGAATTTTTCATTAATTATATTTATGTTGTAATAAACAAACAAAATAAGTACATTAATTTAATTTTGTCTGATTAGAAACATATAACAAACGAACTGAGCTGAAAATCAAATGCTTCTTTCCTCAAATCTGTTGCAATATTTCATCAAATAGTAAATGCTTTAACCCATAATGTTATAAAAGGTTTTAGAATTATTAAAGTTTTACATATAAAGCATCCAATTTTGTTAAAAGCAGTAACCTCAACCAATCACTACTCGGGATCAAAATCTGTTATTTTGAAAATATTTTTCTAATAAACTGAATTTATAAATCTACTAATTTCTTTATTTCAACAAACACAAAACTACAAAAATTAAACACTGCGTGACTCAATACTAAAGCTGCCTAAAACTTTGCTTCTCCGTTTTCTTAATTCATATCTTAATTACACTTCCCAAAATAATGAATATTAATGACCTCTTTCCATTTTACTCCTCAAAATCTTTGTGTGAATTCTAAGCCCATATTGTTATTCACTGTGATAGCAACAGTTCCACAACTTTTTATTTTGAAGACTAAATAAAACTAACTAACGCTTGTGTTTAATAACTCATAAGCAACTTTCAGTATAAATATAAAACGGTTTAATATACACTTGGTTCAGCTATACAAGTTCTTTATGCAACTATAACTAACCTGTATTTCAATTAAATGAGCTTTCACAAACATTTCAATGGCTGTTCAATAAAGCGTGAACAAGCCCGGCAAAGCCTCATTCATAGATTAATTTTCAAATGAATACATATGTCGCAAATATTGTCAAAGGTTTTTTGTGGACCCATTTTAATTATTCTTTTCGATTAATTTACACAAATGAAGTGTGTACAGTTGGACTTTTGATCTTTTGATATTGTTTACGTTATTACGTTCACTCGCTTCATTTTTCATTTGCAGATTTAAATATTTTAGGTAATTAAACTTATTTCATTATTATTATGTAATTATTACTAGGTTTATCAAAATTTTCTGGCATCATTTACCACCCTAGCCAAGTTATTATTATCGGTCAAACTCACATGCTTAGTACCTACATATTACATAAACTCAAATTCGCAGTCTCCAAAATTAAGTAACGCTCCAGTTCACAGAATAATGGTCTTCAAATTACATCTTATTTACTCCAGCAGTCACAACGTAACATTATTTCAAGGAAAAGAGGGATTTTATCCACGAAAAACCCATGAATAAACATGTACAGATTTTGTCCGATTATTGATAAAGTAAAATAATTAATGACAATTCAATCCTGTGATAATTATAAATGTCGTCGAAACAGGACGAAGTAAAGCTTCCTTTTTCGATATAATCCAGTTGAATGGAATTACAGCCATTAAGCAGCTCGTTTAATTGAATCTGGATCAGGCGAGTTATAAATGATCCCCATCCCATTTCGGTCATATCATCCTTTCCTTCGTCGCGCCCCTGATAAGATAGACGGTTGCAAATGCAAGCTATCACCAATGATGGTCAGTGGAAAGACAACGCAATGTTGGCCTTAATTAGGGATGTGACCTCGTTTATTACACTGAGAGAAAACGTCTGTCATATTGTAGCAGTACGTGCGTAAGTGTTTAGGTCAAGGAAGAATCCTGCTGATAAACGACGCCCCCAGGAATACGGAAATTAATGAAGTGGGAAAGCATCTCCTTGCACTCGTCTGTTTATTCCGTCCTCAGCTTCGCACAATAATTTATTTAATTCAAACGTATGCGACCCAACAAGCCGATTCATCGATTTCTGGACATCTGTTCCTGTTGTGTTCAACATAAACCTATTACCTTTGGCTTGAGATTAGGTTGAACCCGAAGGTAACCCAGACTAGAAAGAATCAGTGAAAGCGACCGAAAAAAAAAATCACGCATCATAGATGAAAACGTGTCGAAAAAATTCCAGAAATTAAAACACTTGAAAAGTTATCGCTTAACTAATGTTGACAGTCCATTAGCAAAAGCTGTCGTTGGTCAATTATATTTAAAACCAATTATTTTTAATGAACTAATCATTAATTAAATTTGAAATTAAAACATAAACTGGAGGTGCATCCAGTGGTGCTTATTAAAACAATATACGGGCTGCGCCAGAACTCGAGCCCCAGAGAAAAATACCATGTAAAGTACTATGCCAGGAACATGGAAAAAATGTTTAAAATTTTGCACTTTGACTCTATTTATTTCTGTTGAAAAAACAATTTTCCAATTTTTTTTCTACTGGCTATTAGAAGAGAAAACAAGGAAGCTGTATCCTAAATTGTAACTCTGTTTAGTGTTATTTGAGACTTTTATTGGCAAATTTTTTGTACCTTTACTAAATAATTGTAAAAAAAACATATACAAGATCATCAGTATCATTAAATAGACATAAAAAAGTGTCAAATGTCAAAAAATATGTCAAAATTTTTTGACAGATAGAATTAAAAAAAAAAAAATTCTCTGGGGCGAAAGCTCTGGCGCACCCTGTATACGAGAATGATTTTGAGTCTAAAGCTTCATAGGTCGAAGGGCATTCATATATTACATGAGACGTATTGTAAATACAAAAAGAAAATATTAGAAGCTATTTTGTTTTATATATGAAGCAGAGCACCGCTTTTCCAGCCCGGAGCAAACCAGATCCTATCTCTCCTTCACATTTTGTTAACGCGCAAAAAATTACACCTTACTAAATTTACATTAGAATAAATGTTTGTGCAAGATTTATATTTATTATTTAAATAATGCGGATGTAAGCCGCACAAAAACGCTGTTATATCCAAACCACTAACTCAATATTAAAAACTTTATAACTAAAATAATGATTGGTATAGTAAGTTTCAATTATCCTGGCTACGTTATCCATTATGGTTTAAAGTTCCCCGATAAGCCCAGTTTAAAATTAATTATCCCGCGTTATTAAAAAACAAACTCAGTTTCAATAAATCGCATTAGATATCAATTTAATGGTTTTCATTATACGAAATTGTCACACTGTAAATTACTTACAACCTAATATCCATCAACAATAAGCTTCTGTGAGATTAAGCTCTTCACCTCTAGATAACTCAGTGGTCCTCTCTTTGTAGGACATGCTACCCCTTTCATCACTAGATTATAGTGACTATTACTTGAAGTGAAAGCGTACACCCACAACAGAAATTAATGATTCGTTGAAAATTCGCAACCGCCAGAAATTGAAGGTTTATATTATTTGAAAGTGTCACAATGTATTCATAGATTTTGTCTGTTGTATTTCTATATTGCGAGAATGAAAGCACTTTTATCTTTCAAAATATGAAACAAATCCACATTTGTAATATTTTTACAACATATTTTTAACAGAATAATTAGTTCATTCATTGCTAAAATGCTGACAAAGATAAATTATTTTTGAGAAAGCATTTCCTTCATTTTAATGCTTTCAAATATTATCATTGAAAAAAACTAAGTATTACTCATAAGTAGAAAATGATAATCATATACACAAATAAAGGTATTAATTATTACAACGCTAAATATTTATTTGTGGTTTTTACTCGTACTTAAACACCTATTAATTTATTTCCTAAAAATCTTTGGGAGAGGCGCTCAAGCCTGACAAGGTGACAACAGTAGAAAATCAATAATATTGTAAACGCATACATAATAAATATTTTTCCTCTTTGTGCTCGAGTAGGTTCATTATTTGAAATTAAACATTAAAAGGATCTATTACATAATTATAGTAGTAGTAACTACTAATGCCGAGTGGCACTGTAAACAATTCAGAATTTTGTAGTGATGCTCTCCAAATAAATCAACAAGTTGAATATTGAATGATTTGCAATACATTGAAATGAATAAATTTAATGAAAATTATGTTCATTTTATTGAAATTTTTAAAAAAAAATTAATAATTTTCTTTAAAAAAATATTAATAATGAAACAATAAAATCACTTCTTTTTTCATCTTTAATAAAAAATTGTTATTTCTACAATTAAATATTTTGAATTGATGTTTCAATTTAACAGTCTGCTAGTGAGATTTTCTTTAAACTAAATAAAGAAGACTTATTTGTGTAAGATTTTGACAAATTAAGTTTTCAAGGGAAAATAACACAGCACTTATTCAAATGCCAAGAACATCTGTATAATTTTTAACAGTAATAGATGTTGCTATAAAGGACACAAACATCAGAGAAAACGGGACCAACCTCATGGAGTGTGACTAGATTTCGGATGTATAGCGTCACAGAGAATACACTACCTTATTGTGAGGCTTAACTCCTTTACAACACTTGATAGCTTTTGTTGTGTATTACCTGCAACGTCTGCCATCTAATTGCAAAATCATGTTAGCTTAATGCAAGTAAAGGTTTTATTATTACGTTTAAATAGCGGAAGTACCTCCTCTAAAGAAAACTAATTTTGCAAGCATTAACACCAAGCTCTTGTTATTTTCGTATCACTTTAAGTGAATAAAAGTGTCAATAATAATGTAATCAAGCATCATGCTAAATGTAGGCAGTAGGCAGTATTAGCATTTGAAATGCCGCAATAATCTGGACACCTGTATATTACAAGGTTATTAGTGTTGTCTGTAATGTACGAGAATGTCTTTGAAATCCCGGAGTAATCAAGAAAATAACCCAACCACAGAACTACCCGATTAAATAACGTTCTCATTACCTCCAGGATGGCGCGATTTTAAACGAGGATTTATTGAAAAGTAAGGCTTGTTTCCGTGGTAATACTACCAGTAGTACGCGCTTTTAGTGTGTATTAAAGCAGGATATATTTCCCTGTTTTCTTAGTAAATATCGAGTCGTATAAAATTTATGATGCGAGTTTTTTCAGCTCAACTGAAGCATCATTGTAACTTCCTTTCCTTGCCGTAATTTCCTTCAAATTATCTTTATTATTGATGTCATTATCGACAGAAAATATATAGAGTATTTTTCAAACCGGAACGTTTTTCTCCCAAATTCTTTGATCGTTTAGAGACTTTAGACGAACCTTCAAAGATACAGGAAAATGCAGCACAAAATATGGGTATATAGGGAAATTTTGTAGATACAAAACATAAGCGTACATCCGAAAATACATACAGTCATAAATCCTAAGCATTTAGCGACATAATCTTTTCATCCAAAATTCCTACCACGTCAAGTTTTCATGTCGTGGGTGAGTTGTGATGAAGACAAAAATTGAATCGACTATGCAGATCGCGCACTCCCGATCTTGTTAGAAAGGCCACTCTTTTACTTATTATTATAATTAAATTTTTCACTGTAAGTTTACTCCGCCCACACCAAAATAAAAGCAATTTAATCTTGATCCATTTTAATCGAAATATAATAGCACAAGGCGACCCACGCATAATTAACAGCTTTTATGTTTTCTGCAAGTAATCGGTTACCTAATTTATCTAACTATTTTATCAATAATAAAATATAAAAGCATTTGTAAGAATGTGTAAAAAATTCTAGTTTTTTTAATTTTGTTTAAGAAGAGAAGAAATAGAGTGAAAGCAAAATTTTTGTAATACACATATGTATGTTACATACAGTAGTTAACAGTTGCCAAGAGAAACCACAGCATTACTAAATTAACATCCAACGGTTCGATAAATCATAGATGCGCACAAAGTGACCAAAAACAAGCCTCTATCAATGTAGAGACTCCGCTTCGTGACCGGAAAGGGATGCGGTTGAAGTAGAAATTCGGTCTATTCCAGCAGTCTGGTTAACCTCTCCTATACCTGTCCTGTTCCTATATTATACTAAATCCTAACTCTGGCAAATGGCTGGCTACAAGAAATTTTCCGTTTAACTTGTATCAACATCAGTAAAGTCTCTTCCACTCCAGTCACTGTACGAAACACTTAAAGTAAAGATAACTAAACTTCAACGTATGCATGAGCACGCACTGCGAATGTCTGAAGTTCTAATTATAAAAGGATGACTGAAAACACGTAATGATGCAATTTCATTAAAACCTTTGCATTTGTTGTTTACAAAATAATTTTCAGTGGCTAACAAATGATAAATGTCATTATAAGAAGCTTTCAAGTTTGAAATAACTGAAATATAAACTCTCTTTGTTAAATTGACTTTGCAAATAACAAGGAGCGGACTGTTTTTCTTAAAAGATGTCTTCTTATACAAGCTTTTGAGTTTTCAAATTTTTATAACAGGCTGAGTCGATCAACTTTGTGTATTTCATAGAATTAATTAACCACAAAGACCCTTTTCAATCTGTTGTTTTAGAGAAAATAGTATCATCATTATTGTTGATGTAACCACATGACCTAATTATCAGAAAATTTCCCCACGGTAGCGATTACAAAATCCCTATTACACACTCCAAAGTAAAAGTGAAATAAAACGACCCCACATCGGACAATTTCATAATTAAACTGTAGTTATAACTTTTAGCTGAGGTAGTTTTTGTGTTGAGGGTAATGCAACCCAATTACATGTCTGCAAAGAAACTTCATCAGAGTATGAGTTGCTGCACTAATCCAGCCTGGAAAGATAATGCATATCGCAATATCCTGGCAGAACCTGCAGAACGTACATCACAAGATTATGGCCATCCAAATCGGCCTTCATCCTCATGTATTATGAGAAGGACCGTCCAGTTTCACAAACTCTAATTTGGTTGAGCAATTCCAGAGGTAAAATACCCTTCAACCTGCTAGTTATAAAATGAAAGTCTTTTAGTGCTATCACGAAATTTTTATGCGCGTATGTGTAAAATTCTAATCTAGAATAAACAAAGCCTATACGATGCCAGAATGCGGACCAAGAGCAATTAGGGCGCTGGACGCCATAAAGGCGCTGTAAAACCCCAACAGTTACGTTTAACAACAGTGTTAGTCTGATTTGTCGCTCGCTTTCTCTGAAATCACCGGATTTATGGGCCGGACTAGGCTCAGGGTTGACTTGACCGCCTGCTTTACTGTTGAGTCAAACACTAAAAGGATCACTTGAAAAACTATACATATTAATGACTACCGAGCTGTTATCCCTTAAATGAACGCTTCTGGAAAGTAAGGGATGTCTTCGAGACGACTGGACCGTTTTTTTATTATGTTGGCACAAAGGAAATAAATAAAATATAACAGAGCTAAAGGTATACCTTTGGTAGTTGTCAGTTAACAGATATGGGGATTGTTGTATAGCACTTTTGTATAGTTCATTGTGTAGGTGTCCCTGAGAGGCTTTCGTATGGTAATAATGTTTGATCTACTGTCATCGAAATATAGACATCTCAGAAAGAAAATGGAATGCCAATTGATGAATACAAAACCAGCCAAAGGTTGAAAGTGATATTTTATTCCATAATACAATTTTTTAAAGAAATCTCACAAAAATTACTTTCTTGAATAATGAATAACGATTTCAGAAACTTTATCAGTAACTTTGAAAGTTGATGCAACAATATTATTCTGAACAAACAATTAAACACTAAATTTTACAACCAAAATTAAGCAATGTACATAAAACCAAACCAATTTCAAAACAAATATAAACATTTATTTACAGATACAGAGCAAACAAGCACTATAATTCCTCATTTGCAAATTAAAAAGAATAACTAAATATTCAGCAAATATTTTTGTTTGTACTTTTTTACTTGTCGAAAAAGAGAACTGACAAAGTTGTTTTTATAAAAGTTTTCTCATTATGCCAAAAATACTAGTATGGCATTAGGTAAAAAATACCATATTTATTTTAAATAAAAACACATTACTGACAGTAAAACGCTTTTCACATGAATCGTACAATAAGCAAAATGAGATTTTAGCCTGATATGTATTTAATAATTTTGAAATGTATCACACTAAAACATACCCTAAAAAATAAATGTAATGTCAACTTTCCTATTTTTGTTGGAGCAACTGTTATTGCAAATTTTAAGCTAAATTTGATAATTTTATTCAACACCGATGCATAGTTTATGTGCAGATTATTCCATATAACAACCCTTCAATTTTCAGGTATAATTTGCTTTAAACGGTAAAAATACCATCAATTTATATTTGAATTTTGTCATTAGATTTGTGTCCATATAATCCAAGATTCTTGTGCATCCAGAATGGCCGGCTATAGAGGTTAGCCGCTTTTGGAATAAACTTCAATTTGGCACTACTAGCTACACAGCTTTACCAAATCCTACTAATTTCAAAACTTAATTTATAACATGACAGGTGTATTAATTGCACTAAATAATCCAAGAAGCATTTGATATCAGCTTCTAACTTAATTACTTTACTGAATTACGTCGCATTAGTCACTTTCACTTGTAATAGGTAATAGGTAAACAATAAATTTTCGACAGGTACTCTATTAAACCATTAATTTCAAATGTAATGTTTAAATAAAAATATGAAAACACTATGCTGAAGAAATTGTAAACTCTTCATATGGTAGGTAATATATTCCAACTTCTATTAAAACTTTACGACTCCTCTAATTTCCACGAAAGATCTTTATTTATTTTTCCACATGATAAATACGTGCATTTTATAAATATATTAAAACGTCGTAAAATATCACACCAACTAATTTTTACTGTTAAATACGAGTATGTAGGTTAAAGTTTTTATTACTGCAAAATCAATAGTGTTTACACAATGAAAAAAGTGTTTTAATGATATAGCACTGTATAATACATATACATATAATCCTTTTTTCTAAGCAAAAAAATACAAAATTTGTATTTGTGTTTTATTTGAACATTAACCTACTTATACTTGTGTTTGCTGAACTGTAAAAACTTTTGTGCATAAAAATAATTAATGAAAAATAAACAATTATTTTACTAAATAAACCTAGATATTTTATTACTTTTTAGGAAGCTATTGTGTTCATTTTCATCCAATACTCCAATATGTATAGTGTAGTCCGTTTCATCTGGTTTAAAATCTTTCAGAGCAGAAACAAAATCACCTATGCAAAAATTGTTTATTTACTTTGTTATCAATAATAAAGAATATGTATTCCTCACAAAAAATTTTGTACAAAGATAAATGTAAATTGTAAATCAGTTAACAAGATTAAAATATTTAATCTGAACTTTTCAACCTTGAGGAAAACTATAATTTTGCTAGCGTCGTCTCGACGCTGAACAATTTTCTCGTTTTAAAATTTGTCGTATACGAGATTGCAGCGTTTAGATAACATGGAACTCCTTGCGAAAAGATGTAATTAAATCGTAATACAAACATTGCATGTTTGATTCAGAAGTTTAAAAGTAAATTCAATTCAAGCGTTAATTACACACTTGAATTTTTCCTGAACACAATCCGATAATCTGGCATTGAGATTATGGATCGTTTCATTGAAACTGTGAATATATTACTCCGACATTTCACAGAGCTCGTAAAATTGCGTGCGTTCGATACAAAGCGTTTCGAGCTGCAAAAATTCTCTGGATCAAGTTAGCATTTCCACGTAAAGGGTATCAAAATATTCATAGAGAGGTGGTTCTTTTTGTTTTGATCGGGGCTGCGCCAATTAACTCGTTATAAGTAGCTATCTGCAGGGAGATTTGCATAATGGCCGAGGAAATTAGCGCGAAGAGAAGCCTAGGACGGGGGATGGGAGGAACACAATGAACTCCCAGGATATCCGACTGTCGGAAGACGGGAATCGAACACGATCGCGCAGCAACGCCCTTTTGGGCCAATTATACACTGAGGATACGTATATTATCTGGCCGTACCGAACTAGGTGCCAATTCACTCAATAAAGGTTTACTTGAACCGCTTCCAAATCGACCGCTAGTTCAGAAAAGATGGACTGATAAGTGCTGATGACGCTTGATTTCTAATTTCAGACGTTCTCACCTTCTTTCTAATGCGCCTCAACACTCATTAATCTCACGTAAAGGATCGTGACCACAAAGGAAATTGTTTTATTACCAAAAACAGGTCTTCACCACTTCATCGATTTCTTACACCCTATACAACTGCTTCATCATCACATATTTTAAAAACAATGATATTGTTATTTAAAACCAAACAGCAAAAATAAAAACAAAAATTAGTTTAGTATTTGTCCTTCAAGGTTGTTGTTACCAATGTAAAAAATTTTAAATTTAGACGTTAAAATAAAAACATCTGGTATAGATTTAACATCTGGTTTAGATTTAACAATCTTCTACTTTATATTTTATATTAACGTTATTTAAATAACTTTAATTATAATTAACTTCACACAAATTGGTTTCGAATTAAACAAGTTTTTAAAATGCTTTGTGCATACATGACGCTTGAATTCATTTAAAGCATTTATTTAATTTGGCACCAATATTAAATTGTGTGAGCAATTTAAACTAATTTAAACAAATTATTGTCTCACTCAAATACAAATACAAATATTCACTGCCTGCCATTGAAGATTATCAAAATTCATATTTGCATTGTAATTAATAATTTCTTTCATCTTTGGTCTTTTACAAGAATTCAATTATGTCAAAAATAATGGAAGCAATTCCAGATAATCAATAACTGCGGAATTTATAACTCGAAGTTATTATGCAAAATTAAAATATTCAGGTTTCGAGCCAATAAACGGAAATGAAAAATGTTCACAGCATGCAATATGTCAAGTCTTATACATTATTCCAATAATTACTCTTAGAATATCATTCAATATATCACTGCTTATGAAACAGGTGCATCTGCCAAAGGCAGTTTACGTACCATCACAATAAAAGCAATCAAAGATATAAATATGAATTTAATTGTATAAAACAAATCCCTTTAAATTACAAATGTTTCACTTAAATAATAAAAAATTCCCTTAATTTAGCATTCAGAATGTGTGAAATAACTAATCAATCTGTAAATCTGTAAAAGTTTGTTTTCGTTTGGAAGAAGTTCGCCGAGTTGAAGAAAAATATTTATATGGATTAATCATTCTGTGATGGATTTATAATCTGAGCTCTAAAATTCGAAATGAAATTTATAATTTAAATTTCTCGAGTTGAAATTTTCAAAGTGGGTTTGGTAAATATTAAAATTGCAATAAATTGATTTATGAATTCATAAGTTTAATTGAAATAAAGCGTTAGCGCTGTAACATTCTGTAACCGTAGAACAACAAAAAACTTTTCCCTAGAAATTTCAATTCAATTTCAGTGTATGTCCCTACAGGGAGCAGCTTTATTCCTATCGATTTCAAATTCGCAACTCACTGTGGTTTCAGCTTATCTCCTGAAAACATTAAAAATTAATTCCGTACTTTTTTCATGCAATTTCTAACAAATAAAAAAATCAATATCTACTTTCAAAAGATGAATTTTAATCAATGAAGGAACTAATTACAAACAAAACTTGATGATTAATTAAGACGTGGGCACTAAAGCAGAAAAGATTGATGACGTATTTTATTTATTACTTCAGTATCCACGATCTTGTGACAAATGTAGTCTGGCCCAAAAACATTCATGTAAAGATAATACAAAACTTTTTGCAATGCCAAGTAGACACACTTGTTATTACAAAAATTATCACTCAATTTCCATTTAACAAAGTAGGAAAAGTTACAAAGTTAGAAAGAAATTTAAAATTAAATAAATCAAAAAATAAAATGCGGTGTTGCGTAAACTCGGATTGTAAAGTTCTTTACTATTTTTCGTTGGACACTTATAATGCAAAATTTTTGTGCTTTTAGCCTTTCAAAACCTAAAATTGATGGCTGAATTGCTAAAATGCTTTACAAATTCAACTTCTCATCCATCATTTCCAAAAAAAAGCTGTGAATCTTTTACTACGTTCATATAAAAAATTATGAATTCTACTTGTATTACCCATATCATCGTTACATAAATTTTGAACCTGGTAAAACAAATCTTTGAGCAAATCTTTGAGCGGCAGAAGTCATGATGATCTTTTTTTAGAACAAATAGCAAATTTCATTAATTTGATGGAAATTTTGCTTTAAATTCGTAATTTACTCAAAAACATTTGTCTATTTCTAGATCTGTAATGAAGCACTAATACAGCTATATTATTGCTTTTTATTATTTCATAGTAAGCATCAATGCGGATTTGCATTAATATTCAGCTTTAGCTATTATACATAAAAGCTAAAATTGCATCACATATGCGTCAACTCTAACAATGACTTGCACTTACTTTTCTTTATGAATGTCATAATTTGTCATCAAATAATCCTGCAATGTCATAATCAAAACTTGCAAAAGTTGCTTTTACCTTGATCCTAGAAAGTTAGAACAACTAAATGCGGAATATGTAGCAAAAGAGATCATTTACAAAAAATCCACGTCTCATAAATTATTCCCGTATTCACGCTTTTCGCTTCCAGTTTAGTCGACTGTTCAAGGAACATATTTCCAGCTAAACAATTTACTTCCTAATCAGTCATTTTGTGATATGTCGCATACCACCCGCAGGTGAAATATGTCACTCGTTCGTCGGGCATCAGATTGGATAATTTGTTCCCGCTAATTTTGCGACATTCCCTCTATTAGATTATTATCGACGTCGATGAGTCGCACAAAATAAGCTGTTGTGAGCCTATCAAAAAGTAAATCATGTACAGATTGTTTATTTCGCAAAAGTCACTTTTATTGCAGTATATATCATGAATGTTTGATCCTAAGGCAATGAAGAAAGTCACGACCAGCTTACGATTACTGGCCTGGCTATAATCGGATTTATTTCTGATATTAAATTTCATCTATTATGTTGCTTTTATCTGTCGACCAAACTAATATTTTCTTTTTTCCAGTTTTGTGAGACATTAAAATTGAAAAATGTTGCACTCATCTCTGCTTCTCGCTGACTGCATTCGCCTGGAATGGCAGCTTTTTTCGATAAGGTGTTACAGCTGGCCAAAGTAACGTGACCAATCACTGAAGTAGATCTATGTATGTAGTGACACGACATCGCAATGGTATACCTTGTCACGCCATTGTAGACATTACTGTTTAGTTACTGCTACAATTGCCGACATGCTGTTTAAACTTAATACTACAAGAATTATCTTTTTCTGACCATTAAAACATTGTTCAAGTAGGTACATTTTTATCGCATTTGCTGGCAAAAACATGTTTCTGGTCTCACAAAAGTATACGCGAAGTCTTGGTTTATTTTGTCAACAATCATTTTGATTAAATAAATTTAAATAATTGGGTACATTTGCATTACCTGGAAATTTCTACTTCGCGTAATAATAGACAAGTCATTAGACTGTAGCTACCAATCAACGTTAAACTCAACAAACTCCCAAACTAATTGAATCAAATTACTGGCAATAAGATAACGCCAAATATCATGAGTTGGAGAATTTTATCAAGCTACTGATAATCTTAGACTTAACAGGATCGAAACAAAAACGTGAACAATGTTTCATCAAAACTTCAAACTTGATATACTTGTCAACTAGTATAATTAAAATGAAACTAATTACTTAAATAAAATTGTGACTTTTTGCAATCATTGTTTTCTTTGATTGTCAACACAATTCTTATATAATTTTTATATTCTGAAATAAAAAGCAACCGTTGACTTGACAAAGTTAAAATTCAAATAAATTAATTTTCATTCCTCAAAAAAACCTATGACAAAAAATGCAAATTAAATAGACATAAGTTCAATATAAAATTTTAGAAACTTAATTTTTACAATTAGAATTTGATTGTTTATTACCATTAACACACCGCCAATTTAAATCCGAATTTTGTCGTATTTTTTCAAGTCATGGCAACTAATGCACTACTCTATATGTATCCAAAATATAGCAGATTTCAGTTGTTTATGGTATCTAAATATTTTTTTAAGATCTTCTTGGTGAATGAGATATGTGAAAATATTGTTCAATCTAAAATAAACGTATTTTTCTGTTTGTTTAATTAAAAACAAAAAAAAGAATGATTAAAGGGTTGGCTAATACAGATATATATATATATATATATAAATACAGATTCATATCACAATAAAAAAACTACTACCAAACAGATATTTCTAGTTAGAAACAGCATGGGTCGAAGCTCATTATGATTTCACTTCTTTATTGTAAACTAGAAAAGATAGAATGCCAATCTAATTACTATGTCTGTTACAATCAATTTTGTCTAACAATGTATAAACAAATACATCAAATAGATCACTTTAACTTAATTTTCAAGTATAACTAACAACACAACATTGTGTTGCAATTAAATTTGCATAAAACATAAACATTTTAATTAATCTGTAGTTAGAACAACCAAATCGTCAAACTATTAGTTACGAGAATACATATAAGGAGTGTTTTATTTTTTAAGTTTGGCATCAAAGCTATCCATGAATGTTCGAATGTGAACAAACCATCGTACTGAAAGTTATTAATCTGACATTTGAAACCTCGCCGAATGCATTAAAAATTTTGATCCGATCACAACACACTCATATCACCGCCAATTATGGTGCCAAATTTATATAAATAAATAAGCACAATGTATTAATATGAAACTTTAAATTACTACAGAAGAGCACAAAAAGCAATTAAATCTTGTATTTAGCAAAATCAGGCCATTTTATTAATAACTTTGTACGAATAAAAACAAAATGATATCAAAAGCAGAAGCAAAGGTTAAATTTAAAGCGAAATTAAATTAATGCAGATTGTAGGCAGTTTCGGAGTCGTTTAGTCATTAAATAGATTAACCTGAAAACGTCTGTAGGACTCGTCCTAAGCTTATCGAATTATTTTTTATAGCTTCTACCTTTACAATACCTCTCCGCTCTGCCATATAACCAATGAATAATTTATCAAGCAGTCAAAACAAAAATTCACAATATTGATTGCATTTTTAAAGTGCAAACCTAAACTAGTCAAGAAAGAATGTTTCATTAAAAACGAAATAGTGAAGTAACGCAGCAGCAAGCACCATCTGCATATCAGTTCACGCTCTATTGGTTCGAGTACTTTATGCATTATGTATCTGGCACGATTAGCTCCATCTCTTTTGGTGAAAACTGGTTGACGAGATATGAAATACCAGCGGGGAAATACCTGTAATAGTTGAACCATTAATGCCAATTTCGATTGCAATTATCCTCATTATGTTTGCGTTCCGGTATTGAAAAATGGTCGAACAACAGGTTAAAATGTAACAGCAACGAACCATTAGGCGAGCTTCGATTCTTCTATTTGTTTTAGATGCGAACCCGAATAATGGGTATTGATGCATAATGCATAGGATATGATTCAATATTCGCTTCATTATCAAAAATAGCCGACGCCAACAAACCCGGTATTATTTTACAATTTAACAGGAATTGCTCGTTATCATCCTGGAGGTTTTCAAAACCGTTCGCGAGATTTTCGCGCAAACACACCCTGAAATTACACTTTCAGATCAAAATTCTTTATACAGACGCGACAATGCCTCACGTACGGCTTTGTCATCATTTTATATTAAAATCATAATTTTCTTTTATTGTACAGATACTGCAGTAATAAAATAAAATATGCTCGTAATAATTATAACAAACTGGATTTTCATATTGTTGTTTATTAAGTCATTAATTTACATAATCATTCATCACGTGTATGAAATGACATCGGCCATTTATCACCTTTCCACCCTGTTGTTCTAGATGGACACAACTACAGAAACATCATTTACCCAAACATCATGTATACACTTAATAAATAATTACATGTTTGCTTTTTAATTTATTGTACCAAATTATATCCTACTGACAACACAAAATAGTACTGCATCACTTTTATAGAAAATTTATAATTAACAACGTTCAATTTTGTAAAAATACGTGCCTTAACCCGGCGCCTCCACCATTTCTAATTGTTTGCTCATGTCTATCGTCTGTTGCAAGATAGTTGCGATATAACAGACAATAGGTTCCCAGCAAAGCAATTTTTAGCACAGAAACCTCCATAATCATAACGAACTGCTATTTACTGTAAATAGCTTTTAGAAAGTTGGACCCTCGTCAGCTGTTCCTCTTGAGGTGAAAAACCGCAAGTTAGCTTCACAAACCGCCATTCATATTATTGCCCTCGGCTTTAACATAATCAACACTACAAGGCAAACATTTCTGGCACTTGACAACACATTTTGTAAAGCTACATCCTCGCCTACACGGTGAAAGGTCACTGTTAAATTGTCAAATTGTGAGGTGTTAGTAATATAAAATTTAATGAGAGTAAATTTTAAAAGAAAACTCTGAAGCTTCCTCTCTTTAAAAACTAATACAAGTAGAATAATGCAGATCTGACTTAATTGCATTTAAGTAAATAATGACATTCATTATTTTAAAGAAGGAAAAAGAGAATCATAAAACTAATATTATAATTAAATTTCATTGTTACACGGTTTATTCTAATCGTAAAACCTGCAAATAAACTTTTATCGCCAAAGCTATTACTAAAGTAATTTCCATTATTAAAATTTAATCTAACGTTACAAATGTCAGGTAGCATAAATCATTTTGCATTTTCCACCAAATAAAAAAATATTATTTACTTTCTACAACCTAAGAATAAAGCTATAGCAAAATATTCACACAACAATAAACTAAGCACTTAACAAAAGTAATTAAGTTTAGAAAAGAAAAAACCTGAGAGTTACAAGTTACAAGTTACAAGTTTTAGCCATGTCATCAAAAAATAAATTGCATACAATGTAAAAACACATTTAAATTGCAAATTTATGTCAGGAATATTGAACATTGTTAACACAATGTGCAAAATTATCTACAATCACCTAATTATTTAAGCAACGACATTCAGTTTATGTAAAACCTAACATCGATTTAACATAAACAATAATTTAAATAATAATTTTATTATATCAAATTTTTACCAATCCTATATCTACGATTATTCAATAATAGCTAGAATTACATATCATATGAATAAAACATAAAGAATCAAAGACATTTTGCTTAAACTATTTATTTTTTGAAAAACTATTTGATGAATGATGAAGTACTATAAAAAAAAGTTTTATCAAAAATAAAATTAATCGAAATTTTCTTTTGTTTATAAATTCTGCATTTTTTTTTATTTTTTAACACACTAAAATCCTTTTTTAAAAAGCTATAATCTAAATAATCTGAAAATTACAACTATCTACAATCTATTCAATTTTTACCAAAATAAATTTTCATGTAAGTTTTTTTTGAAGAAAAAAATTGTATAACTCAAAAACAAAACAAAATTTCATTTTCAAAACACAATCACATTTTTTATAACACTCTAATTTTTATTAATAATTACTTTCTGAAGGCATATAAAAACACGTTTGATTTCATAGTTTTTATGCAATACTTTTTAACTAACGTTTAATAGAAATTAATGAATATCATGAACAAAATTATACAACAAAATTAATTTTCCCTTTTTTTCAAGAGTCACTAATTAATTGCTTATTCATAAAACAGTGTGAAAATAACTGAGAATACAAGAAAAATGTCCGTGTACAAGACTTTAATAAGCAATTAATTATAACGGCAAATAATCAAAGACAAACTTATATTTTTCACTTGACTTCTTTAGTATTACAAAATCTGTGTACAAGCTTTTACTGAATTGAGCTGATCTGAGTTTAAAAACTTGAAACTAATCTTCAGTTTTGTATTGCCATTGGACATAAACAATTTTTTTATTATTTTGTAATCAATTAATCAATAATTCGATTAATAAATTAGTATAGTTATAAAATCTTATGTTACGATCACTTCAATGTTTATTTCCGATACTATTGTGGTGCTATTATGAAAAATGTACTTAAAGATTCATAACTGGCACGCAACCACTTCCAATAATAATTAATAACAGAGAAAGTACGAGTATCATAAAATTATTTCAAGAACTCTGTTATTAACCTTAATCTATTTATTTAAATATTTGATATACACAACACAATTTAATCCACTTAATAGAAAGATGTTAAAACCACAAAATCTATATTTTATAGTGAGCGCCAAATAATGTTTCAGAATTTTCGTGTAATTTCATGATTATTTTATTTTCAGGCCGCCGCCATGTTGGCCGATTATTGGCGTCTCCTCCTTCTGCTATGGATTCCCCCCATTCTCTTAGCCACTTCAATGGAAATAAGTAAGTACGAAATCAAACATACAAAAACAAACATATTGGAAGGCAATAGAGACTCTGAAGACTTGTTGATAGTAACAAAAATTCTGAAGCATAAGTGAGCAAACACTCTAAAAATATTGACTAGCTGCTGCAAGTCCTTGAGTAAGACAAGAGGATAATTCCAAAGACAAAGCCGAATATTGGGGGAAAGTTTCCTAAATTCCGACACCACACTGTCATAACATGCGTAACACACGTTCAAACTGCTCCAGTCGAGGACAAATTCATGAAGCAGTACACTGTTCAATTCGCTAGAGTGAAACTTGAAACTGTTTTTAATTTAAGTCGTGGCGGTTTAATTAATTTTATTGCGGCAAATAAATAGGACTAAGGGGGCCCAAGTAGCCGGTAATAAGGTAAAGTAATAAGTACAGACAATTTTCCGGAGCTTCGCGCTTTAATATCGCGGCATTTAAGGCTAAATAGTGGCCTCTTTATCTCTAGTATGGCAGTGTGTCAAGCAGGAACTCCCCCAGGTCTCATATACATAAAAATATTCGTATTTATCCAGCACGGCAGCTGCATATCTCCGTTATTAATTCCTACAATAACCATAGACAAATTGCCTTGGACCCAAGCTGCCGTATTTTTATCTAAATGTGCGCCGAAATTTCAGCCATGATCAAGGGAAGTTTAACCTAATAACGCTCCATTATTCATTCCAAGGATCCTTTCTTCCCAAATTCCAAGATCAAGAAGAGATGAATTTTTTCAATTAACTTCCATATAACTGAGCAGCCCAGCGCAATAAAACATAATACGAGTGGCTCGCTTTATAATGTATCTCTCCAACACTTCAAAGACACGAATTCATGTTTAAATGTCTTAAATATTAAGGTCTTGTGTCAACAGGCGTGACCTTGCAAATAATCTAATCGTGCAACACACTTTAAGAGGGAGATGTAACGATGATTTAATGCTTCGAGAGCAAAAATGGCGAAAACGTGATACGTGGAAAAAATAATAAAAAGATTAAGGTCAGCAGGACCTGAAGTTTTTACACAAAGCTCATGCATACACTGTTTGATCAGACAAGAAATAGCAAATATATTTCAGTGAAAGCAGCATGAATGTTTTGACGTCTTTATATAAAATATAAAACGACTACGTGTTTGGGGTGCAGAGAAGTGGACTGCTGGTAGAGGGGCGCACGTAAGAACCCGTTTAATCTTCGTCCGTCTAGCTCAACTAGAGCCGGATGCAATTTAAATTGGGAAAGTTCGAGCTTACATTTTTACTTGAATCTCCGAGATTCGTTAGGCGTCGGTTAAATTCATTTAAATTTTACATCTCGCAGATGATAGTTTAATCTCTACAAAGAAACGTAAAGATTACGGAAATGAATTTGGAACAAGGAGATGACATTTAATGCAAAGAAATTAATGAAGACGCAACGACGATTCATTTTTCACTTTTTTTATACTGTCGAAACGATTTTTACGTCTCTTCGAACGACTCATCGTTATGCATAGCCAAAAAATGCTAATGTTGAGGTTCCTATTAAATTTTCTACAAACAAAGCTTTCACCAATTGGTTATTTGGACAATAATTACAACGAATCAGTTTCGTTACAATATGTTAATAATCTCTGATTTCATTGTTTTGGGAAATTGCAATCGCTATGTGTCCAACCAAATTATTAATTAAAAGACAACAAAACAATGAGTCTAAATAAATATTAACAATTTTGGTATTTATAAACACACCTCCTAAGGGCGAGCAGTATTATAATTATTCTATTTTCATAATATATTCAAATAAGCCAGGAATCTTAAAAGCATAAATTATTAAGTAAGCTTCAATGCTTTTAACATAGCAACAAAAAGTTACATTTCAGTTGCGAGTATGAATATCAAGACCCATTCAACACATTCTCTGCGAGATCTCTCAGCTCCAAGCACAGAAGTTAGGCTACTTCTAAATTGAAAACATTTTATCTATTCTGCTCGATACACCTTCCACTCAGATGAGTGACGATTATTTGAAATTCTGTAGCTTCTCACACTGTCGAAGTTTTTATTTGATTTAATTTTTTAAGGCGCATTCGCTCCAAACACAATTTGGAACTTCTAGTGCTTCGTACAATTTGACTCTATGGAACGAACTTAAAAAAAAGGTTATTTCTTTTTGCACACTGGAAACAAATTATTGATTTTCGCAACAAAATTTGGGATCTAATTAGATAAAGTCGTAAAAACAGTACACTTAAATAAATTGTTTTGCGTGATATGGTAAAGGTGTATTTAGCAAATTCTGACTCCTGGCAATTCTCTCCTGCCGCTTGATTGATTCTAACAATTACTCAACGACCTCAACCATAATTACCAAATGAACGCAACGGTAACACTCTCACGCACGCATTGGAGTATTTTTAAATGTCCACACATCAATTTTATAGAGCATTAAATTTCTCGCGTCGAAATAAATTGGCAAGTATTATTGCAAGCGAATTCAGTATCACTCTCGTCATTTTTATCGAGGATTAAAAGCCAATACTAAAAAATACAAAAATCAACAACGTAATTCGACAGGAAATGTAAAATTTTTAATAGGAAAATTGAGAAAAAAATAGTTAACGTACGTCAATCGATTGAAATGTCTAGTCACGAGAAGATCCCTTTTGAACTAAATTTATTATTAAAACAACAAAACGTAGAAGAAATTGAGAACCGATTTGAAATTAAATACGAGAGCTTTAGTGTCGAAACACTCGAAGAGATTGAAGAACCGGATCCCGAGTGCCTGACTAATGAAAAAACTAACTTGGCATTAACACTAACAAAGTGGCAAATCGAAGAGAATTCCTTCTATTCAAAATATAAGTCGATTTGGGATGAGTATGAGTTGCTCAAGAAGAATTTGGAATGTGTATACCATTACTTTACTTGCATCAAGCTGACGGCAAAAGCCACGAAAGAGATGGCAGATATGATAATAAATTTAAACAGCGAAGAAAACAATGAAGTTTTTCAAGAAATTGAAAATGACCATTTCGAGCATGAGGTCCTGGAGCTGATACACAACAATGAAATTAAAGCAAGTTGGGATGAATTCGAGCGGTGCAAAAAGAACCACGACATAGCCACAAAGAATTTCAAAATATTACTAGAAATCATCGATTTTGGTTGGGAGGACTTGAATAAGTTGAAAAAGCAGTACGACGACGTTTTCTTAAATTATCAACACGCACAATCTGAGGTGGAGCGGGTGTTACCCTCCGTGCTGGAAAAGATGAAAGTGATATTTCACAACTGCTTGCATTTGTTAGGGGGTAACGTAGGGAAATTTATCAAATGTACCAGTAGTTTATGTAGCCTGATCCAAAATCCCACTGATCAATTAGACAATAAAAAAACCACTAACAATTAATTTCAGTTTGTGCGTTATTTCAAACTTCGGTAAAATAAATAAAACTGTCTGAAATATAGCCGATTTTACAGCAATGTTAATATTTAATTTAACTTGAATAATAATTGGCATCAAAGTTGACAGAAAGGAGGCAAGAATATTACCGCACGTAAAGTTTCAAATACGCTATCGACCGTTTCACAACCACTGCTGCAAAACTGAAACATAACGTAGGAAAGTTTACGTTGATCTTGCTGTTTGCACTGTGTGGCATGTTTTGTTGCGGTCGAACAAAACCCGGCAACAGTATTGCATCGTAAACTTTTTAATTAGACTAGCTACCAGTTTTATTAAAAATTCAAAGTAATTAGGTCTATCAATTAAAGTTTTTACCGGGTACGGCGTTAGTTGTAATTTAAGAATTAGTTGTGTGACTAAATTAAATTCATACTTGTTCAAAAGACTAAAAGCACAGCTAAAAGGTTTTTTAATGGGCATAAATGTTTTCATTAAGAATTTAATTTGCTGTTCCAGACCTATGAGTAGCCGCGTTTATCAGCGTGACATGAAAACAAACTAAAAGTTTCCTACTCAATTCCTGTATTGCATTAAAAACACTTACATTTGCCATGTTCACAAACAAACTAGGAAGAAATAACTACACGAAAAATTTAATAAAGGCCTATTTACATAAGCGTATTTAAAGTTCTTATAGGGAACACAGAAACAAACACACTTGACTTAAAGGAACAAAATTTCAAGTTTCTACAAAAAAACTCAAAATATGAATTCTATCATAGATTTCTTATAAATAACAGACCAATTTTTAAAATACGTTTTTGGGTTTTTTTGTACTTTTTTAACACCACATCACATGCCAAATCAATGCTATGTTTTAGTGAGCCAAAAATCAATTCTTTGAATTTTCAATAGACAGAAATCCACTTAGTTATTATTTAAAATAAAAACTACTACATCCGTGGTAACATCGAACTTCAACCCACTTTTATAGAACCACACAAAATATAATTAAAAATATAATTAACTTTTGGGTTAAAATTATCACAGAAAAAATAATGTTTAAGACGTTAAGGCTAATACTTCCTGAATGTGTGTGTGGGTATTTCCCGTCAATCTTTCACATAATGCAACCAATGTCAGATATAAACCTTATCCACATTTCGCAATGATCGATGTTGACGCAAGTCTTTACGGTTAATCATCAGTCACGCTTGTTAAGGCATTTAAAGCATTTTTACAGTAAAGTTGATGCGGATAATCTATCACTTTCCTACAATACAAAACTTACGTCACATCAGAAACCGAGTTTAAAAAACCTTGATGTCGACATAAAAAAGTATTTCCTGGCGGAAAAAAAAAACATTTGCATCTCAAACTGTTATAAAAAGACGTCAAAGTTGAAAAAGCATCAGTGAAATTATTTGCCAGATTGGAGTTCGCAAGAAAGTAAAAATATAGTGGTTTTGCATTCATCGCTTTCTAAGTTATCGGCTTCGTTTTGAAAGTAGTCTTAATAAGACTGTTCGGAGGAAAACCCCATTTTGGTAATAACTTTTCGAACAAATAAGGACTTTTACAGGGTAGAGAATAAGTAAAGACAATACGAACTGGAAGTTTGCATCTCATTTCGTAGGCTAATGTCGCAAAATCCCGCGTAATTCCGGAAGTTCTCTTTGTCTGGATACAATGAAATCGTTTCCATGGAGCACTTTCTTTTTTGCGTTGTACGTATACGAATTTACTGAGTACCTTGTATAATTAGAATGATTCATTCTTACAACAAAACATACTGACTCGCTCCTTTAAATGGCCATTTCTACTTCAGAAACAACTTCAAAAGATTTTTGTTTTTGTAAACAGATGCTTGCCCTACTCATTTAAAACAAATAAATTTTCTTTGACTACGTTTGGGTTATTCTGTATCTTATAAGTTGTCGCCAACGGTATTAAAAAGTTACCGATCTTGCTAAATTTGTTTCTTTACAAAGAATTAATTCCAAGCAAAGTTTTATCTGAAAAACGGATTAAAAAAGCACCCTACAAAAAGAAATAATTCCTTACAGGATGAAATACGTAATCCCTACTTAACAATTGCCGGTGGTTAGAAAGCAGAAAAATAAATACATCAGTCCTAAATCAATAATCCAACATTTATACAAAAGATGAATTGTCGGCAAAAGGAAAACTCGAAAAGTTAAAAGACTTTTAATAAAATGGAACCACACTTGAAAGCTATGATCAAAATAAACGATATAGCCATGGGTCGTTTAAGGAAATTCTTTACATCTGGAATAGAGCCAACGCATGAGCAACAATTTACTATGTACACAAAATTTTTCTCAACATTTTCGCTTTGAAGAGACTTGTCTCGGTTAATAACTCCATCACATTTTTCATCTCAAGTATACGCTGCTTAAACATGACATTTTACTAAGCCACTTGTAATTTTAAAAATTGCAAACTACTTTTACAACATTCTGCACAAAGTTTTTAAAACTATTCAACATCCACGAAACGAACCCATTTTTGTGGCAACTGTTCAAAACATTTTTCCTCCTGTAGTCACATATTGCGAGTGATACAGACAAATGACGGTGACAAGAAAGAGTCCTTGACCTGCGCATGGTAGCACAAAAAAAACATTTATCGTGCGTAAAAAATTACTAAACTACAAACAACTGGTTTTAATTAATTTTTTCCTAAATCAAATAGCAAAGTTTTTAATTGGCTTTACTCGAACGTTCAGTAATCACTACCATTTTCTTTTGTCCACTCTAGAGTCGTTGATTGAACGTCGTCTTTACGCCGTTAAATTTTTCCCCTTGAAATTCACTTTCAAATAAAAGATAAAATATAATTTGAAGAACAAGACTGTTTGTCCAAAATTTGTTCTCCTTTTTAGTAGAATATCATTAAAAATTAGCTGAAAATCTATGTATGTAACCCTATGGGATCTTGAATTGTCAGTAAGAGATTACGCTCAATTAACAAATACATAATAATTCAACACAAGGACTCCCATGTTATCAAACTTTTCTAATTAAACGTTCCATGTTTATAACGTAAACAAAAATTATCATATTTTTATAAATTATTACTTGAATGAATGTGGTTAGTAGTTACGTTATTTTGAATGTTAATAAATTTTGCAGTTTCCAAACAAAACACAATTCAAACGATAACAAAGGTCGTGTTAAAACTAATCACAAACAAGATTAAAAGTTTTTAGGCAAACTGAAACTAGAAACAAATATTGAAATATAAATATAAATAATAAAGTATAAAAGCAATCACACCGTTACACGGACATTCTAAAATTATATTTAGGGTTTGGTTGTCACAGTGTAATACTTTATATTTAAAAGTTTATTGTAGGTATATGTGTAGTTTAAAAAAATGTTGTTAAACAATTTTCCACCAAATACAAAATTAGTTTAATAAATTGAATAAACAAATGATTAATATTTACTATACTAAAAATTTAAATTTGTATAATGTCACTGATAAATAAGCCAACGTTCAAATTGTTTGGATAATAAAACAACTGTACATAGTGCAATTTATACGACAAAAAGTTAAAGAAATTAATCTCGCCCGGCGCATCCACCATAATGGCATAATAATTGGTTATTAATAGTTGTTTTTTTTATTAGTTACAAAGTATTAAAGCAATATTGTACCTACAAAACATTAAGTTTTGTAATGTAATAATAAAATTTTCTCATCAAAAAAACTAAAATCTTCTAATATACAAGTATATTAATTTTTGATTTGGTAATGCGATTATTTAAAAATTTGAATCCGCATTATTTCGATTATATTACACTATTACACATTTATTAAAAATATTCCTGTTTCAAACATGAATATTTTCATCTGTTTCTAATCAAAGCTAAATTAATACTTCAAACAGGCACACATGGACTATTTAGATTAATATTATTGTTCCTAGCGGACTATGCGTACACAAATCGCTTCTATACGGCTTCAATATTGGAAAAATGGGTATTTTTACATAAAAGTTGAAATAGTTTGATGAAATCAATTTTCCTCTTTCGTTGTTCGTTACAACATATTGTCAGCCTTTTAAATTGTTTGTGAATAGCAGCCTTCATTCGATAATGGCATTGTACTAAAACTTTAGTACTCGATACACGTAGATGAGTAGAAGCTGATTGCACGTTCAACTTTCAGAGTTCCGATGGTGGATCATAACTTCGTTAATAGTTGTTTTAAAAGTTACACGCTCTTAACGATGGCTCTATTTTTAAAACGAAACAAACAGGAATTCTTTTATTTGCTTAACATCGATTCTGCATTCGTCAGCAAATAACACCAAATAAAAGTGATTCAATCTTTTTACTAATCAATACAATAGTAATTCAATTTATTATGCCACAGCAGCACATGTTGCAAATAATCAGCAATAACATCAATTTATTGTTACGTTTGTCAGTAGCAATAAATTGATAGTTGTAATTTATTTTCAAAATGTTTATTACCAGAGCTTGAATAGAATTTTTAATTAACTATTTAAATTTTCAAATTATTACAAACAAATGCTTCGCTGTTTGAATCATCCACTTTGTGTAAAACATTCAGTTTGAATAACCTTTCTTTATGTTTATAATTCAGTGAACTATGCAAAATGAAACAATTTTCTGTCGTTATGAAAAGTTTAGAATTACAACTTGGAAAACACGATGATCTAATAAACTGATCCGAAATGTTTTGAATAAGCTAACAGAAATAAACATTTGTTAATAATGTTCAAAGGATGAAAGCAAAACTTTACTCAAGCGACTACCGCAAAAATATGATGCGCAAATGTGTGCAGAAAGTACAAAATATACTTTAGCATTTGCAACGCAAATTCAAATATATAGAGACAGTATCTATTATGTATAAATCTATCTAGGTTAACCATATCTCCTTTAATTAATTTAACAACAAATTCATTTATAGCAATCCGGTTTTGAATGAGTTCAACATTATGCTACAATTTAAAAACAAGTTTATTAAAATTCTGTCTAATAAAAAATTTGCTTCCCTCTCTATAAGCCTTATAAGCTTCTTATATTTGACAACTCTTCTATTATGGTCAGTTGTATGCTGTTGTTGCTACGTTTTATAGAAGTTTTATAGAACTGTAAAAACCTATTCTCTTATTTTTGTTACAAGAGATATTAAAGTTTGTTCAGTCCGCCAGACATGACGTTCTGAGTTTGTTTAATCCTCGCTTCAAGCCTTCTTAAGTTGAGTTTTGTACTTTTAAACCCATTTACGTTATCCGCTCAAACACCTGTCATCTTCAAATGTAAACTTTAAAAATGATAACTAAAAGAGATTTTATGGTATCACATTTCAGTTTATGTGTGAAAAAAATACAAATTAAATAACACCTTTGTTTGAGACAAAGCAAACGATAATTCATCTGCGGGAAAAACCTCGAAATAAAATAAAAATAATTCACGCGTCCTCTTTGCTCGCTGGAACCCATAACGTTAAAATTACTTTTTCATCACTTGGCGCTAATGTCGTCGGTGTTAACTGTCGTCGCGTGTAAACCGACTCTGAATTGGCTACATTTGTTACAGTTTGCTAACTGTAGCAAAAGCGGCAGCTGTAAAAATAAAAATAAATGCTAAACGTGTGTTTTTGTTTAATTCAATGAGTTTTTTTCCAATTTATAACACGCTTTCAAGTGCTTATCACCACCAACCGTACATTTTTAATTACAGGATTGCAAACGTTGCAGGATAGTGTAATATAAAGGGTTGCATTTAATCCTGACAGCTTAAAAAAGGGTTTACGTTAATTAAATTTACGTTCACAATCGATGGATGTTTATTCTTGCGTTCCCTACCCGAGGAAAATTTATTAGAAACACCAAACAGATGCGGTGATTTGTTTTTGAGGGAATTCGTCAATTTTAGATGAAATAAAACTCCTCAATCGCATCTAAAGCATTTAGAGATTATCTTGCCTTTGTTGGCAAACAGTGAGAAGTTCGATATCATCTTACAGCACAATGTGACAAGGAGCCTGAAAGTTATTGATATATATTTGGATGTGCACTTCAACGAGCACATTCGAGAAAAAGTCGTGTTATCTTTATTGGGCTTTTGCTACTGAGTGCGTCCTTGCAAAAGAATAAAAGAATCAAAACAATCTTTTGTAGTCAATCATTTTTCCGCAGAAAAAATCACAAAGTTAAATGAACAAAAACAAAATTAATGTCAGATTGTCTCTTGAAATACGAATCAGTTTTAATTAGAGAAAATGCAACATGCAACCAAGTTTCGGAAATTGCAAAAATGTGATTTTCACAAGCAATTAATTTGAAGCCTGATGGACTCCACATCTCTGCGCCGCCAAAACTTTTCAAGTATTTTAATTAAAAGTATATTTTTATTGTAGGACATTAAATTCACTAATAATGGCACCGTGCTAAAAAATCCAATTACTAAGCTAGCAAATTAGAAGTTTAAATAACGCAAAGAAAATATAGGAAAGAGGTAAAGATCAGTGTAAATAGCTCCAATTAATTAATTTCTAACTGGATGCGTTTATAACGGAGCAAAAACTGACATCATTAGAAATCTGGAAACAACCCTTCATGTTTGCAATAAATCTAAAATAATATGAAACTTCTCATTAAACTATGAACTTAAATAAAAGCGAGAATAAAAGGAAAACGGGAAAGAACTTTAGGAACATAATAGTTTTTTTCTGGTTTTACCTTCCATAATATTTCACGTAAAAATATTAAATTGCTTTAATTCTTTTTTACATAAGTGATAAATTATCAAAAACAATTCACAACAGTATGCAAAGATGTTTCATAACAATAGTTATAGTCTCATAGATACAAAAATAATAACATAAAGCAGTACAAAGTAGGCGCTTACAATAAAAGTTTTCGATTACCTTTTGTACTGATATTTACTCAACATTTAAGCTGGACTATACAGTAAAAAAAATTGCTTCCTAGAAGCATTGTCATAAACATTAAAGTTAACACATGGGACTGCATGTCAACATGAATATAGCTCTCTTCTAGGTTCTGAGGTCATTTACATAAAACCTTTTTCAAGGATAAAAATTACTATTAAAGCAATAATAGAAAAAATAAATTAGTTTTCAATTTAAAATAAATTAAATCCAAATAAGTATGCCACTGGTTGACATATTGATTTTATTCACAGTAATTTCCACAATTTCCTTTAACAAATTGCCTTCTACTACTGCAAGTATTTAAAATTTTTCAATGCACTTTTCCCGTTACAGTACGTACAGTTGCGGAATTAAAATTTCGGGCACTATTGTTATTTTCACTCTAAAACAACCTTTACATTAATAACCTCATTTCTTACTTTTGTCATGTTTATGTCATTTTGACTTAAAGAATAGCGTCACTGACAAAAAAGTTTAATTGTCAAATGTCAGTCATGATGACAGTAAAAGGTAGTTTACAGTAAACTTTTTGAAGTGACAGAAATTTTAATTTTGTAACTGTACGTAAAACTAAAGTGAAAAAATAAAATGATTTGTAAAAAGTGGAAAATTTAGGTTTTTAAAGTTGTATTATTGCAATAGCAAGTTTTAAATTACGAGTAGAAGTTGGTACCAAAAGAAATACTTACAAGAGAGAAAAAAAAATCAAGACAAGATAGCTACTTTTAACTAATGCATTCAAACCGACTTTGGACTTTTTCCCTCAACCAATAGTTCATTAGAAATATTTTTTAAAGAATAATAATAACTATTTTATTAAAATATTTTTATTTTATTTTATTTTATTTAAATATTTTTTAAAGAATAATAACTATTTTATTATAGAATATTACAGAATGTAGAATTTTAATGAATAAAACATTAAGTAGTAATCTTCAATTAATGAATTCCTACTAGCAAAATGTTGCAAAAATAATGTTCTTATCCAAAAAAAAAGCTCAATTAGCATTTATAAAAAGTTTAAAATTTGTATTCCCAGGAACAAAAGTTTATACATACTTTCACAATTAATAAAACTTGCCCCAAAACCGTTGTTTTAACTTTGTTAAGTTCAAGAATGTTCCATACAGGTAAAAAGAAATCCCAATTTAAAAAGAATGCATTTTTCAGTAGAAAATAAACATTGCAGTTGTCACAGTGTTTACACAAGTGAATACACAAAAGCAGAAGTCTACCGTCTGTCTTTTTTCTGTCTTTGTTAAGATCGACAAACCTCTTATCGATTGCAAAGTTTAGTCTCTTTGGTGCCATAGTGCTTACCCTTTGGCTAAATATTCTGTTCATTATGAAAATTTCCATACCTATAATGTAAAAAGTTTACTAATGGACCCCTACTTTCTCCCTCAACAAACATATTTATATAGGCCGAAATGTATTTTTAAGTTGTCTCAAGTTTCTTTTATAGGGCCTCTAAGTCAAATCCGGCATCGAGCTTCCGACTTTTATGATCGTTTAAGGGACAATAAAAAACTTATTGTTGCAGAACGAAGAGACCTGCAGAAATACTCGGACTGGCGCCAGCTGTGGTACCCCAATTTTGAAGACTTCAGCAGGGCAGAGGCGATGGCGGGGGCTGAAAACAACACCATTACCAACGTAACGGTACAACTGGGAGCCACGGCGTATCTCCATTGCCATGTGAGAAGTACAGGAGATAGGACACTCGCTGGAGCCGAGGTAATAACACTTAAAACGTAACTATATGATACATAACTACTCTCGCAGCAAATGGAACTCGATTAAAACCGCACTAAATTAAGACTTGCGATATAATTGAAAGAGCCGAAAGGCCGCAAAAAAAGCACAATGACAGCGCACCACCACTTTCAAACCTCAAAATCAAATTTATGGATTCGATACCACCGCTAACTCACACTTGTGTTTACCACTCTAGAGACCAATTTCCAATAAGTGGATTTGCTGCTCCAATATAAACAATTTGTCTAAATGCTAGCGAAGGGAGTAATCCTTTCCTAAAGAAATGTGGTAATGGTGATTCCACTTGTTTACCTTCTTCAACAAACCGAAATTAATCCCACATAAAATATTGAATTTTTGCTTTTGCTCTGCTAAATCTAGTCAAATTTAGGGCAATTCGTTTAATGGTAAGCCTGTTTCAGTAGAATTGCATACAAATTTAAAGTTTGAACGATGCAAAATAAATATATATAAACCTTAAAATCCTAAATCATATAAAAAACTACAGTCATCTATAAATTGCATTGACATTAGCCATAAAACAAACGGACAATTAACTAATTTAGAAAATATTTAACATTAGTTATTAGTATCGAAGAAAAACTCTCAGTTTTTTATCTCTTAACAATTAGTTAACAAGATTTTTAGGCAATATGAAACACCAATATTTCTAGTTCTTTAAAATCAAAAGTTGTATAAATATAAAAAAAAACACCTGAGTCACTGGCAAATTATATTTTAAAAAATGTTGCATTTCTCACTTTATAAACTGCCAGATGATCTACAAAACTACGTTGAGTTAAAAAAAAACAAATTTGTAAATACCAAATAAACAAAACACAAGAGTCTCTTTATAAACTTCGAGATGAATTCCACTAAATCGTTTTTTGAGAGAATAAATTTCTGCAAATATCGGACATTGCACCAAAATTCATGATGCCATTTGCATCATGAACATGAATAGGTACTCGCAGTAAATTTATTTAAAATTTAAATACCGAAATGAATTCAAAGTGGATTCCAGACGGTAATTAAAATTGGTTCTGCAAGTATGTAAATATAGAGCAACCAATACTTGATGAAATTAAGTACGAATAAATAAAAATCAGATTTTAAAAAATCTGAAGTTGTCATTTCTTCAATTATTGGTTGAAAAGAAATACAGCTATCTGTTAAATTTTGTCTTTATTTTCCCATAATATTATTTGAATGACTAGACTTAAGAATTGTCGCTGTGCTTGAGATTTCAAAAAAGCTCTCAAAAAAGAGTTAAAACATCTTCTCCGGTATTAAGCCTTCTTATTAGCCTCAAGCTAATAGATTTGTTATTGTTATACCCATTTACTGGCTCATATTTTTCATTAGAACCTTATAAATTTTATTTTAAATTAATAAAGAGGGTTATAAAATCTCAAGTAAAATTACGGGATACTAAAAGAGGTGCTCGTAAAGCAATGTTTTGTTACAAATTTTATACCAAGCATAAACTCGAAACTATTACACAAGAAATTAATGTTGCCATCAAAATAAAGAGGCTCTGGCTTCGATATATTAATTAATTTGACTGTGATGTAACGGGATTTACGATCAAAAACAAAGAAAAGATTAACCATCAGAAAATCTATTTCCGAAAGGACATTTATTATGTAACAAATTCCTCGCTCGGATTATTGCGAAAGAAATTGAATCCTCATAAAAAATAGTCTCAATATTCACGACGTAACACGCTATCATTTTCGCTTTATTAAAAAAATGCCAGCTAATATGAACATTTTTTTTCAGCAAGTGTCGTGGGTCAGGAGGAGAGATTGGCACATCCTTTCTTCAGGACTGTTTACCTACACAAACGACGAGAGATTTCAAATTCTGCACGCGGAAGGTTCAGACGATTGGACTCTTCAAATTAAGTTCGTCCAGAAGAGGGATAATGGAACATACGAATGCCAAGTAAGTTCATCAAGGATATAATTACGAACTCTGCACTACATTGGCCAGAAACTCCGCAAAAGGAACAGGATCTACAAACAAACTCAAAACTTACTTCGTTCGCCATCATTCTTGCTTCCTCTTATATCCACTTTTGTTGTCGATTTGTGGATTTTATTGCAACTTTACTAGGCACTCAGGGAGTCTCTGAAATGACGTAATTAGTCGAAACAAGAATTACACCGATGAGAAATCTAAATTTTTACTTTGTTACCCTTGACATTGTAGACAAATTGTAATTTATAACGGGATATTGGCGGTCATAATTTTCGGCAATAAAATTGTCACCAATAAAGCGCCGTTATTGAAATGAGATCCAATTTTGGAAAACTCCCCAATGCCGGAAGGCCATTGAAACATGACGATGTAAGGTAGATAATAGAGTATAACTAATGACATGATTGACCAGAATAATGCAAGGGAATGGAAACTTGGCATACATCATGATTATCAATAATTGGCAATTAGAGTTACTTAATCACGTATCTGCGACATAACATCACGAACAAGCCATTAATTGATATCAGGTTATATCACCATCAGAATTCCTGAAGTGCAGATGTTTCAATAATGAAGCAGCGCCTAGGAACGGAATAAATTGGTACACGTCGAAGACTATCGTAACTCAAAAAATGGCAGATGATCTAAATAAAAATCTTTTTTGATCTTGTTGATTACGATAAAGAAATTGAGTAACAGCCAGATTGGTATTTCTATAGCTATTTGTTAAAATTAAAATTAATTAATTAAATTATTAAAATTAGTGTAAAATTTTTTAATCTCAGTTGAATATAAAATGAGTTTCAATAGTCTTCGTTGCATGAAAAAGGAAGAGATAAATTTAAAACAATAGCTCTTAAATATTAAATGAAGGCGATGATGATAATAACATTGGTCATACATAAAACGGTATTCTTCCTTTCAAATTCATTTTCACGTGAAAATTTAATTTATGCCCGAAATAAATTTTGTAAAGCGTAATGTATAGTCGAAGGAATATAAATTTAGGCGCATTAAAAGGAAAATATCGCAATTCTTTTCGCGTCTGTAATTTAAAGCTTTTATTACGTCCTGCATAATTTGAGAAAAAGGGAGGCACAAAATACTTTATTAATGAGCATTTTATCGCTTCTATAACAAGGTGAATGCTTCTGAAACAAATACTTTTATTTTATTAGTTGTTTATTTTCCAAAAAAATTATTATAATATATCAAATAAACTGGCAAAAGCCAACAAAATTTGCTTCTTCGTGTCGTTTGTAAATATTATCTCCCATTATCATCAACCTATGTTTCAAATTTTTTGTTATAACACTTTTTTCCATTTTTGTTATGTCAGATAATATCCACACTAAAATTCACCATACAACAATGCTGTTATCAAAAGTTTGCCCAACTTCAGAAAAAACAAAAACTTCACTATTTCACATTGCCCTATAGACTAGAAAATGTTTCCAATTATTATATCTTTCGATCAAAAATCAATAGCCATAGAATGATTAAATCGAAATGATTAAATCATAAAATTGAACCGGAATAAATTTTTATTTCAATAGTATTAAAACGCCGATTTGTTCGTTAAAGTTTTATCCATTTATCATTTTAACAAAAAGTCACAATTTTCACTCGTTTACAACACATTTTTTTATTAAACGTAAAATTAGAATCCAAGGGAGAAAATGATAGAATATTATTTTTGTTAGACTTTTGCTCACATAAACTTATCCAATAAGTAACAAAACAGGTATTTATGCGACCAGTTGAGTAGGTAATGTTAGATGTGAAACATTTAGTTTTCATAAAATGAAATAACTAATTTAAAAAATAATAATTATGTGGCAAAATGAAAAAACTGACATTTTCTAACTAGTTACAAGCATAAATCCACCATAAGAGTGATATCGTTATGTTCAGTTTATGCTTTGCTACCATCACCTCTCCTACACTATACAAGCAGACCTACTGCCTAAATTAAATTTAAAAATTTTCTTAATTTTCGAATTTGTAACTACATCCAATTACAATGCAAGTTCCCCCCCTCATTCATTTTTGCCTGCTTGCACAAGCCCAAACAATTTCGTTAATGAATAACTAATAAATTTTGCTTTACAGTGGTATTCATATTGCTGTGTTTCTAGCAAAATCAAGTGATAGACCGTTATGGATAAATGTAATTACATCAAATTTATATCCACCTCGACCGCGCCGCCGAATCAATTTAATTCTAAACAAGTTGCGTTTGTATCCTGAAAGTCAAAAGTCCGTGAAAACACGTAGTCGATCCAAGTGGCGGTAAGACGTTGTCTTTCCGGTCTCGTCCCTTTTGCACGGGGTTTAGAGACCAATCAGACCCGACTTCGACACGTGAGTTGATTGTTGTCGAGAATTGCATTAAATTCTATTACCGAATACTGGACCTTTACAGCTGAAGGGTTAAACATAGCACAGTGTACTGAGGAAACACAAACGATGTGTAGTGGCATCGCTCGTCTCCAATTAATTCCCACAGAATTATTCATGATATTCATAAATTTCAAGACAACCTGCCAACTGGAAATAATTCACTTGATCATTATTCATTTGTTGTAGTTGCCCTAATTGTGTTTATGGTGCAGTGTGACGCTTTTTCAGGTCTCCACAAACGCAGGATTAATTTCGCATTTCGTCAACTTGCAAATTGTCGTGCCGGAGGCCACAATACAAGGTACAAGATCGGGAGAACATCACGTGGATGTTGGCAGTGTCATAGATTTGGTCTGCGTTATAGAAAAGGTGAGTGGTAACTAAACGATTTTTGAATTAATTATTATTTATGTTATCAGTCTCTAAATAAAAAAACAGAAATATCATCGTGTAAAAGCACGTTTTGCACGTTTTCCATTTAATAAAAAACCCCAAGTTTTTATCTTTATTTGACTGTAATCTGAACTAACAGCGGTCCTTAAATCTTTCATTACACATTTGCTGCGAGAATTTAAGACTGCGAACAATTGCACGTGGTGGTTTCCGGAGAAAAAGTATCTCCAATTACAAGAAAAATTTTTATGTTTTTTATTCTATTCCGTTGTGGTATAATCCCTGTAACGAGGCGAAATTCACATCTAATTTAGATATTCCCGAGAATTTCTCTATAAGATAAAAGGATGGAAATACACAAATAAGTTTGGGTTAGTACATCTATTCGAAGACTGCAAGGTGTGAACGTCGGTGATATTTTAAGCAATTGTAATGTCGATCCTTGTCGTCTCGGCAACGGCTGCACCACTACCTGGTACGTGTCTAGAATCCTTCATGCTGTAGCTGTGAAAACTCACCACTGGTTATATATTGAGAGAAGACTATATAGAAATAGACGTCGCACGTATTCTTAATACGCAATGTCCAGTTTCGTACATAGAAATTGTCAAATTTACTACAGCACATGTTAACTCTTCGATCTTCTAAATTGGATTTAAACTCCGACGTTTCCAAGACACTTACAAAACGTGCAGACGGTACTAGAGGAGGAAAATCAAAGTTTATACCAGCTCTTACTGGTTTATTTATGGCAAAGGAAATGTGAAACCGCAAGTTTAAAACAACCGATTGTTCTCAAAGCTTCTCAAAGCAAATTTAAATAATTACTGAAATGTGGTTATAAAAGATGGTTAACCATCTTTATAACTAAAAAAGGAATAAAACATAAAAAGGCATTCGTATACTCGTAGTCGCAAAAATCCTTCATGCTCAGAAGCATCTTTTCCGGATAGGTATATCGATATTACATATTTAAAGGTATCTACCTACTTAATTTAGTTTTTTCAAATCACACATAAAACTATTCGTTTAATAAAACTAGATAATTAAACACAAAAAATAAACTTACATACCTATAGTGCAAATTAAAATAATATTGATGGAATATCAGATTTCAGTGTCTTTTTTGTTCATTCTCTAGTACAAATTCTGTAACCGTAACTGTGTAGGTATAAACGTACTAAATTTTGTCAAAATAAGTTTAAAAAATATAAAAAATTGATAAAATAAAGCAGACTTTTTCGAATTTATTTCTGTTGGTCTCTAATCTCCAAAAATTCTAACAATAATGAAAAAAGATGAAACGAAAAATCTATAAGTTCCGCATGTTAAAATGTTCTACGATGAGAATTAACTGATGTTTCGATGATTATTTAACCGATTTTCAATTATTTTTTTCTGAGCAAGATTCGGACTCGACATAAGATAATTTTAGGTAATCCAAATCCTATTCTGTTGAGAAAAACAAATTTATTGGTTGCAAAAAAGACTAAGTGAAAAAATTGCTTTTCAAGTAGTTTAATTTTGTAAAAAAATTAGCGGTTTTTTCAAAGTCTTTAAAAGTCTTTGGTGCTCTTTAATCAGTCCATAACCCTCCAAGTTTTTCTTTTTTTTTTGTTTCATAGCTCAATGTTACAACTTAAAAAATTAGTTATTTGTATATGCTCCCGAAAATAGATGTTTTAAAAACTCATTTGAGTCCGTAAAATGAGTCTTTTCCAGACTCAATAAAATAGTACCTACGTAAAATGGTAACTTTAGGTACTCAGTTAATTTGGTTACTATGTTAGCGAAATTTTAGTAATTTATAGATAATAGGTGTGAATTCGTTTTTTGGAAGCTTTAACAAAAAATGTTTTGTAACACGTATGTACCTAAAACGTTTTTGCAGACCCATCTGCTATTCCAGGCTCGGCTACGCCTCGTCCGAAAACCGCAAGAATTCATCCGTAAAAACTGTATTTTAAATACCTGTAACAAAAATAACTAATTACTTTTGTGTCGAAAAATAAATAATAAATTAATAAAAAAATAATTTATGCGCGATGGTAAGTACATAATTAAATTCAGAAATACTATTTTAAATCGAGGTGAGCACATAACAACACTAACTTTAGGAATTAAACACTTGCAGCGTTTATGCTTAAAATAATCTACATTACAGATGCACTTTACGAACAATCCTTTGAATACAAATCAAACTTAGTAACTATGTTATAGATCAGTACTGTAATATATCGTGTATGCGCAATGTTCTAACATGAATGTAATTGATTCCAATAACATTATCCTCGCAAAGAGTCCATTATTTGAATAACTAGTAGTAAATCTACAAATGTTCTTAAAATATTAGTAAAGATTATGGTCCGAGTACTAAGAAACTTTTCCGATTCCGCCCCCATCATTTGTCATTTTGCACTCTGCAAGTAAAAATGCAGATTTTAACCAACTCTGGCCAAGCTACCGTTCAAGATCATCAAACTCCAGTTAAGAAATCCTTGAAAGAACTTCCTCAAAGTAGTTAGTGTGGTGGAACAAGTGTACGCGGCCCCACTTGATTTATTATCTTTCCTTAATTCGGCCACAAATGCCGGATTCTCTGGCTTTTGACCCGCTAACTTAGCACGTTAATGTCCATAGTCGCATGTGAGTCCATTTATAAACATCTGCGCGTCTTAATGACCCCAATAAAAGCAAAACTCTTATCAAAAACAAACGTTCCAGAGCCCTACTCCCCCTCAATACGTCTTCTGGTACCACAATGAACACATGATCAATTACGACACGGCTAGGGGTGGGATATCGGTGGAGACGGTGCCGGGGATCCGCACACAAAGCCGCCTCACCATAAGGGACACAAACGACGCCGATTCAGGAAATTACACTTGCTCGGCTTCAAACACCGAGCCTGCTTCCATCTATGTCTTCGTATCCGAAGGTAGGTGTGCAAATAATGGGGGTGATTTTTCAGGGGGTGGTTTCATGTTACAGGTGACAATGTGGATGCAATTTTAATGAGGAAATCGTGCGCTATGTGCGTCGCCAGCCAACTAGTTCTCCTCCTCGTAGCTTCGGTCGCGGCCGCAATGCGATAGAAGCAGAAAGGATGAAGTTACGGACACTTCGGTGACAAGTGATAGTGCATAAGTGATAAACAGGCGACCACTAAAGACCACGTTTTGAAGATTTTTCTTTAGATTTAATTAATATTAATGATAATTGACGTAAATGTAAAACTGTAAAAAGGTATCAGTATTTGAAAATGTTATAGTAAGAGAGATCGAAACCTTGACTAGTGTCCCATAAATATTCGAACGATTTTGGAATATTTGTGATGTGATTCTATCGTCTACTGGTGACGCAAAATAAATTCATTCAAATATTTTCAATTTAAATTTAGTGTCTATGAAATTTTCATATTCCATAATGTGTACAAACACATGCAATTAATCTCTTGCACTTATTCAATCTGTACATACTCAGTTATTTCGTTGTTAAATATTGTAATATATAAAATTATTTACTGTCGTTGTTACTTGAGCCAAAACCTCCGAATTAACCAAATTCCATTTCTATTAAATATTTTGCAATAGCAAAACTGCCAAATCATTTCGATTTATATGAGCTTGTAACTAGCGCTTCGTCGGTGGTAAAAGTAAGAAATGTATCCAAGCTGCATAAATTTCTCACTTTTACTCGAACTTACTTTCATATCCTTTTGTTTATTTATACTCAACGTTGTAAATATTTATCTCATCATAATTGTAAGATAATATAAAAAAAATATTAGCTCATAGTTCATTTGTTATATTATTTCTTGGATGAATGTCAGACTAATTCCAATTAAAATCAAAACCGTAATTAACCGTTATGTTAAATCCATTACCACCTACATGTTAGAACATTTTTCGCGTTACTCACTTCAGTTTTGTATCGCAATCACCCTGTTACTGTCATGATAATATACAACATGCCATGTAATATTAAGTAAATTTACCACATGTATTCGTTATAGTACGTTATTCTTTTATTTTCTGAACACAAATAAATCAATTGAACACATTATGCGTAAAAATGCGTCATTATTCACATAACCGCAAAAACACAGGAGTACAAAAAAAAACACTTTTAAACGCAAACAATTTATTTCATACAAAAAATACATTATAAATCAACCGGCGGGAACCTCCTGCTGTTGATATGTCAGGGACCAGTAATATCCCCGTTTGCGTGTCAACTCCTCATGAGTCCCCATCTAATAACAATTAGTAACAGTTGACTAAGCAAAGGCACAACTTACCTCAACTATAGCTCCTTTGTTCAAGACAACAATAATGTCAGCGTTTTGAATTGTCGAAAGTCGGTGGGCGATCACCACAACTGTCCTTCCTTTTTTAGCATTTTCCAATGCGTTTTGTACCACTTTTTCTGATTCAGTGTCCAAAGCACTACGTCACAAAATGTATGCCATTAGAGAAATTTTAAAGTTATGAGAAAATACCTTGTAGCTTCATCTAATAGTAATACTGTCGGATTTTTAAGCAAAGCTCTAGCAATAGCAATTCTTTGTTTTTGGCCACCGGATAATGTTACACCTCTTTCACCCACCATAGTATCGTAACCTTGAGGAAAATTAGAAATAAAGTCATGAGCATTTGCTAATTTTGCCGCTTCTTTGACTTCTTCATCTGAAGCACCAGGGCGACCATATCTGATATTTTCAACAATGGAAGTGCCAAATAAAATTGGTTCTTGACTTATTAGCCCCAAAACCCGTTGTCTCAGCCATGATGGATCGAGGGTTTTAATGTCATGGCCGTCTAAAGTGATCGCACCACAATTTACATCGTAAAAACTAAAAATTTTATAGTGAAATAACACACTTTCTATTGTGTAAATTTACCGTTCTATAAGCGCAACGACTGTTGATTTACCGTTGCCTGAAGCACCTACTATGGCCAGAGTTTTACCGGAAGGTATTTTTAAATTAAAATTCTTTAAAACATACTGTAAGAAGAAAAGTTTTCATTAAATCAAAAAAAAAAAGTTATAATAACCTGTTGTTGTCTTGTTGGGTAAGCAAATGTGACGTTATTAAACTCAATGTCTCCCTTCAGATTATTTTCTGAAATAATTTTTCCTCCTCTTAAAGCCATAGTTGGTTGTAAATTCATGTACTACGTATTCAGGAAATTATTATTTAAGCTAAAATAAAATCACTTAAACAAACCTCAAAAATACGGGAACCTGCTGCAACCCCCCTAACCACAGACCCAAAAAGCATAGAAAGTTGCCCCAATGATCTTTGAATAGTTTGAGAAGCCATTAAATACGCCATCAATTCTCCAGGAGACAACTTATCAGTTGAAAGCAAATAGCCTCCCATGTAAAGCGTAATTAAAACCATCCCATTTAAAAATAAATTGGTACCCGCTTGGAACCAGCCGATACCAAAACCCAAATTTTCGTTTAAAATCATAGCTAATACAGCCTCAGCATCAAATAATTCTTTCTCTTGATCTTCCATCCCAAAGGCTCTGACAGTCCTTATGTTACTAACTGCTTCATCCGCAACCGCAGTCGTTTTTTCAATCTGAACTTTTTTTTTTAAACAAGAACAAAAAGTATGTTGTACTCTACCTGAGCTTGCGCCTTCCTGGACGTGCTCCTTAGCAAACCCCCAAATATTGTCCCAACAGCAACCACTGTAGGAACGCAAAGCAAAGTAATAAAAGTCATGTGAGGAGAAATCATAACTAAAGACACTGAACATCCCACAATTTGGGCAATTGCCCTCAAACCGCCTGACACCGTTTGTTTAAAACTACTTTTAAAATCCTGAATATCTGAAGTAAGCCTAAAACATTATTTTCTAAAAAGTTTTCATAATTGCAAGTCACCTTTACACTTAAATACCTGTTAATTACTTCCCCAGTTCTTTGTTGGTCAAAAAATGCAATATCTTGTCGCATTATTGCAGCAAATAAATCTGTTTTCATTTGGAACGAAATTTTTTCACCCAAATTAGATAACATGTAAATATAAAAAAATGTACAAAGTGACTACAATGCAATACAGATATAAAAATTAAACTAAAAAAAATAAAAATACTAACTTGACCAACATACATTGCAATAAGTTTAATAGCAGGCACTTTCATTTCATTTATAAATGATTCACTATTTTTGTTATCTGTATATTGAGCTATTACATTAATGACCCCTCCCATCACTTGTGGTATTTGTATATTTAAGATCGCGACAACCAAAGCTCCCTATAACAAAAATCAACTGACTCAAACCCTATCAAATCTAAAGTAAAACTAACAGCAATTGCCGCAATAAGATACCAGATGTGGGGTTTTAAATAATACCAAAATTTACTCCAATCAAATTTCTGCTGTTTGTCAGAGGATGTTCTGTATGTAGTCATTCTAGTGGTTTTAGCTGTACATAAAACCTTGTTGTTTACTAAGGCAACTTGTAAAATACCTCCAGATGATAGTGCAAGTGCAATCTTTGAACACCTTGAAAAATTGAATTTTGGTTTTTTATCTGATTTTTCAACAAACGCTCTGGAAACCCCTTTAAAAAAAGTCTTACAACTTTCATGATTCCTGTAATAGAAAACACAGTTCTTGCTTAATACACAATTCCTGCAAAAATTAAACTTATATAATTATAACCCCAAAATTCTAATCAATTAACCTTAAACTTGAAGACAGTTTAAAAGAGTTTTGCAATAAATTCCACATCCTGCTATTAGTGTTTCACATCTTATTTATTCAAAAATTGATTTACAATGATGATTCACTCATTACAAAAATATATTTACTGAAAACTCAAAGTAGCTTACTTGTAACTTGAGATTATACCTTAATCTACTCAAGTGATTAAATAAGAACTACAAAACTTGCAAAATACAGAGTGTGACACAAGTGCATCTATTGCAAAAGGTTGACTATCTTTGCTTATTGCAGATTATTGTATTTGCAGTTTATAAATGCAAAATAGTTAATAAAAGAATGAAATATTAAGATTTATAGTATAATTGAACTACTAAACACAAATTTGTTTGAACTACGTACGATACTCTGTTCGAAAAAATGAATATCATAGTCGCGCGGTAAATTCAAATCATAAAAAAGTTAAGTTTTTAAGATAAAAATAACATTAGACTACGTCAAATAAACTTCAATCAAATTTTAATTTACTTGTAAATTAAGATGGGCGATCAAGAACAGGAAGCACCATCAGAAAAAAGCGAGGCTCCAGGTGGTGAAGAAACTGCCAATCCTGAAAATGAACTAACCCCCGAACCAGCTCAAACAACCAAAGAACCAAAACCAGGAGCACCAGCCGAGGAAGCTAAACCTGAAGAAGACAAAGAAGAGGCACGTCCGTCAGAAGCCTCTGCTGTTCCTCCTGAAGAAGGAACCGCAGAAAAACGCCCATCTCAACCAGATACTGATACTAAACCAAAAGAATCTGAAACTGCTGAAACTAAAGAACATGCGGAAGCGGTAGATAAAGTAGCATCAAAGGAAAAAGAACCAAAACCTGAAGAACGTAAATCAACAGCAAGCAAGATCGGAGAAGATGAAGAAGTTAAAGAACAAAAATCGCCATCGCTGGTTGAAAGTATTTTAAATAAATCTGACTTTTTATGATTTCCAGTCTAATTTTTTCCAGAAACTCAATCTGTTCACAGTAGAGCAAGTAAGGTGAGCAAAACAAGTCGGACAAGTCAAGAGTTACATGAAATCAAATCGGAAGAAATTGTAAAAACCAGCGCTTTAGTTTCTTCAGAAAGCTTCGAAAAGTATATACCTAACTAACAATTATGTTTTGTAGTTTTACAACTTTACTTTTTGTAGACGCCGTGGCTTAACAAAAGAAGATGGAAAGGTTTAGGGCTAAAAAAAACCCAAAATATGATTTTAAAACTTGTACACTTTTCAGGAAGGTCGAAAAAGTCGCACAGAACGTCTTAGCAGTCGAGCACAAAAAGTACTTGGAAGCACAATATCAATTCGACGCCTGAGTGTAATTGGAGACTTTTATGACCGCTCTAAGGTAAAAATTAGTTTCAATTACTCATCGACTGCCTAGTACCAGGACTCGCTGGCACCGCTATCGATTATAGATAAAACAGTTTATAGCAGTCCCAAACTTGTCTAACTTAAACTTCGTCAACATCATTACTTAGAATTTACCCCAGTTTATATTTGCATAATAATCTCGTCTAGTTGCCGTTTGGGGATTAGAATATTATTATAGCATGAGTGCCACACCAGTCTTTACCGAGGTAAAGTACGAATTTGACTACTTATACTATTTTACTTCTACTGTTCTAGGGCGCTCGTTATATGAACACTTACAAACTGGAATCGGATAATCCGTTTAAACCAGAAAAAGTTACAAAAATATTAGAAGCAGTGATGACAGAAGCCTTGGAAAATCTAACTTATGACCCAGAGAAATGCCCGAAACAAGCCAAATGGGCTTCGAGTGCAATCAGGGCTAAAGTTAAAGAACTTCAGTTTGAAAGGTTAACCCCATTAAAATTGTTTTTTCTATGATTCGGTTATTTAATTTCAGATATAAGTTAATTTGTTTGGTTACAATCGGAGAAAAAAATTCGCAAGATGTTTTTGTCACTTGCAGATTTCTTTGGGATGTAGATCGAGACAGATATGCAACTTATTCGCTTGAAAATACATTTGTTTTTGGGATAGCACAGTGTTTCGGAGTGTATTATGAATGAAAATTATTTAAATTTCGTTCCGTGAAATCAATAAAATGACAAAATCAATTTTCGTATTTTATTCATTTATTCTAATGCTCTTTTTCCAAACAAAATGCGATGTGAGGAAATGTCAAACCTACATGTCATCACATCCACAAGCTAAATCGTTTTTTTTCTTCTAATTATTGAAAACATAAGAAAATCATGACCGAAAATAATACTAACGAAAATCCTATAGAAGAAACTCAGAAAGAAAAAAAGCACTTTACGATTAAAGAAACCGATGAAGAAATTTTAGAACAAAAGTCTTCTAAGGAAGCAAACATTAAACCTTTCAAAGAAATTACCATCTCGGGTTCTTCTCTCTCCTCAGGTTTACCAACTTTTTCTAAAATCGTAGACGAAATCAATGTCTCAAAAAAGAGTAAATCGCCGCAGCACGAAGCTAGATTTAGAGACGATTCTTTAGAGGTGCCCAAAAAAGAATTAAAGTATGTTGACGACACTGATGAGAAATCAGTCGAAGAAGAACAATCCTTATTGTCTTTTCATGACGAGCAAGAGAAAAAACTGCGTTTTGGGGCGAGAAAAGACTCTCACACGAAGGGCATGCGGTTTGAATACGGCCGATGTCCGAAAACTTGTGAACGCTTTTTGGGAATTGTCGAGTTTTCAAAAATTTTTGTCGACGAAATTATCGAAGATGCTTTACGTTAGAGTTAACCGATTGCTTTACGCTTTTTGTCAATTTCGGTTTTTACAGTTAAGGGGAAAGGATTTAAACAACAGTCCTCTATTAGAATCATTGAAGGTTTTGAATATAATGAAGGTATTGAAGAGTCTTTGTCACTGGCAAGTATCGGGACGTATGTTTGTGTACTTGAATGGCCAACAATTGACGAGTTTACGCAGGAAATTGGTACTGCGAAAATTAGCGAGTATTTGTCCTACTGGAGATTTGAAGAAGATTGGAAGTATTGCATCAATTTTTTAGTGGGTAAAAGCGATTCTGCTTGTGATTTTTACCAATACGAGGTGAAAAATAAAAAAAATCTGCTTTTAAAATAAGTTGTCTATGATTACAGGCAATTTTTAGCATTCCCTGCAAGCAATATCCCATCCCACAAGCAACAGCAAGTGTGTTTTTTGTATTTGAAGTATCCAGGATAAAGCCTAGACATTGTCTCGTCGATGTAAAATCTTACTTTTATTGAAAAACACATTTAAATTTTTTTTAAGGTACACTATTGGTTTGAAGGGCAACGCACTATTCACACACCTGGTAAATTCACATTTCAAGAAGAAAAACTATTTAACATAGTTGATGCTAAAATTAACTTCTACAAAACCTTAAGATTCTGATTGTAACTAAATCTAAATCAATAAAACCATTTGGGACTTCGTTAATTAAAACATGTAGATTTCAATTAAATCTTTAATTTCATAATTTTATATCCGAAATCTAAACATAAACAAGAAATTTTCGCCAAAACAAAAATGATTTTTAACATATATTAAACTCAACATTTATCACAAAATTCTTTTATCGACATTTATGTCACATTACAGTTTTTTCTTGTAACACTCGTCATGCAACAACTGAATTACTATAAAACAAAAAATAAATATTTCAGAAGATTAACAACACCCATTAATCAGTAGTTCACATTGTACAATTATCTTATTTCTAAAATTGTTCAATAAATAATATCAAAAAATATAAATTGTGTTCGATACAATAAATAAATTTATCTACAATTTGTTGATGAATATAAAAACTTTTGGTATATCAAACGCTAAAAACTGAAACTATAATAAATAATATGACCTAATTTTTTTATCTATTAGTCTTTGCTTTGGTTTTCTGTTTCACTTTCGGAATTTTCCGATTCTTCGTTGTACTGGGACGGCATTAAAGCTAAGTATTTACTTTTTCCTAAGTTATCGGCATGTGCACACGCATCCATCACTATCTGATTGAAGGCTTCGGGTTTATCAGCGTAGACGTGATGACCTGCTCCTGTGATAACCTGCAATCGTAAAATAAAATTGTTACACCTACATATTTTTATCAAAAAAACATTTACACATGAAAATTCTACTTACTTGTAATTTGAAATAAGAATCAATTCGTTTGAATTTTATTATTTCGGCAGCTGAATGATCGATCCATGACCTGGATCCGTACAACAACGTTATGGGAATATCTTTTCGCATCTTGTCGATGCGGTTCACCATCGGATTTTTCGCCCACCCAAATCCCGACATCATAGAGTGAAAAGCGCTCTCACCACTAGACAATACAAAAGTCAAAAAAATCATAATTTAAGTTTTTAGGTCCCACCTAGGAGTCTGAGAATTACACTGATAAATATATTGCGGAATAAGTTCCTGTTGTTCAAGAGCAGCAGCGTATTTCTTAGTTATATCAGGTCTCAAAGTATTAATAAACCAAGGTCCTAAAGGTCCCGCGACCCTAATCCCAGCCAATGGATTAAAAGGTTGCAACATGTAGGACAAAGTCCTTATCCATAAAGGTAACTCTTTGAATTCTTGCGGCCTCTCGGGAAAACCCCACGGATCAGCCAAAACCAAATGCTTGACATGGTCTGGATAACTAAGGGCGTAAGAAGCTGCAAGAAATCCACCCATACTATGTCCCAACAACACAAAGTTGTCCAATTTCATTTCCTTCCGCCATTCTTCGATCGATTTTACCATTTGTTGTTCGGCTTCCGTTGCGTCGGTACTGAAGGTGGGCCGCGATGACCGACCGAAACCTGTCCCCGTTAAATAGTCAATATTTCACAATCCTTATATTTATTCTAATACAAGTACCTAATAAATCAAAGGCATATACAGGTCGGTTTGCTGCGAATGCGTCTAAATTTAAACACCACAGTGCTACTCCTGCACCCAAGCCATGAAGGAGGACTAGAGGTGTGTTTGGAGACTCCGTGTTCAATGAAATCGTCCAGATTTTGTCCGCAGGACCCACCACCGGGCCTATGTCTACGTACCATCCTCGGTATGCTGTTTTTACGACTAAAATATAATTGATTCATTATTTATGTTGACAAACTAACAATGAATTTGTGGTCTGTGGCGTCTATGCGTTTTAAAAACTACTGCGTAATTTAATATTTTTTCATTGTTACTTTTACGTTAAAAACAATACCCAGATAAAGTTATTGTCTTGAATGAACATCTAAAATACACAAATTAAAATCGATAAGACACGTTTTATGGTTTGATAAAAAAATAAAACATTCAGTTGGCATAAAAAAGGAATTATCTCTAATTTAAAAATAGTTATTTTTTGTATACGCTCCCGAAAACAGCTGTTTTAGGCACTCTCTTAATGAGTCTTTTCCGGACTCAATAAAATAGTACGTAAATAGCTATTTACGTATCAAGTACGCAAAATAGGGTTTTAGGGGACGAATCGTAATTAATGACGAGGCGACGTAGGAGCCGAGTCTTTACCTAATGAGAGGAGTCACCTAAAACCCTTTGCGTACGTGGTGCATACAAGATTTTTTTGTTAACGCTCACAAAACACGAATTCACACCTCTTACTCATTAAAAAAAATTCGTTACCATAGTAACTAATTTTATTTTTTAGTCCGCAAAAACTGTTTTTGGGGACTGAGTACCTAAAATACCCGTTTTGCGTACTATTTTATTGAGTCCGGAAAAGACTCATTTTAGGGACTCAAATGAGTCCCTAAAGCAGCTGTTTTTGAGAGCGTATACAAAAAATGGTTATTTTAGGTACTCAGTACCCAAAAACAGTTTTTCCCGACTAAAAAATAAATTTGGTTACTATGGTGGCGAAATTTTTTTAACTAATAAGAGGTGTGAATTCGTGTTCTATGAGCTTTCATCCTATGCAGTTAGTGCAAGAACTACAAGATGCTGACTTCCCTCGTAGATTAGATTTTTGTTATTTTGTTTGGGAACAATTTGAAAATAATCCAAACTTTATTAATAACGTTGTGTTTAGTGATGTTTGATTTTATGTTTTGTGAATAGAATTGTGGCTTGTGAGCAGAGTGCGGGTGGCCACATAGAGCATCGGCTTTTGATGTACCTATTCCTTTTCTTTAAAATAAAATTGCGTTTATTCGAAAAATTGCTATTGATTGAAATGTATTGTTAGATGTGCGTGTGACAGTGGCACTTCCGATATTTTTCGAACAGCAAATTTTCAAAATTCTAACATGAATCAAGGAATATTTGCTTTGTGTATTATGGCTTGTCTGCCAAGAGGGGTCAAGTGGGTCATTTAAGCTGAATCACCCTGTATTCGCGCATTCGCTCGTGCCTCAAATAATGCGTCCATAAGCGAAAAATGACTTCTAGCACTTGGTTTGTAAATAACTATTAAAACATTACTACCTATTAACAGTTTAAACAGTCATTATAGAAAAAAGGCGATTTGATGCGAAATTTCAGGGACATGCTGTGTATAACAATATAAACAATTATAAACAGTTCAGCAGTTCATAAATTATAATTATCCTCTGAATTAACATTAAACTTGGGTAAAATTTGAATTACAAATTAATTTTCTTAAGTCGACATACTTAAGTTTTTTAAATTATTTTAGCGGTAAATGCTAACAATCACTGCATTTTCTACCATAAAAAAATTCTCATTAAAATTAATTTTCTTTCACTTTTTATCACTCAATTAGGGTAAAAATCAGGTATTAGCTATTTATGTATCAAGTACGCAATAGGGTTTTAGGGGACGAATCGTAATTAATGACAAGGCGACGTAGGAGCCTAGAACAATTTTTTTTGTTAAAGCTCCAAAACACGAATTCACACCTCTTATTAATAAAAAAAATTTCGCTACCATAGTTAGCAATTTAATTTTTTAGTCCGCAAAAACTGTTTTTGGGGACTGCGTACCTAAAATAACTATTTTGCGTACTATTTTATTGAGTCCGTAAAAGATTCATTTTGGGGACTCAAATGAGTCCGCATAATAACTATTTTTGGTAGTGTACACAAAAAAAAATATTTAATACACCATAGTCTATACGCAAAAACCTCTTATTCTATGGCAAAAACAAACAAAATAGGTACCATAAAAATCGTATGTAACTTACTTTGCAAAATCTTTTTCTCCAGAGTCCTTAACATTCCCTCTGAATACTTATTCCATGTTAACCAATCGGGGCTAAACCAGCTGTGATTAAAGAAAACCATAAATTAATGAGTTTATAAAAATTGATAAATTTCGAAAAAACACAAAAGTTAGGTTATGTTACGTAACTCGGAAGTGCTCACCCGAAGATATAAATAAATGTTTTGTAATAGAAATTGGACAAAGCAGCTAAAATCGCGAAAAGTGTGGGCAATACAAACTTAAAAACGACTTCCTTCATATCAAACGTATAATTTTGAATATGTCACTTTTTCACTTGACATTAATCTGAGTCGCAAAAGTACCGTAAAGTTTATCTGTGCATATGTAAACAAAGAAAAAAAGTTACCTTGAAGTCTGATTTGCCTTTGCTATTTGGGAATCGGCATTTTTCTCAACGAGGGACATAATTACAAATTTTTACAAACAGGGCACGGTCTTAACCTCACTAACACTTAAATTGATATGAACATAAATCTCTTATTGTTTTAGATAAATAACGGCTCGTTCGTTAGTCATACTCGGAATTTGGACCTCACAATTCACATTGTTCATTTGATTAAGAACATTAAAAAACAGAGACGTATTAAGTAAGGCTGAACTTATTTGATGATTTTTCCACCCACTCATAGCATCAGCCAAAGCTGAATATTAAAACGTCATTATTTATAAACATGAACGAGATAAGACACAACCTTGACTTGCATTTTAAAAAATAACAAATTTCCTCGTATTTTGTGAGCAAAACACGTGCTTATCAGTGTACGATTCAAGAACCGATTGTTTAGAGGTGTAGAAAATTAAGTCAAGGTTAATTTGCCCAAATTGGCAAATGTCAACTGAATCTAACACACATTTCTCAGTAAATAAAGTAAAGTTAAACTGAAACCTAGTCAGTGCTAAAGTTGCCAGTAATAAACTTTAAACCTTGACAAATTCGTGGACCCCTACGTAATAAAAAGAGGAAATGCGTGACAACTTAGTTAAAAAAACAGATTGTTTTAAATTTGTGAACGTGTAATACATAGTTGGTTGAATACTGAAGAATGTCATATTTTCATTTTTTATTAACATTTATTAAAATAGAATTATGATTCAACATTAGATAAACTCTGTACCTAACCCAAGCTTCTTTCATGCAGGCAAAAAATGCTATACTTTATTAAACTTTGATCTCCAATTATTGCTTGTGTTTTATTATAACGATAAGCAATGTCAAGGTGCATCAGTTTGCTAAATATTTATCTTTGGGGATCAGATGATTCAAAAAGATAAATTATACTCTTGAAAAATCGACTAATCAGGATTTTTTACAGTTTTTATAAAACTTCGACAAAAATATGAAATGAACAACATTTTATAAACCATCAGTAATAATTTATTGCTCTTGATTCATCAGTTTGTTACATCTATATTAGTATATAATACTGTGAATTTGTGGTTCTTAAATATAGTAGTCTACTCTTTAAAAACTTATACTAAGGCTTTATTCATTAATGATTGAAATACTATGATGTGGCAATCTGTGTTTCTGTTATAATTTCTTCCTCCTCTTGTATATTGTCATTTTCAGGTACTACTAGTGCGTTTGACTTATTAGTCTCGGTAAAGTTGCAAACATCAACTACAATCTCATTAAAACATTCAGGATTGTCTGCATGTACATGATGTCCAGCATCCTTAATAACTTCTAATCTAACATAAGAATTTTGCCTCATCTCTTTTAGTTTTTTTCCTACTGTTTTATCCATCCAAGTGTGGGACCCATTCATTACTGTAATTGGTACTCTACTGTCTAGTTTATGTATCCTATTCAGCATCGGGTTTTTAGCCCATCCAAAACCTTTGATCATCTTATGGAAGGCTGTCTCTCCCCTAAAAATGGCCAACTTACAACTAGTTACATTGCTTTTGGTAAATAATTACGTGGGTTTTTGTGAGTTACACTGATAAATGTAATCAGTTATAATCTCATGGTTTTCTAAACGACCAGCATATTTGTGCGAAATGTCCGACCGCATCTTTTTTACAATCCAAGGACCTATCAAAACCAACAATTATCTCAAGCAAAACTATACTTTCATGTGAATACATACCAAAAGGCCCCGCTGCTCTAAGAGTCGCTAAAGGATTAAAGGCGGTAAATGGGTACAAAACAATTCCTAAAGTTTTCATCCAAAGCGGCGGGTTAAAATCCGATGGTCTCTCAACAAATCCCCACGGATCAGCTAAGATCAAATGTTTCACTTGATTGGGATACGAAATTGTGTAACTGGTAGCTAAATAACCGCCCAGGCTATGCCCTAGTAAAATAAATTGATCTAATTTGACTTCTTTCCGCCATTTTTCAATGGAGTCGATAAATTCTTGTTCAGCTTCTAGGCCGTCGTTGCTGAATTCTGGTCTTGAGGATCGCCCAAAACCTGCACATGTATTATTTATTACCAATATTCAAAAACTTAGGGATGTTTACCCAAAATGTCAATGGCATAAACAGGTCGGTTGGCCGCCAAAGAATCCAAATTCAAACACCAGAACCCAACGCCAGCCCCAAAACCGTGGAGGAGGACCAGAGGAATGTTTTTTGATTCCGTGTTCATGGCAATTGTCCATATTTTTGCTTTAATGTTTGGTTTATGGTCAATTAGAACATGCCAACCTTTATATGCAGTATTCAAAACTAAAAAAGGAATTTCATGACTGGCAAAATTTGAAACTTTTTACCTTCAAAGATTTTCTTTTCGAGGGAGATAAGCTTGCTTTCAGAAAATTTAATCCAGCCACATTTTTCTTGATTTTCGGTGATTGTTGACATTGCACTAGAATTTTGATTTTTGATTTTTCTTGATATAACCTAACTTTTCCTACTGTTACTATTCAAAATGCTTCATTGATCTGAGCTGTTTTTAGATTAAATATAATACAGTGTGATTTGGTTGTTGCAGATAACGACATAATAATAGTGATTCAGCAGAATTTCTCCCATTAAACGCTGAAATCATCCAACCAAACCTTTTATTATTTTTGTCGCTTCAAATTTTAAGGGCAATACAGGCAATATTAAGAAGATTTTTTTTGGCTTAAACTTATTTTAATTGCTACTATGCTAGGCCCACATTTCAACAAACATAACGACCGTACCTATTTCCAAAAACAAAATTCTTATTGTGCATACCTATCCCTATTCAATAAAAAAAAGAATATAATTTATTCAAAGTACTTATTTTTCCACGTTGTTTATTACTTCAAATACCATCCGTTAGAAAAAAATAAGCAATCATTCTCAAAACTATAACCTTTGATGACCTCACGCAGCCGTAGTTGTATAATATATATAGACTGTTCTAAAATGACATGTAGAGGTACACTTTCAAGTTCAATCAAAAAGTTTACTTTAATTTATTATTTTTTTTATTAATTTCTTTTTTTACGTTACTTTTAATGTATACCTACTTCATAAAAGAAATAAATATAGAAATCTTTTATTGTTCAGTGGTGATTCTCACCATGTGTTGTTTGATCGATATTATGTACCTCTACTTATGTATCTACATTTTTAATTAGTTGCACCCGATGTAGTGGGTAAATGCACCAAGATTAACAAATAAAAAATTTGAATACAATTATAGTGAGATAATCTAGATTAAACCTAATGGAAAAACATCTGACTGAAGTGGATTGTTTAGGAACGAGGTATTTTTGCAATTTTTAATAATGAAACTAGACAAGTTTGATAAGAAGAGTATTTATAAACTAAACTATTTTTATGTAAGATTTAATATTATCAATTTATCCAGAATTTAATGTGTTAATTTTTGCCCGGCGCATCCACCATTAATTTAATGTTATTTTCGAATATTATAGCTCAAACGCTGAAGGAGACACGGTTTATTCTTAGTACGACTTAATTCAAAATCTCACAGTTTCTCATTTAGAAAAGTTGCAAAATGAATTTCAAATCAAAAATGAAAATAAAACCTTTACCAAAGAAGAGTTTTTTACGACAATCAATGACATTTTCGACAATTCAAATTACTCCCAAGCCAGTATTGCATTATACGAACAAATAGAAAAAACCGGTGAATCACAAATCAGTTGGAGCAAATTTGTGGAATTTTTCTTAGAAAATTTAATGCCCACAGATCACAAAACAATCAATTTTCAAGTATCAAGTATTATTGCCATTCCTCAAACTAAGGTAAACACAATAATGTTTTTCTTTTTGGTGTAACAGATTTTATTACAGAGAGAAACAATAATTAAAATTGTTCTAATAGAAACTGAAAAATATTTTTGCTACGCTGTAATATCTAAACATGGCAGGATCGGTTTATACGACGGCAATATTAATTTTTTAACAACATACCAGTTAATAATGACTCGAGAAGATATTTACCGGAAAGAGGAAGACCGAAGAAGGAGGAACAGATGGGTTACGGATGCAATTTTTTGCGCAGATGTTTTAATGTTTATTGTGACTAACACGGCAAGAAGTGTGGTAATTTATGAAGCTTCTGGACTTAAACATGTACCGCTATATCTTATTTTGAGTACACCTAACATTGTTCAAGTAAGAATTTTTTTACAGGAATCTGTTTATAATGTAATCGAAACAATTTTAGTGTTTTGCTTACAAAAGTAGCAACTGTGATGAAGATGGCCAAAGTACTCTTTTTATGGGAGATGACAAAGGCATGGTTTTCTCGTTTGCATTTTTGCAGCCCAAGGCGGCACTGTTGAGGAAAAAACACAATGATAAAATTAATTTATTCTACTGGGATGTATGTATCGTACTTTTTTTATAAAAGCAAAAAAGATATATGTATGTAATAAATAATTTTGCAGGAGTTAACAGATGAAAGTGATTACATTATTGTTAAACGTAATGGGCGACCACATCAAGAGAGTGTGAAACGGCTAATGTATTTTGATGATAATGAAACTCTTATTTCTTGCAGCAAAGATTCCGGTGTGTCAATATTGACGCATTATATAGGCAATAAAAATAAACCTTACATTTTTAAGATACCAAAAGTAAGTAAAACCGTTATTTTAGGATGAGTTTTTACATTTATTAAAACACTAGGGATGTAACTGTTTTGCACTAAGCAGGATGCGTAAAATACTGGCGACAGGAAGCGAAAATAGTATACTCAGATTATGGAATCCTATCATTACTTCGAAACCTATAGCAATTTTAAAAGGGCACCAAGCACCGATTGTAGATGTTAAAATATTGGATAAGCAAAATTTACTTATTAGTTGTTCAGCTGATGCAGTAAGTTTCTATATTTTGTAATCACATTTACGACCTATTAGTTTTTTATGTAATTTTAGATGTTTAAATTGTGGGATTTAGAAAAACAAAAGTGTATTCAAAGTTTTTCTATCACTTTCCCATCTTTTAATGTGTTTGGAAAATTAATTGAATGGGGAATTGAATCTATTTATCCTGGTCCCAAGCGCACTTCTTTCAATGAGACTAATATCGAACTTTTTGAAAGATCACCAATATTAATTACTTGTTGTAATCATATCGCTGTTATTAAAATTCTAAATCAAAGCGATGAAATACAGAAAAAAATTGAATCACAAGTGTTGCCCCCACCTCCTCTACAAAACAGTGTTTTAATTCCCAAAATGTGGAGAACGTCTGATAGTGTCGAAATAATAAATAATAAGTACATATTTATTTTCAAAATGGAGTTTTTTTTATTTATATTTTTACAGAGAAGAACCAGTTGAAATTGATAAAAAAATTCTGGAAAAAAAACTAAAAGACTTGGAATTCATACTTAAAAAAGATCTGTTTGCAAACAATGGATCAAGTAAAAGCGATATTAATTTCAAGATTGCTACATTAGAACGAAAAAAACTGCTGGTGATTACCTACTGATTATGAATGTTTGATTTTTTATTTATCTGTGGAAATATTATTTAAGATGCAAGAAAACGTTGCACGTGGTGCTCCGTATTTGGCTCTGGAATTACTCGAAGTAAAGGATATTTACCTAACACCAAATCTGCCCGTACCCGAAAAAAAGAAAACGAAAAATATTGTTGAAAAAATTGAAAAAGTTTTGCAAGACGCAAGTTACAGGGATTTAGTTTTTTCTGAACCGTCTTCTAGTCGGTCGCCACGGTCCTCAAGAAGTAGTGTTATCGAGTTTGAATAGCATATTTCAGCTTACTTCTTGTAAATTTAATTCAATAATAAATAAATACGTATAGCAAACCATATTTTAATCTTGTCGACATTTAACTTGCGCGCCCCTACAATTTCAGGTAGATCAAAATGGCCGAAGTGAAAGTTCCCAGATGATGTTTGTGTTGTTTGGCGCGAAGAATTGGCGGGAAAATACCTTTTCTTTCCTGTTTTCGCGCTCACAGCAAGTGTATTGACATTGAGTGTGTTAATTGATTAAGTTGTAATTAAAAAGTGTAAAGTGCTTTGAATTAAAACAATTTTATCTATAACATACCAAATTTGGAACTTGAATTTGAGGTTATCTTCTTTTCATGCGCAGTTAAAAGTAGTTCTGGCTGACCGACAAAAAATTGTGTACGTATTCGCGCGTAAACGACGAAATATTTTGGATTTTAGCAGTATTTTCTTGTTGAAAATAAATGTGTAAAGTGGGAGAGACAGGAATTAATCGTGATTGTATTGTTTTTTGGTAGTATTCTGTGTGGATTCCCGCCTTTTGTAGGCGTTGTCAAGAGCTTAATGGTGGCTAGTGATCCGAATTTGTTTTCCCTTTAAGAAGCATTTTGTAATTGCTGGGAAATCATGGTGTTATCAAACGAAGCGGAGCTGGAAGAAAAACACTTAGAACTATGCAACAAATTACACCTGAGTCAACAAATCTCCCGAGACGCCTGGGAACGATTTGAAACAATCAACAAGAATTTCACTTTGGAGGTAAGTATTTCAGCCCCCAAATGAATAAAACCATTGTAAACCATCAAATTCTTCAGGGGGAGCCCCTTCATTGGATAGGTTGTGCAATATACGTATCATGTTGGAAATCCATTGCTGCAACAGCTGCACAAAACAGTGTTCACACTAATTGCGTTAATTTGACCAATCTTCTGCGTCACTGCAATTTAAGGTCAGTAAACAGGAACTTTGGTATATTTTTAACACAAGTATTTACAGCATAGCACAGTTCTTTTACAAAATCAAACAATGGTCTGACATGGCCAGCATGCCCGAAGAGTTTAAAAAGCGGATTGAGTATCTGGAAGGGAGCTTTGCTGTTGCTTACAATGTTTTTAAAGAATATCAGCCTCTATTTATGCAAATATTCGTAGCTCCTAGAGCTCAAGAAGCACATGAATTAGAGACAAACAAACACAGAAACCGGAAAAATAAGTAAGGTAGCGATCTGCTAAATCAATCTATTTCTACAAATTTGCTTATTTAAGACCTGTGCCTTCTTCTCCACTGAAAGTATTCGAGTTTTGTTGGACTTTGTTTATTACAATAAAAAGTGAAGATACAAATTATAACAATGATTTAGTCACTTCATGTCATTTGCTTATTGCAATTTGTGATTGGGCCTTCAAAAATGCGCTTCAAGCTAATCGTAAAGATCTTCTGAATCCTGATTTTAAAGGTATTTCGGTATAAATTTTAACATTTAATTTAATTTTAATTTTTAAAGGTCTTCCTGAAGACTTTAACCAACCCAGCTATATACCGCCTTCAGAGGCTCCTTGCGTTGTCAGTATCTTGTGTCCAAGCCCAGACATAATTACTGACTTGAAATACATAAAAGAATATCAGTTTAAGAAATCAATTAAGAACTATTTAGATCAAGGAGTTTTAATTGAGACTGACCAAGGTGATATTCTTGATTCTTCAGTCTTCGACCATAATTACAAGAACATTGGGACAGTTTATGAGAAAAATATCTTGAATAAGAGCGATTTCGATGAGCGAATTTTTCTAGGTGAGTTATGGTTGTTGTTACAGTTAGTTCAATCATATGGTAGCGATACTAAAAAACTGGCAGCTGCAACAAACAGCTGACTCTTACCTGAACAGATGTTCCTGACCTTGCCCTTAACACCTGTTCTTTCACTTACAGCTGAGTACAAAAGAAAACTATTGGTGCGAGACCCGAGTTTATCTCAAAATGCAGGTGAGTTGACTACATCAAGGAATCTTTGTAGAAACAAATGAATCATTTACAATTTTCAGCTGACAACACTTCAAGTCCAGAGTTATCTAAAGACATGGTACTTAATTTTTAGGTGGAAAAAAGACGGTTTTTTAAATTTCTGTTACTTTCAGGTTGTCAGCAAAGAATGTTTGACACCTCTCACAGGGCGGAAATATTTGGGTCCAAAAGAATCACAAGACTCGACCTCACATGTGACAGCCACTGAGAGCATTTCACGGCTTAATAATTTACTTCATGGTCGCCAACCAGCCCCCAGTGAGGCTTTAGTGCAATTGTTTGAGTAATTATAACATGTCAAGTGGCTAAACATGTCTACATTGATAATTTAAGGTCTTGTGCTCGCAATCCAACTGAGAGAATCAATCAAATTGTTACAAATCTGGGTGAGAGGTTTTTGGAAGCCCTTCCAACTGACCAAAGAGAAGTATCACAAAGAAGACTACAGCTTGCTACAACATTGTTTTATAAGTTTATTGAAAGTATTCTGCAGAATGAACGCTCAATACATGCTGACATATCAGTAAGTTTTTTTTCTTATTTTTATTGTTTGATTTCTATTTGTGATTTATTTTAGGCCATTGTCGAAAAAGACGTATTTTATGAGTGTATGTTTGCTTGTTGTTTAGAAATAGTTATTTATTCATACAATAGTGAGCAAATGTTTCCCTGGATATTGGAGTCACTGCAAATACAACCCTACAATTTTGTTAAAGTAATTGAACTCATCATTCGCTCAAGAGACAAGCTTTCAAGGGATACCATCAAACACCTAAATATGGTATGATTTCACGTTTTTATGTCGTTTTTATGAAATGAATCTTACCCTATGTATAATTTTAGATTGAAGAGACAATTCTGTCGTCACTTGTGTGGAAATCAGACAGTTTAATTTGGGAAGCAATTACTTCGTCCGACAGAGAAATTCCTAAATTTGAAGAAACAGCTTTACCAGGGCATATGCAAAATGAACCAAGTTCTGAAAATTCGACCTTGAGAAGCATTCTAAATTCCGATCCAAGTATTTTTATCAATTTTTTGGTTGTAAGATTGTTATGAGGTGAATTTTAGGACAAATTCTGTCGCCTGGCCCTTCTGCAACAGACAGATTTCAGTCGCCTGTGGCACATAGCAGTGCTGTGAATAGAGAATTGTTTCCTACAGTTCAGTCAGGTCAATCTTTGTTGCAGACGACTCATTTGAGTGAGTTTTAATCAATCAAATTGAATCATTTTATATCAAATTTGCTTTTTTAGTGATCAAGGATCGTACTGGGAATACTCGTATGATTCCTATCGTAAATAGTGAAACGCAAAAGAGTACCCCAGTACCAGTTCAACAAACCACTCCAAGACGCCAAGAGAATGTAACTCAAGCCAGGCCTAGAAGAACAGGAGGTGTGTCAATAGTATTCAGGAAAGTAAGTATAATAAAATTACGCTGTCTAGTTAAAATTTTGTGGTTTAATAGCATCCAAGTGTTAAACAAATCTGTTCTACTTTCTAGAATTGGGTTTATTTCATGATTTAAGGCCTTAGTCATTTAACAACTGTAGTAATTAAACGTTTTAATTTTTTCCCTGAATTGTTAAAACTTTACGTGATGCTCGTCATAGGAAAAGAATGACCATAAATTCGGCCACAAGTGTTAACAAAATTTCTATTACTCTGGTTTATAGAACAGATGTTCAAATTAACTGTGTGCACTCTAAATACATATTTGTAAAATAAAAAAATATTTCAGTTCTACAATTTATCGGGAGAAAGGATGGAACATCTGTGCACGCATTTGAAAATTACATACACGGACACAAAACGTAAAATATGGACTGTATTTGAAGAATTGGTTCGCAAAAATCACTGTGAACTGATGAAGGATCGGAATTTAGATCAGCTGTTAATGTGTGCCGTTTATATGATATGCAAATTAACTAAATTGAATAAAAGCTTCGCGGAGATCATAAAGAGTTATAGAAGCCAGCCTCAGGCTGACAGTGACATTTATCGAAATGTTTTAATCAGCAGTAAAAAAGTTGTTGGTAGGACTTAAATAATATTACTGTTGTAAGTTTTTTTTTTATGAAATATTTTTTTAGATGGCGACAAGACCGAGATTCTGGAAGAAAGAGGAGACTTAATACATTTTTATAACAAAGTGATTATTCAGGCAATGAAAAAATTTGCGCAAAAATTTGTGGTTAAAGGCGAAGAAAACGTAAGTATGCAAAACGTTTTCTGTTCGAAAGATTATATTTTTATAATTTAGAACGGGGATATACTTCTAAGTCCGCTTCCGGCATCTAGAGGTCAAGTGGTCCAAGTGTTTGATAACATCTTTATCAAGCCTTTAGAAAGTCCAACTCTGACTTTCGGTAATGGCAAAGTCTTAAACTATTACTTCAGCCGTAGCCCTTCTAAGGATTTAAAAGACATTAATAAAGCGATCAAGGGTAATGGTGTGACGGGGAAACGATTGTTAGTGGAAGGTGAAAATGATTTACCTGACTCGAAACGACTCGCAAAGAGAAAAGTTCAGTCTTTGATTGAAGAAAGAAGAAATCAAAACACTGAATGAAGTTTCAATTAGCTTTTAACGTTTATTATGTATAAAGTTTAATTCTAGTATAATTCAAACTTTTTTTATTATTAAAATTATTAATTATCGATTTTGGTATCAGTGTGATACCAAAATGATTGGAATTTTTTGTGCTGTTGTGATAAATTGTAAATTTTCCTAGAATGGAAAAATGTACTGAAACACGTAAAATAATTTACTTCAGCTTTTCATTTTAATTAATTTTAATTAAATTACGTGAAAGTTTTATTCTGTGTTTGTCTCTACTTCAATCAGTAAGAAACATCTTCATTAAGTTGATGGGGCAATTAATACGTTGTAAGAAGTGAAGTTCACTTCTATTTTAAATAAATTGACAAAACTCAGATGATCATTTTTGTTTTAAGATTCCTCTTACGATCACAAGCTGCGCTTTCTTCGAAAATCAATTGAGTGCTAGGTATTGTATTTGCCTTTACTAATGGTGGAAATTTATTATAGTCGGAATTTGCTTTGGCAACTGCAGGCTTTTATTTACATTATTTTCTACTTCTAATTATGAATTTTAAAATTGATTTTTTTTGTCCAAATGGGCATTATTATTACTACTACAAGCAATAATTATGTACTAAGTGCATTCTTGGACGTTTATGGCCTCTGAGAACATGTTTACGAGCGCCTTTAGAAATACTCCTAATTATTTTTGTCTAGGCCGCAAAACTCCAACTCCCTGTAGTGGATATTCAAATCTTTTTTTTTACAAATTTGTTTGTATTTATCACTATTTACTTAGTTAATTTTAAGCCTAAATTTATTAATCTCGAAACGAAATAGATAAGCAATTTTTTAACTACTTAAGTGAGCGTTTAAATACAAGACTTAACAGAAGTCGCTAAAAGTGTTAAGATTACACAAGCATTGTTGAATCATAATCGTCAAGTATTTACTTATTTAACATTTACTCCGCCAATATTTACCAAGTATTCTCAATGTTGCATCTTTCATGTTTTTCGGGGTAGTTTTGTTTTTATTTGGCTTAAGGCGCTTGCGCACGCGACTGGCGCGCCCTAAGCGCGACTAGCACCTGTTACATTCTTCATTGTTCAACGAGAAGCCGGCCGGCATAAAGTGCATAACCGTTATTTCATCCGCGTGTGCTCAAGAAACTTACACCATGTCTGAACAAGCTGAAACCGCCCCCACTACCCAAGAGGACCAAAAGACCGAAGTCGCAACTGAAGAAAAAGACGTTAAAGAAAACGGGACCGGTGAAGCCGAACCTGTTGCTGAACAAGAAAAAGAAGCCCCGAAAGAAATGAGGGCCGTCGTTCTCACTGGATTCGGAGGCCTCAAATCGGTCAAAATACTTAAAAAACCCGAACCTGCACTCAACGAAGGAGAGGTTTTGATCAGAGTCAAAGCATGGTGAGGGTTTATTTATTGATTTTTTTAATTATTTCGCGGTCTGATGCGAAAATGCAACCCACACGCCTGTCAGAAATCAATTGCCGATGTATTTTATCTTTATCGCAATTTGTTTTTTGGGATAGATTTTTTCATTTCTTCATTATTTCTTGTCTTTATTAATGGATTATTTCATTGGTCAAATTACGAGCTGTTATAATTAATTCGTTTTAAAACACAATTTTATTAATTTTAATTAAGTAAGGAATGCGGCTATTAATTAGAACAAAGAGAAAGAAGAGTAGAAACTGTCGTTTTCACACAAATCGCATAAATTTACAATTCTTAACACTTTAGAAAAATAAAAAAATCGTACTTTTAACACTCGCTTCACACCAACAATTTATTGTTGTTTATGTGGCTTCTTCAAAATTAAACGCGTTCATTAATTTATTGTTTATTGCCAAGTTTGATGAACTGATGTTTATCATTTTATTTTTTATTTATACCAGATGAATAAAAAGTATGGAACTAAACGTGTTTTGCTTAAACTACATATGTATTTATTTTTTGGAAAAACTAATTGCTGAATAATAAAGTAATAAAAAAATTTTTTTTACATAAATTTCAATTTTGACAAAAAAATTTCATAACTCAAAAACAAAACAAAATTTCGTTCTCAAAATACGGTCACATTTTTTATATTTAATTTACATTGATTATTATTTTCTAGAAACAAATGATTAAAAAAACCGCTTGGTTCCATACTTTATATTCATCTGTAGGTATACATAATGTAGGTAATATGCACTGTGCTTAATTACGTTTAATTAAAGTCTTTACAAGTTTTTTTTTTTTTTTTAGTAAATGTTCTTTGAGCTTAATATTTTGATGTAGACGCCTAAATGAACCTCATATTTATTTCAAAGAAGTTCTTATAATAAGCCCTAAAATCAAAGAAACGAGGAAACATAAATAGGGAGTTTATACTTTTGATGTAGCTTATCTGTCAACAAAAATAACCGAATAACTTTTAGTAAAGCTGAAGTTATTTCAATATTTTAAACTATGAAAGGACGAAGTGTATATTTATGCTACACAGAAACTGTTTCAGCACTAATTATTTCTGATCTTTATGGGTGTTTCGCGTTGTTTAATTTTTTTTTACAAAATGTGGAATTGCGGTTAAATAGACACATATTTAAGTACGAGTAATTTTCCTTTAAATTCTTGATCCCACTCAAAAAAAGGAAAAAAAAAACATCTCGAAATTTCGCAAACGCAAATCTCATAAAACTGAATTCCAATTCGAGGGTGTTATTTATTGCAATTAAGTAAATGCACGGATTTGTGAAACCTCGTCAACTTTATGAAATATCTTGTGTCACGTCGCACCATTGCTTTTTAGATGAAAAAATAAATTTCATTCAGGCATCGATGCGTAAAATTCATAGCGATTTATTAGATTCAGGAAAATTTCCTGAAAGGCAACTAAAGCAAAACATGTTTGTCTTTAGTAAGAATTTTTTATCATTTCTTTACGTTGATAAGGGAGGTCGCCAGTAATATTTTTATAAATTTTTATTATTATTTCTATGGGCTGATAATAAATTATAATTTTTATGAACGCAACAAAGCCATTTCCCTTTTTTGTCGATAAGGATGCAAGTTAGGTAATGTATTTATTATTAATTTATTACTAATTACGACTGATACATCACCAGCATTGTTACATTAATTTGTACATAAATTAAGATACCAAACTGGAACATCAGCGATATTTTGTATTGGCAATGCAAAATAAATTTTAAGCAACAACCAACACATGATCGTTTTTTTTTATCTTTTCGCATTATGTGGTAATCCACAAAAGCAAAAATTCGCACTTTCCGCCCTGGTATTCAATAAAAAAGTTCTTTGTTGGTTTGTGAATCGATGTATGAAACATCATGATAACCACAAAACCAAATTCAGTAGATGTATGATTCAAACACAGGAAGTATGGCTAGATTCAGCAGACATGTCGCTGGGAAATAATTCAAAAAGTGGATATGGAATGCAACAAAGAGGAGACCTTTTTCCGCTGCTATTTTACAATTAAGTCACTGTTGGATGACGACGGCAACCCTTCATGAAAACACAACCGAGCCTCATTAAAATTCTTTCAAAGATTTCAGGTAGACAACAGTTTGAAAATTGACGAGATACAAATACTTCCGGTTTTAATCGATGCCTGGCCATGAACTGCCATTATCTTTCGATTTATATTGACAACCGGGTCTTAAAAATACGGATTTGCATTCTAAATTCCAACTGCAATAAATGAATCATTCAACCGGAAATTGTTCTACTTTAAGCAAGTAAAATTATCTTTATATATTATTAACTTGATTTTAGTATCGATTCGCGGATATAATCATTCTAGCGTTAAATGTTGAACTTGAGTTACAATTTATTAATGGCTTACTTTCAGTGCTTTATTTATTAATGACTTATCTTTATCTGCCATGTTTTTGTTTTGTGGAATTACATTCACCGTTCCATTATTTAACAAACTAATATGTGTCCAAAGTTAAGCCTTAAAGCTGACTTTTCCCAGGAAATATTACTCACCTCGTCAGTCATCACAACCGACAATTTTCCTACTGGTTTTCAGTAAAATCAAACTCAGTGATTGATTTATTTCAGCGAGAAATGCTTGTATGAATATGATAACCTTTAAATTGGATCTCCCCTCGCTACTAACACACCCTAGCAATAATGTTCGTGTTAATTCTGCCACTATCCTTTAATTCTGTAGCAGATTTCAGAGGGGTTTTGTAGTGTGTTGGAAGATAAGCTACAATTTCAGTTGGAAACAACCTTTTTCCAAATTTTTTGGTTTGAATTTTGCGGTTAATTAATAAAAAAATTATAAGTAATAAATTTTCTGCTATCAAGGGCTTCGCTCCCAACAAGTCAAAATAATATAAGCTTGTCAATTTCTCCCAAAATGACGTCTCATTAATATTCTTTATTACTTTCCAGTTGCTGCCAGCATTACTAAAGATTGCTTTCAGCTGTTGTCAGTTAAAAGCTCAGCAGCTTAAAATTGAACAAAAATTAGACGTTTTTTTAAATTTCTTGAAATACATCGGTGGAATGTGTAGTTTTATTTGATGTGAACTTCAAACGACAATAAATTTCACATAAAATCTACAAATTTCAAAGTCATTAATTACATTATGGTTGCATTATTGACTGGGTCATAAACGAAAACAAATCTATTGAGATATTATGTAAATAATAAATTTTATTAGTGTATCCTGTATACAAAATAATGGTTTTGAAACCGGTTGTGTTATTTTGTGTTACTAGGTGCACTTGCGGCAGTTTTTATTGTCATCCTAAAAACTTTTAAGAATAAAGCCGGATTTTTTGCTTCTGTAATTTTTGAAACAAATAACTTGGGAAAACTCGATTCAAGCATATTTACATGTATATTATCATAATAATGACTCTTACGGAGTAATAAAATTTACAATAAAAATGAGGTAATATGACTAATTAATATTGCTACCGTGAATAATTGTTACAATTTAACGAAGGAATTTAGTCTTGGAAAATAAACATTTACACATTTCTTCATTTGAATTATTTTATAAGTAGGTTGATTAATAATACTCATCAGTAGTCTTCAACTAATAAGTTTTTATCGTGGTGAAAAAAACTCAATTCAAAGAGAATTATATAAATATCCGAGAAGGAATTTTTTTTTATTTTTATTTATGATGTTAGATACTGAAATGAGGGCTTGTTGGCTTTACGATCGCCATTTCCTCCCCTATCTGACGCGAAAAATTTTGAAGACTTAAGATAGCTTTATCTTTGTTCTCCCAATAACTTTCAACGCCTAATAAAGCTTACCAACAAGAGTGATGGACGGTTTTACCATGTTGCACTTTCTATTTTTACCCTTCCGTCTGGCCAATCCAAAGGGGTAAATGCACTTCCGGTCTGAGCGGCACCATTTCTTGCAGTGCAAATGCCTTAATTTGATTTTTTCGCTGTTATAAAATGTTAGACAATTCTAGGTTGTTACTTGTCAGGGCAAGGAAATTGAGTCGTCGATTATAACATTGATATTGGTTAGGGATTCATGAGGGTTAATCTACAAGAATTGTATCGATTTCCAATTTATCAAAATGCCACAGCCGCAGCTGTCATACGTTGATGCTTGCATGACCATTGTTCATTTTATTTACCAGTGTATCGATTCAATATAAAATATATAAAGCTGAGGGTGAAGAGAGCGACCATACTTGTCTTCTAAACAGGAAATGCCTTAAATTTTTGTGCTGAGCTGTTGTTAATTTATCTGTAAAAGACAGTTTTATTTTTAGATCCCCCGACGTCACTCAAATTGTTTATATTATTAAACGGTTTGTGTACGCGCTTTAAAGCAGCTCGTAATTTGTTGTTACAGTATAAACAATAACAATAATTAAGCAAAAAATGTGTACCACATGCAGAAAATAAATCTTGTCATGCCGATGCGATACCTCGCCCATAAAAGCGATATATTTTTGAAATCGTAATAAAATTGATTTCTTTGTGACCAATCTGCCTTGTTTGTTCTTAATCATAGCGTGACCGGATGTTGTAATTTACGATAGTGGCACCCGATATTAGATTATTTCTCTCTAGTGTTATTTACGAAGAACTACGTGAAGAGCCTTCAACGTGCGAAAATTGAGTTCGGAATGTAATTAAATTACTAATTATTTCGCGAGTTAAATTAAGTGGTTCCACTGTTTAATTATCTTTCAAGGATGAGTCAGGAAAAGTTTTTATTAACGGGGAAATTCTGATAGACTGTTAGTCATTTGGGTGAAACAAAGATGAGTTTTATGGACAACTTGTTAGATTTTGGACGGCTTCCAAAACTGTTGTTCGACCAGTCGCCATCCCTTCGTGATGTACGATTTCTGATGCACATTATAAATTACTCAGCACTTGCCACCTAAATAAATCACAGCCGTTTGGGATGGGGGCCTTATTTGAAAGGGTTTAGGGGATTTTTTGCACACTCACTTAGGGAAAAGGGAGCTGATAATAATCCGAATGGATAGCTGCAATTTTCAACCGTTTCATACATCGTCGAGATCTCACACTAGAGAGGTTTTAAGTGGTTTAGTTACCTACTATACTACCCCATTCCCATTTTTAAGGGTTTCCTATTTTGCCCGGATTGTTCAATGTATAAATGTGAAGTGTCTAATTTTAACGGTACTACCTATACAACATAAAAAGCTTTGTCGGCAAAAAGCTGTTTTTGTTTACTTTTCACCAATACCAGATGTTGCAGAAAACTGTACTCACACGTAGCACGTGTATTTGTTTCTAAAATTACATGCAGTACACGTTCAACTGCGCTGTTTTTACATTGTGAGACAAATAGAAGTAGATTGTGCTGGTAGTTGTTATTGACATGTAACTTTTTCAGTGGAATATAAATAAATACTAGAGTTTGCACACATATAAACATCTAATACATCTTGATAAACATCAAGATGTATTAGATTGTACAATTAGAGGATTGTTTATGTTATCTTATTACATCTTAACCGCGTTGTAACTTAATCACATCGATAATTTGCGTCGGAGTTATTCAATAACAAAAGTGTATCAGTTTACTATAAAAATAAATTAGCTGTTTGAGAACAAGACGGAATTTGTATAAATTATCTTAACATTAAATTAAGAAGTTTTGACATTAGTAAAGGTGGTTCAATATACCAAAAACTCAAATTTTTGAATCTAGTATTTTTATTCTTGCTTTTGGCGTAATCCTATGTAAAAAAATGCAATCACGTTGCATCATATACCAACCCAATTACATAAATTTTCATATTTTAAGACTGGATGAAAACAACAAGTGAAAAACATACTACACCCTGATCATTGTAGAAGTATGAGTAATGATAACATTTTCTGCTAATAGTATTTATTGTTTTTTACGCTCTTATTGCCTTAGGGTGAGACGTATATTTATTTATTTTTTAAAATAAATAAATTTACTTTACTACTGCGAAGAAGTGATAATTGGTTCTTCACAGATTTCTGCAAACGTTTCATAAAATTGTACAGAAATAGATTTCAGGAGCACTAAAAGTAATGAAGCTTTAAGAACTAATTTATTTTACGGTAACAAGAAAGGCCGAAAAGGTTAGACTAATTCAAATACATATGTCTGAAAGTTATTTTATAATTTGAATTCGCTTATTGCGAAACACACGTAATGCCTTTTTACGTTTTGACAACTACATTGGAAGCACTACATTAGAGAATCATTTCCAATTATTACTTATTATTTTCTTGAATTTATCAAAACTGTGTAATAACGGAGTGCAGTGTAAGAGTGATCGTTATTCCTAACAGTACGCCAAATGGGCCATAACGATCTCAATTTTAATTGAATCCTTTTCACACGATCCAAAGTTTAATGAACTTTAACCATAATAATGGAATCTTTTCTCTACTTTTCAGCGGCTTGAATTTCCAAGACTTGATGGTGCGCCAAGGGGCAATTGATTCGCCCCCAAAATGCCCTTTTATTCTTGGCTTTGAATGTGCGGGAGAAATAGAACAAGTGGCTGAGGGTGTCGAAGGATTTGCGGTAAGTAATTCACATTTTGTGGGTGAATTTTTATTTTTTTCTCACGTCTAGACTCCAGAAACGGGAGACAAAATTGTTAAAGAGGTTTCTCTTTCAAACCATCATTTTTGACGTAATTCCATTTTTATGGAAAGTTTCAGTTTCAGCGGAATATGACATTTTTCGCGATCAGCATTAAATATTATCCAAAAACATTACTTTTTCGTTTTCGGTTTCTTTTTCATCTTTCGCAGATAAATTATTTTTTCATTAGGCGTTCTCCCCGTGTTAAAGTCACATTTCATTCGGTGTAAAAGTTTTTTAAGAAGAGTTTTCGTTGTGCGTGCCGAATTTTCATTTTAGTGACCTTGAATGGAGAAAACTTGTTACCAAGCAGGGCGGGTGCTCGTAAAAATCCCCCGGAACAAGTTGAACTACATTTTATATCCGGGTAATGTGGTGGGGTTAATGGGACAGGGGATGAATCCCATCTGCCCTCCATAAATGATTTAAGTTCGAAGAGACGAGGGAATGTTAATTTATGTTTGCCTTGAAACTTTGAAAATTTCATGTTTTGGAATATTTTCATCTAATCTTGACTCTATTAATTTTGGAGAATTGATTGCCTTCTTTGATGGCACGCTTTTTGATTTGAACTAAATTTTGATCATTACATTTAACAAGATTAACACTTAATTAAATTAGCTTCCTATCAGTGATCCCGATCAAAAGGATTACTGAACTGAAAAACAACCGGGTACACTTTTCTGGATTGTAAACACAAATAAATTTCCGTCTGGTCCGACAATTTATTTATAAATTCATCGCTTCACGGATTATTGCTTGCAGTTGCCAATGAAATTTATGAAAAATTTGTCTGGGACGAAAAAGATTTAGTTGGAGGAGTAGACGCGGGATTAATCCTCACACTGAAAGAAAACATGACTCCCAAGTATTATGGGTTGATTGTTGGTTGGGCCAGACAACCGAGAAATTGAACATAAAGAAAAGTCTGTATTATAGTCAGACGTACAATTCAATTTCAACTAAACCAAGCTGCATCTGAACTTTTTCATTTTTTTTCTTTCGGGACTCATCTGTTTTCTTTCAAGAACACCAACCACAAATCGCGAAAGTTTTATTTACCTTTGTTTTGTTAAAAAATGAAAGAAATACACTGACTTGCACAATGAAATCTAATGGAGCCACGTCCTGTATATTTTCCCTTACTTTTTAGTACTGCCTGTCATAGCAACTTTTGTAATTGAGAGTCGAAGATAAATTAAAGTCAGACACGCAAATGCTCGAAAGCTGTAATTCCACTAAAAGTTAAAAAACGTGATTAATTGTCGATTTCATGGTTTTGTTTTTTTTTTTAGGTAGGGGATCAAGTTGTTGCGTTACCAGAATTCAGAGCATGGGCTGAACTTGTGGTCGTCCCTGCCAAATATGTGTTCAAATTACCCAAAGATATTTCTCATTTGGACGCCGCAGCCATCACAATGAATTACGCAGTGGCTTATATTCTTCTTTTTGAAGTGGCAGGACTATCAAAGGGAAAATCCATCCTGGTTCACTCAGTTGGAGGAGGAGTGGTAAGTTAATAAGAATCAAATTTCATTTCTCAGTTAACCTACTTCTTGTTCTCAACATTTTATATTAGATTTTTCATGACAAAATAAAATATGGCGAGGTTTGCACAACAAAGTAAACAAAATTATATTCAAAAGAGATCGGTATGAAAAAGAGATTATTACGAATAAAATAAAACTTTTATCTTGTGTAATTACAAACAGTATTCTTTTCGAGTCTGAGCTACATCATTTAATAAGTAAAAAAATTAATCTGCTTTTAATCGGAAATGAGGCAACTGAAATTTAATAAAAACCGCGATAATTTTATTTAAAACAAACAAAATTAAAAGCAAAATTAAACGCGTTACTCGAGACAAAATATTTCCAGCATTTATATCTCTACATTAATTTCAGCAGTGATAAAAGCAAAAATATTTGTGTACATATTTAATTTTCTCGTATCTTGTGAATATCCGATATTTTATTGCAGATGTATGCAAATAAATGCAAATCACTTTGTTTCCATCCGTACGGAAAGTTAAAAAGGGCGATAATCTTAATTAAAAACAAGGAAACAAAATGTAGTAATCAAGGAGAAGTCTTACAACCACAAAGTATTTTTTTTCAAACTGTTGCAAATTTGTTATAAACCAACATTTGTTCTTTAGAGAAATGAACAATTGCTATTTTTGTATTAATTTTATGTAAAAGAAGTAGACTCTAAAATGCATTTTTGCCTATACTTCCCATTGAGCTTTCTTCGCTTATTATCATTTTGTTATTATTAACTGTCTGTTTATTTCTTGAATCTGCATTCATTTTTTAAGGTACGGTAAGTAAGGATATGGAAAAATATAATTTTGAATGTGCTTATGTTTATTTATCTTATAATTTATAACGACATTAAAAAATTTGCCTTGCTATTAATAAATTCGTCTTTAATTCTCAGTTATATTTGTAAATTAAGATAAATAAATGGTAAATAACATAATAGATGACAAGAATATTATTGGTATTAAATATGTAAGTATAAGAAGAGTTCTTTGGATATAACGAAGCCCAGATTGTCTACTCATCTAAAGCAAATATTTACATAACTTGAAATTACAATCTTATTTTATTTATTTATCACATGAATGAAAAAAAATGTGTTTTTTTTTATTAGTTATTAATTTAATTTTTGTTTCTGTACGTATGGAGCTCTCTTTGTGTAACTGAAATGATCTTTAATTGTTTTTGTGTTTGTTGCGATTTGGGCACCTTATCTCAAACCCGGCGTAAAATCAGTGTTTTGTCCGTTATTTCAATCGTATGCATTTAATGAGTTGGGAATGTAGCGTCTCGATGCCAGCTGCGTCCATTTAATAAAACGCCGCCTCCGTCGCCGTCCCCAGCAACAGGTTGAGGGTGTTTGCACTGCGTGTTTCCCGCTTGTGTCACAGGCGCCGCGACGGCGTCTCTCAGTCTGGCCGTTTTAAGATTCATATTGATTAGAACTTAGGGGCGCGTCCAGACGCCGCTCCGCGATGTCCCGACTGCACCATATGGAAGACGGCGGCTTCTTTCAACCTTAAAATTAATGCATAAAACTCTTCCCGATTATTACAAACGGAAAATCCCATTACTACCCTTCTTCCAGATGCTCGCCGCGAACAAATGACCGAACTAGAATAAATTTATTTATGTGCAATTAAATAAACATTTACACTGTTAAGGCCATTCTGGATGGATGACTGCACTGCAGGGTGGTAAAATGTTTATTCAAGGGGCGTGCAACACGAAAATACACAGACGTGTACTTCACTGCGGTAGCGTTGTTTACTTTTTGTGCCTATTTTCAGGTCTATTCAGTTTTTAGAAATGTATGCGTGAGCGATGAAATTAGCTTTGTTATTTATCGAATTAACTAATTATTTCAGAAGACATCTAGCAAATTGAATTTTCGGTAAGAATGATGCTCAAAGAGTTGAGGGGCGAAGTGATAAACTTTGAGATTAAATACAAAGTAATTTAAAGTTTTAACAAGGCCCTTAACAAACACTTGGAAATTTTGGGTTACAAAGTTAATGAGAAACTATCAAACTAAACACGTTCATCTCTCAGGCATTACTGACTTGGCGAAAATCCTTGTAAACATAATTATTGCTAAACACATGCCATAACTGTCATCATATTTCAGGATAAATAATTTTACTTTAACACATGTGAACTATTTTTTTATAATTTTATTAAGTTACATTAGATTATTTGACTTTTTGAGAGGTACCCATATTCATTTTATTGGAATTTCTATAAAAAAAAAATGCAACATCGTAATTTTTTACAACTCAAATAGTTTGCCATTTCCCAATTTTTAGTAACTGTGCTGGGAGAGAGAACTTACAATACAGAAATTGTAAATATTTAGTACCTTTTGTTTCTTAATTATATAACATAAAGAAGTCATAGCTTAAGTGCGCTTAAACTGAGTTTTATTTTTTATGAAATTTCTTCTATAATTTAATTAAGACTTAATTGGCTTAGCCTACTTTTTTGGAGCATTATTTTGGGGTTTCTATTTTATACATTCTTGAAAGATTTTTTGGTAGTTCTAATAGTATTCTTGTCTTTTCATTTACTCAATCACTGTAATCACCTAAGCTTGCCAATTTTATTGAAATAATCTAAATAAAATACAGAACCTAAACGTTGTTTATTATTATCAGTCTATTATCACTTATTCTTTTCCCTGTCGTTCAAATGCAAAACAAAACAAAAATAGAAACTATACATCTAGGCACTCGGCTTTGCCTTGCAGCTCTGTCTGCTGCGCTTGAAACTCTTTTTTTTATATTGGGCCATTCCTTTCGCGTCACCTGTTTTGAAACTAAATGGGCATTTGGGGGTAATAGAATTAGGGTATTTTGTCAATTCCCTTTTTGATGTTGATCTTGTCGTAACTCCCTTAACGTCGTCGCAACACGTTGGAAGTTCCCTTTCCGTGTAAGGTCAGGTCTGCACGTGAAAGTTTCCCTTCCAGACTCGGGTCGTCGACCCTTCTCCGACTAATCTCCCTTTTTTGTGTGTTAAATCCCTGTCCAATCGGCACAAAAAGAGGAATTTCCGGCGGTGGCGTCGACGTTAAGATTATAAACGTGACCGACAGCCGTGTGGTGGCAATTTGGAATGGGTGTTACTATAGGCAAACGATCCCGACGCGACTAGACGACGCAGGTATTGATCGCCACCACACGCAGCAATAAAACAGCGTCGTTCCTCGTGGCGGGTCCGAAAAGGGGTCTATGCGACGATGCTTTAAATTTCCGCTCACGTTTCACAGACTGTCTAACTCACTCAACACACATTCGCGAAGAGTCTTCATTATTTTAATATTCCACATCCGGAATTCATTTTTCTTGATCCAATTCGCCAGAAGTGGTTTTACTCGACTCATCGTTTCAGTAGATTTCAAACGATTACTTTTTTTTTATTAAATAAAAGGCGAACGAGGAAAACTATCCGAGTCCTGTGCAACTTGGATGATTACTGTCGATTGCTTTCAATAGATTTAACTTTAAAACTTCTCTCGGAGTTTGTATTGGTTTTAAGGCGATTTATTGTTATGGACTGCAAATGGGAGATAGCAGAAAGGAAACGTCAGGTTGATTAATGAGATGTATTATCATAATTTGTATCGGACTATTATTGTCTCGATATGTCAAGGTGTTTAGTGTTATTGATAGATTTTAATAATGCCTTCATGATTTTAGTGATGTTAAACAGTTTGCTATAATCTATGACAAGGATATATACATTTTACCAAGTGCTTCTGAACATTTATACGGAATAAAATTTTTGTTTGGAAAGGACTTTTACAGAAACACTGATGTCCAGTTTCTTTTGTTGTATTTTAACTGGGTGCTAGACGTCATATCATAACACTTCCTGAAGCCAAATAGATTGTGTGAACAGATATCGATGTGTACACTGTCGTTTTTTCAGATAGAGAGGTGATTGCAGTTATATGTCTCGTGTTAGAAGTTTCGCTTGTGTTTACCCTTAGTTTTAGTGTTCTGTTAGTTATTAATTTCTGCCAGTCTAGAGCAGTGTGCATCTTCCTTGAATCAAGTTGTTAATTCAATTTAAATTACATAAACGAGTAAAATGCAACCGAGATTGCGCGAAATAACATTTAATTTGATTTGAAAGGAAACACCCGCCCTATCGACGTCTCGACCGAGAAATTCTAACCACTCGTTATTCTCAAGTGGCAAGAAATTAATCCCGAAAGCAAGAAAAAACGGCCGCTTTCTTATGACGTTATTTTTCCAATTTAATCTCATACATCCGTAATTGAATTTACTCGCGTCTTCGTTTATTACGTTTAGTCAACGAGTTTATTTCGTTGCTTCAGGGCCAAGCCGTGGTGCAACTCGCAAAAACTGTCCCTGATGTTACCATCTTCGGAATTTGCTCCAAGGGCAAGCACGAAGCCTTAAAAAATGCAAATTCTCCCATCGATCATTTGCTGGAACGTGGCAGCGACTACGTAAGCGAAATTCGCAAAGTGTCCCCCGATGGCATCGATATCGTATTGGACTGTCTTTGTGGAGAAGAATGCAACAAAGGATACAGCTTGCTGAAGCCAATGGGCAAGTACATTCTTTACGGCTCTTCGAATGTTGTGACGGGAGAGACTAAGAGCTTTTTCAGCGCTGCCCGCTCTGTGAGTATAAACACACATTTGTTTTTCTTTGTACTAATTGATTTTGGATGTTCTAGTGGTGGCAAGTTGATAAAATTTCTCCTCTGAAGCTTTTTGACGAGAACCGAACAATCTCCGGTTTCAATCTGCGGCGGCTTATGTTTCAACAGGGTGGACACGAGTTCATCCACAAGGCAGTGCAAGAAGTCTTTTCACTCTTTCAACAGAAGAAGATTAAACCTTTGGTTGACTCAACCTGGGCTCTTGAAGATGTGGCAGAGGCTATGCAAAAAATGCACGACCGGAAAAATGTCGGCAAACTTATCTTAGATCCGAGTTTAGAGCCTAAACCAAAACCGGCTACCCCAGCAAAGGGCAAGAATAAGGAAGATAAGAAGAAACAATCTTCTGAAGAGAAAAAAGATTCAGAAGAAAAGAAGGAAGAGGAAAAGAAAGAAGAGAAAAAGGAGGAACAGCTGACTAATGGAGATTCAGCTGGAGATTCCGGTAAATAAAGATATCACAATAGTACAAAATTTTTACACAACAGGTAATTTTTATTTATTTTATACTTTTCTTATTGTTTAACTTTATCAAACCACTTGTGTGATTGAACATTTCTTCCAGATTCCAAGGGGAAGGAAAATTCAAGTTGAATCAATTAAGTATTGCGTTGAACAATTACTTTGTGTCAAAATTTTAGCCTTTGTGTTTGGTCAAATTGCAACGTTAATTTCTATGTTATTTAGGACAGATCTCAAATTAATCTACCATTTAATCTGAGCTGTGTTAATTTTATAATTGTATAGGAGAATAGTTAAGGATGAACAGTCAAAATAGACCACTATTGATAATTTTATAGTTTGTTCTTCAGTGTATTTTTAATTTTATTATCGATTTGTTACTGTCTAAGTTTTAAAATGTTTATTAATTAAGATTCCTGGTGCTAAATTGAAAATTACAACCCCTTTAAAACAGATTCACTAATTTTCGAGATAGCACATTTTCTATAATTTAAAAAATCGGATGCACATATCTGTGTGAATCAGACCAAAAAAAGAATCATTAGGTAGCGTTTTATACAGAATATTTTTCCACGCTTAGTTAGGTTTTTAAAAGTGGTAATTAAAATTTTTTATCGCGCATATTTTTACTATAACTTGCTATTTTAAGCATATCAGTATCAAATTAAAGTCTGGAAGCTTTTGCTTTTTGACATTACGAAATTAAATGTGATTTTTCTGTTACTGTTGCTTTCCAATTCACGTGTAATATCTGTAATAAGTTAAATAGTGTAAATTTTGTGTGCGATATATTTTCATAAATGAAATGTAAGAAGGTATAAAACGACAAGTACGTTTGTATTTTTAACATTATTTTGTTGATAGGAATGTATAATCTTTACGATAAGCTAAAATATATTATATTGCTATTTACTGCTTATATAAATGTAAGACTGATGTGTTTACGCTCTGCATAATGTTCGTTTGAAAGCCTGTATAATAAATTGTATGATTGCCAATCTTAATGACAGTTTATTTTTACTCAACTCGCAAAATGACTTATTCTAAACTTAAATAAAAAAAACTTAGTAAGTAATACAAAGTGCATAAACTACTAAACCTAAGTAGACAAAAAATGCAACACGATCTATCACAATACCCAAAAAAATCCACATGGTTTGGTGACTTTCCTTTTTTAGCGAATCGTTCAAATTTCCATACTGTTTTGAGGACTAAAACAATTTTATTTTTGGGAAAAGTGAATGCATAAATACTTACTTTTATGTCTGGCAAACAGAGAAACATTTTTAAGAAAACCGAATGCAAAATTTTTGACATAAAATGAGGGACAGCACTGTTTTGCTGATTCCTTGATATATTTATGACGAAAGTTTCAATTACTGTACAAAGCATGATTGCGACTAAGCTGTAGCTGTATAATAAAACTGAAACATGAACGATTAGATTTCGGGTATTTCGCGAAATTGTAATTCACCGAGATTTGGTACTTGCTGTGAATGTGTAGGAATTAAAATTCCAAGAGTTAGCAAAACTACCGAGGATACAACCAGTGGCAAACACGCCAAGGACAATTTCAGGTATCCAAAAGGTGAAACCCAGAACGTTGTCAATAAAGACACTGCAACGACTGGAAGAAACATAATGAAACATTGAGATTATCTTTTAAACTAACCGCAAAATGGAGTAAACAAAAGAATTGTGTAAGAGTTGGAGGTCCGTCTCAATTTGAGATGTAATGTCAGACCCGGAGGATCAAAGTTATTTAAATTCCTGACTGATGAATTTTGCCAACCCCTATTTGAGAAACTTTCAACTTCTAGGATCGCCCATCTGGAGGAGTACGGACAACTCTGTAATATTTCATGTTTAATAAATCTTCAAAAGGACATGTCATACAAATGTGCTTTCATTTGCATTAAAAACCAGTTGCAGGTTCTGGAATTCGTTGAAGAAACCTAAAACGATATCACATTGGTGTTCATCCCTTGGCCATCGGCCAAGATCGTCAGGACTACACCAGGAATTGATGTTAATTGTTGTGACCCATTTGACGTTTCCGCTTGCGTTCACTGTTAGCATTGTGTCTTCTAACAATTCGCCGTGATCAGCAACCGCACTGCAATTTGTGTTTGAATATGAAAGAATACATTTAAATATGGAAGATCACTTGAAGAGAAATAATTCTGGGATCCATATTTCCCGACGAAAAATGTGAAGGGTGTTAATATCTCCATACTCAGAGGTGTTCCAAAGTAATTTCTCATCGCGCCAGGTCTGAAATTAACGTAGAATATTGTGGCTATTTTAATTTAAAAAGTTTACCAATGAAATCGTTCCGCTGTATTGTAAAACGGATTTATACTCGTTCTAAAAATTAACACCAACAGTAAAAAATTGTTTTCAAGACAAAACTTACCAGAGTCACAATATTTGTTCCTAGCTTCAGTCCGACACTAGTGATTGTGGTTACATTTTTAACGGGTCGAACGTAAGGATCGTAATAAAAGAGGAGATCTTGTCTCAATTTTTCTAATGGTGTTAAAGATTTTTGAATCATCTGGAAATAGGGTTAATAGCGGTAAAAATTGTAAATTTCTAACCTTGGAATTTTCGGTGCCGTTTTTATCATGCGGACAATCAAAATACCATTTTGCCTCAATTCCAGGCCAAGTACTAAAACTGAAAACTTTTAAAGGTAGTGGATCTGGATCAATCCATGATAAAAATCCCAGTTCTTCGCCTTCTTTTCCCACTTCAATTACTCCATCTGTGCTCCGATTTTTATTTTTGGTCATGATTTAGTTACAAAATTACCTTTACTTATATGAATCCAAAAAGATTGTGGGTCTAACGCAGTCAACAACCCCTTAACCCTGACTGTGGCTTTGACGCCCGATTTTTGCATTCTACGTATGTCGCAAAACGTATTACCCCCTGCTCCGATCACTACTTCATAAACAGGATCATCTTTTTGCAAATTACTTGATGGTGCTAGAAGAATATGAGCATCACTGGGAGACATTACCGAGAAATGAAAATCTAAAAGACTGCCATTTTGAGGTTCTTCATTTATTTCAAAGAAGTCTTTATAGACGCTTCCAGATCGCGAATAATAAATTTTGCACTTGGAAAAATCTGAAATTTTTATGTAACTGGGGAAGGTAATTAGGAAATAGTACCTGTAATATTGGTATTATAAAACCTTGCGTCGGTATAAGAAGATACCACAAGAATTAGTATCGAATAAAGAAACATTTTAAATAAACTGCCAAGTAGACAACAAGAGAGGTTTTATCGTTGCAGACGCATCCGTTGAGCTTTATCTTAACTTGCATACACCGGAATCTAGCGATGATTACGGGAAGTTGGAGGACATTTTGTAATTAAAATACTTTCCAGAACTTTTAATTTATTGTACTTACATCAAATCTGAAGAAACATAATTACATAGTGGAGTACAGTAAAGAGTTTGTAAAGGATCAAAGGATATGTAGTATCTTTATTTTCAAATACAACAACACGAAGTCTCCAAAAATCAACTTATATTTTCAAGAAGAAACACATCAATTAATATCGTTTTTTGGAGCATTCTAGTCGCTCAAAATCGACATTTTTTTCAATACTGGACATATCAAATCGTTCAATTTAAGTTTTTTTTGGTTTATTATTTTTTATTTAAAAACCAGAGGTGTAGTAAAAAAAGGAAATTATTTAACAATACTTGTATACTTTTAAATATCTCCAAGGATATTGCTAATGCTAAATAATATACTTAGTTATACAATGTTACAATATAAATTTTTAATAGAATAAATTGATTTATGTGAATATACGTTGCATACTGTACAAAATAATTACTACAAAAAAATGTAAACTAAAGAAAATATTTATTTTATTCGCACTATTACCGCATTTAAACGTATTGCTTATGTTTAAGCCATTTTCTATATTTAATTCTCTAGGAGATTTTCTTGAACAATTGAAGTACCATTCTGCAGTAGAGTTGATATAAGAACTAAAACTGAATACTTTTATTGATAACGGGTCTTGATCTTGCCATGCCATAAACGCCTCTTCTGTTTCACCATGCCATGCGTAAATATGATCACATATCCTCTAAGCTAAATGAGTTGCAATGGTTGAATCTCGATTTGTTATCCAAATATCAGTTACTTGTTAATGTTCACGTTGTTCTTAAAACCACTTCTCCTCCATACCTTTGTGATAAACTATTATATAAGTGTAATTTTCATAACGTTAACTTACGTCATACTTATGCTCTGTCTATGCCTCGTTTCCGAACTAGTTTGTTTACAAGATCTTTTACCGTTAATGCTGTCAAATTATATAATTCTGTACCTTCTGCATTTAAATCAAAATCAGTAAGCAATTTTAAGAAATTTATTAAGGTTTATTTATTACCATCAGCATGATTTTGATTCTTAGTTATTTTTATTTGTTTTCTTGTTAGAATTGTATAAAAGGTGTTAATTTGTTATCATTTTATTTTTAATTTCAACGGAATATATTATGTTTATTTTAGGAATTAAGTTTATTGTAATTGCTTCTGCTAGGGTTAAGTGGAGTAGCATCAGCTAGACTTCGCCATAGCAGAATGCCAATGTGTATTAATTCTATTTAATTAATAAAGGCATTTATTATTACTATTATAAAAAAAAAATTGGGCATTGACCATTTTCCACGTGGCCAAGGAGGCTGATCATTAGGGATAGTGTTGCTATCAACTAATGATATGTGTCCAGTAATTGCACATGCAGGCACGACATTTATACAGTGAAACAACAGTGAGCATTTTTGGTAGTTTTAACGTAAAAATGTAGATCTAAGATACTATCATTTTTATTTTTACCAGTGGATACATAGCAAACCTTGTGAAAACGGGTGTGGCTAGTAACAAATTTTCTGTAGTCTTAAAAAAAGTCCATAAATTGAAAATTATTAAATTTATGTGTAGGGAATGTTAATACAGATCGATGCAGAATTAAATTCTCTTCCATTTAGTAAAATAAAAATTGGGGTATTTCATTTGGAAAAATTGAGTTATAGTTATTTGAATTATTACAAAAGTAACCTTAAAATTTTATGGTTTGTTAATTTTTTCAAAATTTAAGATCTAAACTTTCATTTTCAAACGCCAAAAAACGAATTCAAAATTTAAAAAAACAGCAGAGTTCCCGATTTTTAAAGTGGAAGGTGGCAGATCCAAATTTTATTGAAAAAGTCCAAATATTTCAAAAACGGCTAAATTTAAGTATAGGGAAAACTGATGAAAACTCCCTTAAAATAACCCGATTAATCCAAAAACACAGTAAAAAATATAGCTTTCCATTTAAAATAAGAAAGTTGAGACCGACTTCCGGTATAACCGGAAGTGCCGCCATCTTGAAAATATTTTCATTTAGGAGGACTTAATGCATTATGGCTATGTACCAATTTTCAAATAAATACGATTATTCCAACTCCCAATACTTTTAATGTGGGGTTTAGACGGAACCTCCTGTATGTTGCTCCATCTGAGTAATTATTTCTGCATTTTGAAAAATCTAAAAATATTAAGTAGAAAGCAACATTTTTTCAGAAAAAAATAAATATCGGAAAAATTTTTGTTAAAAAAAATTGGTTCAACATTCAAATATTACACTGAACAAAAAAATAATAGAGGATAACAAGAACATTTTTAACAAAACACCTTCATCAGTTACAAATCAACTAATGAAATTATTATCATTGCTGTCAGGAGACAATGTAAGGAAAATGGAAAACAAAATGATAAGATACAAATACATGCGGAAAAAAACAAGGAAAAAGTGGAAATTGTGTTTAAATACACAACACAAAATGTGGAACGGGATTATAATAGTATATTACATAACGAGCGCGGAAAGTGATAAATAACGCACAAGCGGGAAAGTTGCGCACGAAGCGTTAGCCGAGTGCAGACAATACCGCGAGTGCGTTAGACACTTTCCTGAAAATTTTCTACACTTTTTTCCTACGACCATAAATAATTTTTTTCTTACGAACATATTTTTTTTTTCATAACGATTTATTTTTTATAATGGATACAAAAATACGTTGAATAACGATTTATTTTTTATAGTGGATGAGTATGAATTTTGCGTTAGATTTCTAACACACAGTGTGAAAACAAATCGCACAGGTTTTCGACCTCGTACGATATTGCCACTTTTCGCGCATATGTAATTGTGCGTTATGATCTAGTTTCGTATATGGTCGTAGGAAAAAGTCATAAAACACTGAGGGTGTGTTCAAAAAAAAAAAACTTAGAAAGTTACACAACAGCTTCAAATTAAAATAAAGTAAATACAGGTTGAGTCTTAACTTATAGGCATAAACTTAGGAAATGCAGGGTAATATGAGCATAGGCAATTTAATATTTTAAAGTCTAAAAGCATGGTTTTAACACGGTATAGGTACCTCGGTAAATAAGAAACTTTTATTGGAATTTTTTTGTTATTAGTTATTAGAGAATTTTTGCAAACCGTACAAAAGTTTAACGCATTACGACAAATGGCCGTTGCTAAGAAATTAAAAAATAAGAGGTTCACGTAAACGTCTTTGAATTGACGGAATACGCCTTTACCCTTGTAGATGTACACACGACAATTAAATGACCTTGTCGTTAAGGTGTCGTTAAACTAAACGGTTTTCAAAAACTCTCTATTATTTGGCATGACCTATAGGTACCCTAAATTAAAATTATGCATATAAGTTAAGACTTAGCATGTATACTTATTGCAATAACATAAAACACATTATATTTTAAATACTTTATTTTACAAGGCAGTGCATAAATATTTGTTTAATAAAAGTATAACAAAAAATAAAAACAAGCATTAGTAATACAAAGTTATTTACAAGAAACTTATTTTATTTAGATCGTGCCTACTTGCCTCTATATTAAATATTAAATCTGCGAATTAGTTTAAACGGCACTATTAAGATAACAATTAACACACGTTAGTTATGTACAAAATGTGTCATTAAGCTACACTAGACCTACATAGAGTAAAAACATGTCATTAAATAAAAAAATTGTAATAATTTTGTAGCACCATTAATTCTTTGAATAAAATAAATTTGGATAATAATAGACAAGATATGTTTAATTTCATAATGACTACCTTGTTAAAAATTAGAAAATCGATAATTCACACATGCACAAGTATAGTTATTGTAATTATCCAGCAGCAAGCAATGTTCGCATAACATAACAGACGTAACCACTAATAATCGTATTATTTAAAATCTATGTTTTTATAAATGCAAGAGTGTATATATACAGACTGTAAAAAATATATTTTACATTGTTATTTACTTAAAAATTGACGTATTTGCACTCAACAAAATCTTAATTTATATGGCACTAAAATGTCATTAGATACCTACATCACAATAATAAATCGAACAACAAGACGCCTTTTACAATTTAGTAGTAGCTTGAAGCTTAACGTATCTATTATGCTGTTGCTCTTCACCTTCAGGCGGCATAAAACATTGATGAGTCTGTATTTTAGGTTTCAATAAAACTCTCCTTACTCCCCATATTAACGCTATCACAATAAAACATAACACGAAAAACACAGAAACGAAAACAATATCTAAAGTTGTAAAACCGTGAAGTTCTTTTCGAAAAACTGTCACACACCTGGATTTAGTTGCGTCAATAGCTGGTCCAGGTCTTATAACATTAGCACACACTCTATAAGGTCCTTCATCTAATCCCACAAACACGTACTTAGGATCACTACAATTTATTTTTCTTTGTGATAACAAAGAGCTCTGTTCTAAAATTGCCACATTCAGTTCACATTTCACCTGTGGATAGATTTTCACATTTATTGATAGACTTCCATAGTTGGTTAAATTAGCCTGAATAGCTAAAACTTTGGGGTATTTTATATTGTGTTGAGGTTGGGGCTGGATTTCAGTATTCCGGATTAAGGGAATAATGTCTGAACATCCCAAAATAAGGGAAGAATCGTCGGTTTGGCCTGATTCGAAAAGGACAACGCAGTATCTATATCTGTGTTCTTGTTGCAGTTGTATGGTGGTAGGTACTGTCACATTTAATGTTTTTGGGTTTGGGAGATGTGATGAGTTGCATTTTAAGGGATTAGACTCGACCAGAACTTCACTATCGCCGTCTTCTTCATATACAATTATTGCATCACAAATGTAGGTAGAAGCTTCATCTTCAATATTCCATTGAAGTTTAATTGTCTCGCCATCATATTTGAATGAATTTAAGTTAATTTTAGTTTTGTATGGGGGATATAAAGGTCCCATTAAAGTCTCTTGTTCATCTTCTCCACACAAAAGATATTCCAAAGGAACTTCTATTAATAATCCATTTTCGAGAGAAGGTGGAGTAGTGCAGACAGCACTCGCTTTATCTTCAGTTGGCAAACTTGAATTACTCAACCAAATTGCAAATTCTGTAAGACTGCAGTCACAGTTGAGGGGATTTTCAGATAAAGTCAAGTGTTTTAGGATTGTGGTATCTTTTAAAGCGTCGCTTGCCACCATGGAAATATCATTATCGTCAAGTTTCAAATTTTTCAGACTTTTCAGAGGCAAAATTAAGTCTGCAGTCAAGGCACGAAGAAAATTAAATCTCAAATCTAAATCTGTCAGTTTGTTTAAATGAGCTAAAGAAGCTCCAGAAACTGCAACAATCCTATTGTGGGCCAACACTAGACTAACTAAAGATGTCAAATGACTAAAAGCGTGATCTTCAAGAACGTCAATCTGATTGTGTTGCAACGACAGTGAAGTCAGTTTATTTAAGCCTTGCAATGCCCCCATTTTAATACTACTGAGTGAATTATGCGACAATTGGATATCTCGTAAATTCTCCATTTTAGGAAAAGTTTTTGGACCCAAAGGTCCGACTAAGTTATTCCCTGATAAATCAATTTCTTCGACAGTTCGAAGAGGGTTCAATTTCGAAATAGTTTGTATAGTGAGGCGATTCCCTCTCAGTCTCAATATCTTCAGTTGCGGAAGATCGTCGAAAGTATTTGGCACTATTTTCGTCAACATGTTGTCACTTAAATCAATAAACGACAAGTTTCTCAAGCCCTGAAACAACAAAATCTTAACTTTATAAACAAAAATTTACATCTGCATTTACTTTGAAAGAGTTGGCTTCCAAACTTTTTAACTTGTTACTGGACAAATCCAGTCTGTCGAGTTCCGGTAGAGGTTTCAGCGCTTGAGTTGGTACTGTTGTTAGTTTATTGTTGGGCAATCCTAAAGCTTGCAAGGGTGCTGTTAATCTCTTAAATGCCGACTCGTCAATGTCTCTAATTTCCCCAGAAGATATGACTAAACCATGCAGGGAAATTCCTTCGAGTAAAGGACCGGAAATGGCGCTCACATTTTGAACTGTGCAGTCCAAAAGAGAGACATCATCGGCGTTGTGCAATCGCAGTGTTTTTGCTGAAATAATACAAAGTTACTTGATTGATTACAATTGATGTTGAACAGTACCTATGATTGACATTGCTGATTTATCGCCAGTGCAGCGCAAAGTGTGAGGCATGTCGCAGCTGCATTCTACTACAGGCTGCTCTGAAATTTTCGGACATTTCCAAACTTCCGGGCCTGGAGACGGAATGGCACAAGTTCCGCACCACCACACCAGTGACAGCAGCAGCCACCACATACTGAAAAAAAAAATCCTAATATAAATACTTTATCCCAAAAGTCTCAATTTTAATTCAACAATTACTAGATATCACATTTAAAAACATTTTTATTTACTAGCAAAATGTCACGGGTTATTTTTATAAAATTAAAGGATTTGATCTATCGAGAGAGCAGTTTGGTTCATCAAAATATGCAAATACCTAGCTATGTAATTATAAATTTTGTGATAAATGTGCAAAGAAATAGACAGTTTTTACGGAAAAGAAGAGGCAGTGGTAGTGTTTTATACATATTCTTCAATTTTCTTTCTTCTATCATTATTTTTTCTCTAAAGGGAAGATGTTCATCATGTTGTAATTTTGTGCTTCAGTACTTTCAAGCATATATTGACCTTTTTTATCAATTATCGTAAAAACTAGGTGAAAACAAGTTCGTTTTCAGCAAAGCAAAGCCCATATGCGTTTAAGCAAACATTCCGTATTTCCGGCGCAAGCTGCCAGAAGAAAGTAGATGGAGCATACAATAACGGACGATAAATATTCATTGTTTGTTTAGTAGAGATTCATTTATGCAGGAGGACTGGTTTCTCTTCTTTGACTACGACTCTTCGTTAAAGTTATTTTTATGGCAATCATACTGTATCTCTGTTGCAAGCAAAAATGTTCATATGTTATAACAAGGAGATAAGGTAGATTTGCTGCGAACTTAAACAATACGGAGTCTTAAACCAGTTGTTTCTGAAGAAATAACTGACTTTAATTATCACAGTCTTTATTTGGTAGTTTGTATCTGATATTAATTTCGCGATGCCCATATGTGAAGGAAACGCTTTTACAAATTCTCCCTGGCAGGTATTTAGATCCTAGTTGAAAAACAACTACAATAGCTGCTCAATTTTCCATTTTTGGCCAACCAATACAATTAAGTTAGAGCAGGCTCCATTACTATTAGTTTAATTTCGTCGACGTTAACAACCGCAGTGTCGTTATTTATGAAACGGCCATTATTGCTTTTCTTCCACATGTATGCAATTCGAGTCTCCCCCGGTTCAGTGGAAGTAGAGGAACACCTAATAAGGTAGCGCGTGTATGCCTAAGTTCGTTTATGGACGTAGGTATTAATTTCTTGATTAAGTATGTACAAACATTTAAAGTAAAGTCGTTGCTTTATTTTCAAAAGAAGCAAAAACACATTTAAAGGTGGACAGATTTTGGAGAGGCCTAATAGGTTTGATATTTGTTCGAAAAGAGGTGAATAAGAAGACAAGAAATGACGCGAACTGGCTTTTTGTTATATCGTATAGAACAAGTCTGAATTGTCGAGACATTGACGGGACATTATAAATTGTGATCATGTGCTAAATCCAGCCTGAATTATGCGAGGAAAAAAGAGCCGCTTCTCTGAACCCGAGGCCTAGATGCAGCTGATCACCTTCCTGCAATGCATCGAATTCGAAGATATCAAACACTCAAAAACATATTTATGTGTGCAGTAATTTGCGGGAAAATTAACAATTACTAAGTAGATTGTACTGTAAATAGACTATACTGTTATTGTGATTTTGCATGTTGGGATGACACTTCTCTCGTAAGGCCTGTGAAAAAAGATTTCGTAGAAGTTCGATAAAATATGATTTATATAATTAAAAATGGAACTGCAATATTTTCAAATATTTTATTGATGACTTATAATCACGTTGTATTGATTTACTTATCACCAATAAAATAAAAAATATGTAATCTAAACAATTACTTACTAACCTTGAATTTACTCTACTTATCAACAAATTAATTATTTGGCGGATATTAAAATATTGGTTTTCTTTACAGAATAAGTACAATTATTGTAACCAAAGAAATATGTTATCTCATGAGTTTCACATCATCTTAATTATCATGTATAAAAAAAAACTGCAAGTTAATCGGAAATTGGTATCATCTCGAATGATCATGATTTTAATTAAGATTTTCTGTGTTATCAAGACGATAAATTTGTAAAATTTGCTTCAATGATTTGAAATAATCGGGGAAAAGTATATTCACCGATCATAAAATCGTTTTTGAGGCGCTCTGTTGAAATTGTGATTAGATTTATTATTCCATCATAGTATCTACTGCGCAAGAAATTATTAATAGTTTTTATTTTTTGTACAGTAAAAAGCAAACATTAATAATGTCAATTTACAAACACTTAATAGCAACTATGATTTAATTCTGTGTTAATATTTAATTCAATATTTGTACTTTTCAAGTGTATTAAAGGAAAATAAACTAATATTTTAATACTTAATTATTTACGACGGTAATGTAATAAAGTGATACAGTCCTAAACTTTTTGTTTCATTTCGCATTACAATGTAATATGGGTTACAATTTTAAAAAATGGCAGCAACTTTTCTTGCGTCCAATTCCAGTATAGAAACATTTAATTGCAATCATATTTTAATTGTGTTATTTTAACGTCTGAAGAATTAATTACTTACTTATAATTTAGTTATGACAGAAATATTAGAATAATTTTAAACTCAGTTTCTGTAAATGATAAATTACCTAGAAATAAATGGAAAGAAATAATTAATTTATATGACTGTCAAGAACCCGCAATGTTATAATTAGCAACATATTAATGCGTGAACATTTTCAATATCCAACAGTTAAGCTATGAAGTGTCTTTATGGTTTCCCGGTTTGTCAAACGTAATTAATTATAATCCATTCATCTAATTTCAAGTCAAGGTTTTACACCTACCACAAACATACTAAGCAAACTAAATATAAAATTTTATTGTGTATACATTCAGTAGCTCGGTCTTCAATTTGTTTTACGTAACAGATAAGAAATTCTTACGATAAATATCAATACAGAGAAATAAGAAGCGATAGTATAAAAGTAAGGAACAGTGTTATATTCAGTAACTTGCTATGAACCATACACCAAACGTGACATATGTGAAGTGACTGGCAATAAATAAAAATGAAATATTGTACAGTTTTCTTATTATTTGCAAGTTTTTGTTTTCAACAATCTTCAACTAAAGTATTCACACGCTGTGGACTGACGCAAGAGTTATTGAAGCAAGGGTTTCCGAGGAGCTTTGTTGGAAACTGTAAGTTGTGCAAAATTTAGCATTTTATTGTTTTAGATGCTATACAAAATACAAATATTTGCGCATGTAAAACAGCGGAGAGTAGACAAAACTCAGCCTTGACCATTATATGCTATTATTATTAACTTTGTTTACTGTTTAGTAATAAACAAAAAGTGCAAACCACATTTGTATTTATTAATTAAAAAAAAATGGTATTCGATAAATTCCAAAAAGTGAGCTGAATTAATTTCGAAAGAAAATTTATGCTGTGCGACGTATCTAAGTTGATATGTGCCTCTTTGCCTATATTTTATTTCAGAAGATATCTCGAAAATATATTTAAAACGTGACAAAAATCAAATTCATCTCACGTACGATTAGGTTACAATTTTACGCTTAAGCAAATAATGTAAATTTTTTGTCGTTTTCCTAGGGGTTTGTTTGATTGAAAGCGAAAGCTCTAAAGACACCTCCAAAGTGACCAACAAAGCGAACGGAAGCAAAGGTCTGGGATTATTTCAGGTAACGTTCGACAGAGCGGAAATCGTAATCCTTTGGGTTACAAACAACCACATCCGTTGTTTTTTATGCTAAACACCTGATTTCTAATTTTGCAGATTAGCAGCAAAGAATGGTGCACCTATAACACACCAGGGGGCAAATGCAACATGAAATGCGAAGGTAAATTAATTGTAGATTATTTAAATTTCTTGATTTCATAATTGGGGTTATGCAGATCTGGTCAATGAAGATATTTCGGATGATTCATCCTGTGCTAAAAAAATGCATGGGGAATTAGGATTCCGGGGATGGGAAGGATGGAAACGCAGCTGTTACCGAAGGAAATTGCCGATACCAAACTGCTGAAACTTTATTTTTGTATTTTTTGAATTAAAGTTTGGTATATTCCAAAATAACGCTTCTCTTAAGTATGTATACGTAGGTTTTACTAAATTCTTCGGCTAGTCAAATTAGAGGGTGGCGTAATTTATTTACATTTAATTAAACTGTTCACAGTTTCTATTTACCATTCAATATTTGTAGTTCATAAGTATATTAAAGCAAAATAAACACATATCCTATATACAGTGATGTTTATCTAAATTAATCGACTTATTAAATCAAACGCATGTTTTTACTTAAGGATTTTAATACATAAAGTCAGTTATTTTGGTACAAGTATGTCACTTCTTATAATAATTAATAACACACATATGTCATACAAAACTTTATCCAACACCTCGAAATTGCTATTTAAAATGCATTTACAATTTTTTTTTATTTGACACTTTAGTTATCATAAATTGTCATGTTCACATTATCAGTTTATTATAATTTATAATCTAATTAACTTCAAATGTGGATTGACAGCTGTCACTCTTGACAGAATTATCTGGTTCAAAAAGAGTAGAGCGGTAACTCTTAATTTAACACATAACACTAAAGGTAGCTCACAAGCAATGCGTTGAAATTTTATATGCAATATGGAGTTGGGATTTATTGACCATAAAGCCACTTTTTCGATGATATAAACTTTTTATGAGTATAAATGTTTCTTGACTTTCCATTGATCTTTTGAAATTTAATTTTTAGGGGATAAATAAAATAGATCACATTTGTAAGTGCCAAAACAATATTCATTATTTTCTGCTAAAAAACTACACATTATTTAAATTAAAAAATAGAAACCCGAACAGAAATTGTACAAACAATAATTTTGTAATTTGAAAAAGATGAGTCAATGTTGTGCTGGCGATGAATTTTTTAAAAACCATTTTTCTATAAAATAAATAAATAAGAAATATTATCACATAAAAGCAAGCATTATCATTATTTCAGCACCCTCGAGAGATTGCTTATTATTCTCAATTTAAATTTAGAACTAATGAGATTTGTGCATGGGTTTTCCTGATAAGATGAAGTAATAAACGAACACAATTGCTTTAAATATTGATCCTACCCCAAATCGTTCTCTATTGTTTCCCAAACTTGTCTACAAAGCAACAAAAAGTTCATTTAGTAAACCAAAATTTCTTGTATACCCTGTAAATATTTGAGAAGAACGTTTACAAACTTTTAGTAGCGAACTGATGACATTAATTTGCCTTCTACAGACTTGTGTAAAATTTGACACTCTTTGCCATTTATAAAAGTAATATCCATTGCTTTTATATTTGAGATTTATGATTCCAGCCATTGTAAGACTCGGTTGAAACTACATATATTTTCGAGAAAAATGCATAATAATTCAAAATCACAGAACAGAAAGGCCGACTCCGGAAAGTGTGTTTCTTGTACGAGACACTTTGGATTTATATAAAGTATGTAACGCAGAAACGATATTTTGGTATAACAGCTTAAAGCTCGATGCATAAATATCCCGGAGTTTTTCCCCGGATGATCGAGAGCTTCGGGGTAGTTCTATTCCGGCACCTCCACCAATTTTAACAAAACGCGTATTTACTGCACATAAACAAAAACCGTGCTTAATTAGATGTTTTCGCGCACTTATCATTAAAGGATTTGTAACAAGTGTCTCTTGGGAGTTCCGTGTCAGATTACCTCAACTTGAGAAAGCTAAACTACAATTTCCACGCAAGTTGCTCGAAGGCAACCGCACTGAATATAACTGAAGAGCAATCCATCAGGTTTGTTCATTACGAAGAGAGTTTCTCAAACAAGTAATTTCGTAATCAGATTCCCGCGAGGTGACAAATAACATCCCTCATCCTCTGGAGCATCTTGTGCACAATAACTAATGGTTTATTCTGCGATATAACCGCGACTTTTGTAAATTAGGTACGTTTCGGCGAGACGGTATTAGAAGAAAGCTCGACATCTGGCTGTTGCGGTGTGATTTGCATGGGAAGAGATCGGCTGGGAGACATCAGATGTCTGATTGAATCTAGCTGCAACCGCACTACACATGGTGATGTATTGCCGATATTCATCTTCCACAAGCGAACACTACACTTCATGATGGCTATTCATACGTAAAAGCCTCACATCCAAGAGAAAAACGCCGCTTTCCCGAGACGCGATTAGAGATGATGGTTTATTTTATGTCGTTTATTTGCTTATTTCGATACTTGAGTTGGAGTTATTTATGCGTTGCGGAAAAGAAGAAAACGCGTATGCTCAAATATACGTCGGAGGAGCGAACCAATCACGTTTTATAGACTTTATTTAAAAAGACGCAACCAGTTAAACACGCGCTGTTTTATCATCACATTTACATTTTTCGGTATTTTCTCTAAGAATCGTAAAACCGGTATAAAAATAATGATTAATTGTTTTTCTAAAACAATTTTTAAGTAGACCCTTTGCACTTCTCTACAAAAATGCTGTCCGGTACAGCATTTATAAACTAAAGAAATGATATTAATTTATCACGCCATATAATAAAAATTACTAAGTACCTACTTCTTACTGTAAGAATTAAACTTGATAGCCTTGGGAGAAGAAAGGCTAATTGAAATTTCATAGATCTGAAAAAAAAACGCATAACACGTATGAACATTTATATTTATTCGTTAAAATTATTTTAAAAATAGCTAAAAGACAACATTTCTCTACATATGAGTGGAACAACTGAAAGATTTTACACCTGGTGGAGAACTGGAATCCTTTCACAATGGGGAACATGTTTTAATATATTCCCAGTTAATGAGATCTAATTTTTACTTCTTCAACTTCAACACAGATGTACGTGTTAATTTAAGAATATGTAGTAAAAAGCGGAACAACTGACTGTTCATATATCACTGCTTAAATCTTTTAATTTAAATCATTTCATTTTAATCCGAGCCTTTTGTTGTGAATCCATAAATCATGTTTATGTTCCATTAAATAGGTTATTTGCATATTTGTTGCGGTTTCTATTTCAGAATCTAAAGCGATTAATCAGACTACACATATTAAAAAAATTGAAATATTACTTCGTATTATTTTTCTGTCTTCCGGATAATATATTTCTTTTTTGTCTCATTTTGAAATATTTTTAATGTGTCCGAAATGCAAAACTTGGCTTTGAAACTAGCAAGTAGATGCCCATATTCGAAACGACCTCATCTCATAAAATTCCAATTTCTGGAGCATTCCTTTGATGGGAACGTGATCCGGCCCGATTATGTTGAAATAAAATTAAGTTTGAGCACATACTCTGCCACCAAATTTTATTTATTTTGCATAATATAAGCACACTTACCAAATAATTACATTATCTCATTAAATAGCTAGGTTTTGTTTATTTTGTGTAAGGAAAAAGCTCGAGCCTATTGAATTATCGGCTTTTATGTAATTGTGTCGAACGCTAGAGTACTATAAATTAGTTGGAGTATTTATTAAAGTAATGCAACAGTAGTCGAGAACAACCTTATTTAGCAACAACAAACACACTCAAGTGCAGATGGAATCGACTGATTAATACTCAGTATAGGTTTGTTTTTATAAATGTTTTTATTTCGAATTTATGTTGTTATTATGTTAAAGCATATATGGCGTGCGCCTCAACTCAAGCTTCTAAAGAATTAAAAAGTTAACTTACTTTATATCCAACATGTCTCCCAAAGGACGTCATGCTCATACAGCATTCATATAGAAATTTAATATTTTTATAATGATCCTACCAGTTTAGTTTTTTACCCTATCTTTAGCAAAAATATTCTTTTAAACTTCAGTTTAAAATGCTTATAACGTTAGCAAACTGGAATATCTGATATTGGCGTTTTTTATTGTTTTGAATAAAACCAAACTATTACGTTCCTGAGATAAAATACACGTTTTATAGACATTTTTCAAAAAATGGACGCTAAACCCATATTTAATTTACTTTAATTCGAATCAATTTGCTTTCAGGTAATGATTGTAACATTTACTGTAATCGATACGAATATAAATAGTTCGCGCTTGATTTGATATTTTTACAACGCTTTATAACAGTTTATAGAGAAAATGCATTGAAGTGTGAAATCTACCTACATACTTATTTTTACCATTCCTATGTTCCAATATTTTATTGAAATTGAAATATAACCTGATAAATATGATTACCAAACTAGATAGGTTTATGGATTTAACATTTTAATATAAAATCTGTCACAGTACGATATATTATTATTTGCAAATACATAAAAACGTTTAACATTATACTATTTTCAAAAAAATTTAAATATGGATCTACGGAACTGGAGCAAACACAAAAATATCAACAGAAACAAATACAAAAGAAATGTGAAACTGTATCTAACAGATGTGAAAGAGTTCGTGTGACATCGTAAACCTTACTAGTGTATTCACAGTGGTATATGAAGAGACGTTTTCTCCGACATTTGGGTGAATTGTCTTTTCCACTAGTTCTAGAATACTGAAAAGTTACGCTTAGATTCAGAATGTTTGCGGTTTACTTTATTCTTACTGTAAACATAAGCCATTAAAACAACCAAAAATCCAATCACTTTGCTTAAAATTTTCTACAAATTAGGCAAAGTGCTTGTGATAATTGAAGAGCCCATTTTACTACGCAATTTTAGCATGTTATTTGTCCAAATTGTGTTACACCATAGGAACTTGATTTGAGATAAGAACAAAGTTTGGTTGATTGGAGAAAATAAAGTTTCGAGTGGTGTGCATTAAGATAATTTAAAGAATCATTCTATCGATTGTTGCAATGCAGTCTAGAAACAACCTTCTCACAGTACTCCGTAATGAAAATTACTTCGAACTAGAGGGCTAAATAAAAATTTAATTTTTAGCAAATTTAAAATGAAATTTGTTGTTGTTATTTAATATTTTTTAAATAATACTTATTATCCAAACAAAATTCATTTTATTAAAAAAAAAGTAAGAGGTAATGATAGCTAAGTGATAAGAAATTCAAAAGATCTCTAGATATTTCTTGAGAGAAATAAACATAAGTGACACTTTTAAAGGTTGGTTATAAACCGCATTAGTTTATTACTAAAGTCAGAAATGGTTGTACTTCCGGTAAAAGAACGTTATACCCATTGTATGCAAACCTAAAGTAAATCGTAAATCAATATTTTGCAGGTTGTGGTCTTTATTTTACAGAAGTTATTAACAATAACAATACAGATTGAAACATCATTTCTAGTTTTAAACTGCAATAAAACTTTGAAGCTTAAAATTTTCAGAGTAATTAAAATTAACTTTACTTAAGATGATACTAA